>NC_084761.1:8353181-8656590 GCF_028858725.1 Colius striatus
GTTATAGAGTCATAGAATGGTAGAAGTTGGAAGGGACCTTTAGAGATCATCTAGTCCAACTCCCCTGCAGAAGCAGGGTCACCTAGATCAGGTCACACAGGAACATGTACAGGCGGGTCTTGAAGACCTCCAAGGAAGGAGACTCCACAACCCCTCTGGGCAGCCTGTGCCAGGGCTCCCTCACCTCAACAGTCAAATAGTTTTTTCTTATATTTAAGTGGAACTTTTTGTGTTCCAGCTTCATCCCATTACCCCTTGTCCTGTTGCTAGCTACTATAGAAAAAAGGGATGCCCCAACCTCCTGACACCCACCCTTTAGATATTTATAAATGTTAATAAGATCTCCCCTCAATCTCCTCTTCTCCAGACTGAACAGCCCCAGTTCCCGCAGCCTTTCCTCATATGAAAGATGTTCCAGTCCCTTGATCATCTTGGTGGCCCTGTGCTGGACTCTCTCCAGCACTTCCCTGTCCCTCTTGAGCTGAGGAGCCCAGAACTGGACACAGGACTCCAGATGAGGCCTCACCAGTGCAGAGTAGAGAGGGAGAAGAACCTCCCTTGACCTGCTGGCCACACTCTTCTTGCTGCATCCCAGGATGCCATTGGCCTTTTTGGCCACGAGGGCACATTGCTGACTCATATTTAGCTTATTATCAATCAGGACTCCCAGGTCTGATTGACCATTTCCCTTTCTGTTCTGTAACTATGCTAAGGAGCTGCAACTGGACTCTCAGCCTGCAGTGGGCCACATTTTGGTTAAAAAGAGAGGTGACAGAGGAAAATCTAAGGCAGAACTTTATGAGTCAGCTCAGAATAACCATACTTGACAGTCTTTTCCTTAAAGGAGACTGAATGTTGAATACACAGGTCAGAAGATGAACTGAAGCATCAGGTAAGGATTCTATACCAATAAAAATATCTTCTAAAAAGAAAAGTGAATCCACCAGGCTACAGAGCCAAGAAAAATATGGCAGTTTCAGCTTATTCAAACCAGCAAAGCTCTGAGCAGAATTTGTAAAAACTCCTTTTTCCTTTGATACCTAGGACAGAAAGGAATTGATAAGTATGATCATATTTTACCTGCCACAAGAAGACAAAGCAGATGATAATCCGAATAGGAGCAAGCCAGATCCCATTAAAGTAGATAATCAGATCCATTAGCTTTTGGACATCAACAGATACCAGATTCACAATTTGACCTACAGTTGCTGCTTTCCTTGAAGCATTTGACATAACAAGGATCTAGACAGGGTAGAGAAGAAAGGAAAGGTGACATCAAACCACAGCTTGGTCCAAAAATCAAACAGCTTTCTTTTCCTTGTAAAGAAAGAAAAAACAAGAGGGAGGTACTCAAAACATGTTGTTGCCTGGGACTTGTGTCTTCACTTTAAGATGAAGAATTTACTCCTTTCCCCAACCACAACCTACAGCATATGAAAGTTTATGTTGTTTTTATCTCCTTCCTCTCATTTTCTTGGCATTTCCTTCAGAGATGAGCTCTGAAAAAGAAATGCCTCCCACATATTGTTCCAAGATGAATGCAGCAGAGTTACATCCTAAAAGTAGTTTCTAATAACATCTCCTCTGATATTGTTAAGAACAATGTACCAACAATGTCAGAACTGCTAATGCAGGGCTAGAAAAAAATGAGTCTGGAATGGGAGCTACAGACTCACCTTCCTGTATACAAGCCCTGTTACGGCAGTTTTCAGTCTCAAGCCCAGAACGAGACATATGTACATGTATCGTTGTTCAAACAGAGTCTGGAGACAAGCCAAAAGGAACATAGTGAAGGCATAGAAATAACCATGCCAGCTGGGTGCTTCCTGATCTTCAATGAACTCCAGGAAAAGGCTGTAAGACAGGAGCAAAATGCTGATGAATCCATGAAATACCACAGAATCTTAAGGGTTGGAAGGGAGCTTGAAAGATCATCTAGTCCACCCCCCCGGCAGAGCAGGGACACCTAGAATAGGTCACACAGGAAAAATGTGCAGAAATCCCAGGGATTTTTCTGTATTCTCTCTGACTCATGTTTATCAGTCAAAGAGCAGAACTTCTCCTAACCATAATGACTAAGAAGTGATTTTGCTCTTGAAAAGATACTGTAATACAGGTTTGTGTTGTACCAACACAATCCAGAAATCATTATGCCAGCTGACTAAGGAAGCTGTTTAAGGTGTGTAGGATGCACAGCTATGCTCTTTATAATAAGTCAAGGAACACAGAGCCTTAAGACTACAGCAAGTGGTTGTGAGCCAGTGCAAATGACGTGATATGTAGGACCATCAAATATCTCTTGTTTTAGTAAAATTGTCAAAAGGCTTAGTGCAGCCTGTCCTTTCCAATGCTGGAGTATTGAAGTGGAGAAAGTGTTTACAGCTTTAGACAGTGGTTTGGGGTTTTTTCTCACTGAGTTGACTGTGATCTTAGCACACTCTGTGTCTGCCTCTGTGGGTGCTGACAGACACACCTCTGGGTGAGCCCATGCACACAGCAGTCTTGTACATGTGATAGAAATACATTATAAACAGGCACATACTTCAGTAATTTTGGGATGGAGAACAAGAAGACATCACAGATAACCAAGCAGGCAGTGCCAAGAAGGAAGTAGGTTCCAAACATACTCCAAAACACTTTCAGTAAGGGTCTGCTTGGACTGATCTCTGGTTGCAGTAGAACCTCCATCTCTTCAGCTTCTGCTGTGCCAGTTTCACTCTTCTGACTCTTTTTAAATGTGGCAGACTCTATTTTCCTAAAGAAAGAAGCAAAGAGAATGCCAGCCCCAACTGGAGGAAGCTTGGGGAACTCGTGCTTTCAAAAAATCATCAAATATCTCACACTGGGTCTCACGCCGTGTGCAGTAGAAATGCTCATCAAAAAATGATCCTTCTCATGAAAAGCCCCTTACAGTTCTGTGCCTCCAGGAAAGGAAGGGTGTTCTCCAGCAGATTTCAGCACTTACATTTTGCATGAGGGAACGTGCTCACTGAGCAATTGCCCACTGAAGAGTAAAGACCCTGAAGTTTTCATAGCAGAACCCTGCTTGGGCCATTTGATGCTCACTATCCTTTTCTTGTTTAAAGGACAAATAATTCAGTGGGATTTTGAGTCTTTTAACCATTCTTCTGTCCACATAGGAAGCAACTAGCAGAGCTTATGTTGAAGCAGTTTGGCTAACACTCCATGGGGAATGGCAGGGGTTAAAGCCTTTTCTGAGAGGACACACCAGCACCTGTGACCCTATTTGTCTATATAATCTAGAGGCAAGAAAGAAACTGACCATCTGACTCCATGGCACACTCTCTAGATGAAGTACTCACTGCTGAGTTCTGCTAAGACATTTCTTCAACTCTCCTTCAGCCCTGGCAACAATTTCTTCAGAAGAGTCTTCTTTCCTCACTGGCCACAAGTCATCTACCCCCAAGGACTGCCGACAGCCTTTCCAGACAAGCCTGGAGAACACACAGACTGCTGTAAGGTAAGCACAGAAGGATTTGTTGTGCATGTAGCATTTTCAAACCAGATGGGCTTTAAGTTAGTGCACCACAGGGACATAGAGAAACTTAGAAATTTGGTCTTGGCCAGTGGGGGGACAAAGTTAAGTTTAACTTACTCTGTGGCTTAGTGAAAGACAGATGAGGCCTTATCGTGATGGACATTAGGCCTGAGGTATGTAATCAGTTTACTTCTGAATGCTAAGCAGCTGGATGGGCCAATCCCCTCCTTCTCTATTTCCCACTTGCCCAGGACTTGTTGCAGGAAGGTCTGGCAGGCAGATAGGGCTGTGGTTGGTGTGGTTGATCGTTTGAGATTTCTGAGCTCTGTTTCAGGATTGTAGAGGGCTCTGGAAGGGGAGGTGGAAGGGGAAGAGAATTCCCTGGAACCACAAATTTGTGAACTACTTTGAGAAAAGTAAGTTAAATTTGCAGAACTTGATCTCATGAGAATACCTTGAGTCCTCAGAGAAAGGATTTAAATCCTCACTGCATAAGCTAACTGGGGGAGCTGAGGTATTTCCTACTGGCTGTCATCTACACCCTTTCTCATGCTGCTCCTTTTTTCTGACATTCTGGCAAAACCATGTTTTTTTCCAGTGTTTTCTTACCCAGAGAACCACCAGTATGTGATTTTGGAAAGAAAAGAGGTGCTGGCTTCTGGACACTGATTCTGATGGGAGAAAAAAAAAGGTGGTATTTGTATATAGAAAAGGGTATGTGTCAGATGAATATAATCCCCTTTTGTGCTTCCCCAGGAGAAGCAAGCATGAAGTTACACACATCCCATTCATTGACCCTGACAGGTGGGTGTGATGTATGACAGGGTGTTAAATGTATTCTGCAGGATCAATGGGATCAGGACACTTTGGAGAATTAGATTATGCCTCGGATGGAGGAACAAAGAATTATCATTCCTCATGCCCAAAGACATTTCTGAAACACCAAGCTCTGCCATACTCATACCTCAGAGAACTTCTGCAGAGGAGAGCACAGGAATCCTTATCTCATGATACTTACCAGACTGTTGACAGCTTTAGCAAAGAAGGGAGGGTGATCAACTAAGCAGAACAGCACAAGTTCTCCTAGCACCAGGCTGACATAAAGGTAAGTTGTAATGTGGTGGAAATGGTCTTCCAGGAAGCCCTAGGAACCAGAATGAGGCAAGGACCTTCAGGTGAAGTCAGCAGAGAAAAATTGCTCCTCATGTTCTACCAGCCATATGTGTTTGAGTTGGAAGCATGAGGGGCATTTCTTTAAGCTGTAGGTATGTAGAGCTACTTAAATAGAGAACTGAAACTGGAGTATCAGGAAATGCTAATTAATGGGCATATTTATTAAGGATGGTTTTATTGTGAGGCTTCAAGTCAAGTGTCCACATTGCATCATTATTCAGGGAACTTTGGGTGCTCTGAGGGATAGGAGCTCCTTGCTCACTTATTGGGATGAGTTGTTGATATAATAAAGCAGCTGATAGGTTTCATTACAAATGGTGTGTCTAAGGAGCTCCCTGAAGGGCTCTCTAATTAATTTTGTGAATGAGAAAGAGGAAAACCAAGGAAAAAGTCTGAGTCTTTTTGGAACTATGTTTTGGTAGTAAGAAGTGGCAAAGCATCATTTCTACAAGAGGTCTGGTGCCTGAGCATCATTCTCTACAGCAGGAACAAGCAAGTTCCCAACTGTCTTTGTTTTTCCCCTATTACTTAAACACACATGTAAGATAAACTTTAGTTTATTCCTTGTTGTGATGGAAAGGTATGACTGTTTGCCTGAGGAAAGTGGCCCTGCACGCTAAAGGTACGTGATTTCACTTACCTTTGCCAGGGCATGTTGGACTTTGGAACTAAACATCACAACTGCAGCTACAAATGAGAGCAGCCAGTAAATCAACAGGATGCCTGAAGACTGGATGCCCATCATTCTTTCCATGTGGGTAAGGAACATGGCAAGGACCTGCAAGGAAGTACAAATTTGTCCAAATAAACAGCTGGCAACGGAATACCAAACATTGTTGTCAAATTAATGGATACAATAGAGGAAAATTGGTTAGTTTCTTGCCCAAACATTTCAGGATGTTCAGAGCTGCAGTATTGCTCCTAAAAGGCTAAAACTCAAAAGCATTATGTGCAATTTTGCACTCAAGAATGTCTCTCCAGAAAGGGCAAATAATAAAAGGACACGTGGGCCAACACTAGGGCTAGGGGAATCTAGGCCATGAACATGCAAAGACAAAAGGGGAGTATAGGATTTAGGTTGTACAGAAGTCCCATTGCTTTCCAAACCATACTAATGGTTCAGTATGCTGTGGTTATAAGAAACTGGATCTTGTTGTGAGACCTCTTTCTAACCACTGCTGCTGCCTCAGCTCTCACGAGGTGTACTCTGCCCCTAGGGCTCTACGTTGTAGCTGGAGACACAGTGGTCTGCCCCAACTCCAAATCCCTACCGTGTCACACAGCAGAAACTCACAAAGCATGTCTCCAATCTTCTACTAAAGATACTGAGAAGCAAGGGAAATACATTATTTACCCCGAGAGGGCTAAGCTGGGCCACACACAGACAAAACAGAGAAAGAATTACCATTGTGGTTCCCACCACAGCAGGGCTAAGGAGGAATGCTGGAGCCCGTGGGGTTCCGTGGCTTATTTCCCACAGTACAAAGAAGACATTGGAAAAACATAATGTTATCAGGATGAATCCAAGGGCCTGGGGAAGAGACAGCAAACACATGTTGGAATGGACTGAAAAGTTGATGAGATTTACTGAACTAAGTGCTCCAAGAGTCTGGGCACAGTAAAGCTGGAGAGGTGGAAGAGCAGGTTTGGGACAGAGAGCATCGCGGGAAGTAGCGGGGAACTGAATGGAAGTACATGAGAGAAGACCTTAGGACAGTCCTAACTGAAACTGTACTTGATTTACACTGACCTGACTTTACCTGAGTAAATGTCAAAGCAAACACAGAGATGGGTCATCAGAAAAGAGCTAATGATTTAGAAAAAATAAGTTCTGCATCAAAGTTGTGATAATGTTAGGCTCAAACTCCCTTACCATTTTGGTTTTGAAGATGCGGGACATTCTGATATAGCCTTTGTTTGTGTGTCGAAGGTACAAGTAGTAGAAGGGAAAACAGATCCAAAGATAGGCACAAGGGATCCAGGCAACGACTGTACTCTCAAAGCACCAGGTGAGTCTTGGGGTGTTTGTGTACCATGTCTGGTTCCAGTCCTGTCACAGAAGTGAAACTGTAAAGCTAATGCATGCAGAATTTCACCAGCTGCTGCAAGTCGCTGATGCTACAACTGAGATCTAAATGTTAGAGGAACTTGATTTGGGGTTTCAAATGGGAAAAACTTTGGCAAGAGGGGCTGCTGGAGAACAGTGAAGCATCACAGCTGAGGGAGGGAGGTCTTGGCAGCATTTTGGAGGGAGTGGAAGTAGAAAGGAGCAGGAGGGAAGAGGGTTTGACAAGGGAAAGATGTCAAAGGAAGGACATTGTGTATCACAACTAGAAAGGGGAAAAAAAAGAGATGAAATTTAAGTTATTGAATGTGGAATGGGAAAAAAGATTGTTGGCATCTGGGAACCATCAGCATAGGCAGTAGAGAATGACTGGTGAAATGGAGATTAGGAGCAAAGAAGTGCCCTAGTGCATCAGCCGCACTGCAGCTGCATTTCCTCAGCTGCATTTAAAATCCATTCATAATTCTTTGTCTGAACATATAGTTGGATCTCATCTGCTAACATAATACTACTGAAAAGACAGCGGCTGTAGATGAACAGGCAGGGGTATTTTTTTCTTCAGCAGCTTGTGGTTCAACTCCTTTATGCAGAGGACACAATGCAAAGTAGGGGTAGGGGAATCACTTGATGAAAAGTTGAGGACACAGGTAATGTCTCACAAATTATTATGGGAGATTTTCAACCTTGAGAATGGAAATCCACGTGAGTCTGGACTGAAAACCTCAATATTAAGACCCTTCAAAGGTGGGTTATTCAGCAGGTACTTCTTGAAGACAATAGACTAATTTCAACATCCTTCCAGCGATGCATCCAGACTGCATGTTCCCACGCGGCTGTCATGAAATTTACTGTAACTGGAAAGAGATTTGGGCTGTTCTCCATTTGGGTGAGAACTTGTGGCTGGGAGGCAAAGTCCATCGCAGCCGCAAGCGCCGATGGAGGTACACGGCACCGCATACACGCTGCCGGCCGCTTCCCTCGCACACACGAGGCAGCTGCTGCCCGGCCGCAGGGTCGGCGGGTGATCGGCTGGTTGCCGGCCCGCGCAGCGGCTGCCCCGGCCCCGCGCAGCGCGAACTGCGGTCGGGTCGGGTCGGGTCGGGGCTAGCAGCCGCCGCTGGGGCTGGCAGCCGCCGCTGGGGCCGGCCCGGGCTCTGGCAGGGAGCGACCCGGCAGCGGGACGGAGCCGCGGGTGCCGCTTCGCTCGCTCACTCACTCACCCAGAACCCAGCGGGGCCGTCCCGGGAGCCGCACAGCGCACCGCCCGCCGCCATGGCACCGGCACCCGCCCGCACCCTCCCGGCCGGCCGCGGAGTTGGCGGGCGGGGCGTCGCGGCTCGGCGGGGCGGGCCGGGAGAGCGCTGTGCCCGCCGGCCGTGTGCGGGACTGGCGGGCTGCTGCGGGCGGCAGGAGGTGCCGCGGGGGAAAGGCGGTAGAGCGCGGCCGGGCGCTGCTCTGTGTTCACGCAGCTCGGCAGCCGGAGCGCGCCGAGGCGAAGCCGCTCGCAACAGGATGGGGCAGGGGCCAGGGGCTGCCGCGCCTCGTCTCAGCCGCGGCAGACAGGCGGCGGAGCGCCACGTCGCCTCGCCGCGGGGTACCGGCGCTTCGCATCACACGGGAGCGGCGGAAAGAAGGCGGTGGCGAGCCCCGGGGAGCGGCGCGGGGAAGCCGCGGGGACGGGCCCGGAGAGAGTTTGGCAGCGCATCCCGCGGAGCTGGAGGCGGCGCAGCCCGCCGGGCCGGCAGAGGGCGGCAGATGGCAGCACCCTGCGGCACGGCGCGGCGCGGCACGGCACGGTGCGGCACGGCACGGCACGGCACAGCCCTTCCGGCGGAGCGGCGGCGCTGAGTCAGGGCGGCGGCGGCGCCGAGTCGGGGCGCCGGGATGCGGGCCTGGGCAGCGGCGGCGGCGGTGGTCTGCGCCCTCTGCTGCGGCCTGGCGTGGGGCTCCGAGGACATCGTCGTGGGCTGCGGTGGCTTCGTCAAGTCTGACGTGGAGATCAACTACTCGCTGATCGAGGTGGGCGCCGCCGCCCCGCGCTGTCCTCAGCTTTCGGGGCTGCCCGTGCCGCCGCTCCCTGCCCTCCCGGCTGCGGCGTGGCCTCGGCCGTTTGCCCCGTCCGCCGTCGGACGGGACTGTGGATGCGGCGTGGTGTGGGTTGAGGCGGGGCTGTTGAAGCGTTTGCTTCCAGCGCCGGGCTGAGCTCCGCCGGCTTTGCCTGGAGCAATGTAATCCTCTTGCAATAAACTTCTTCCCCGTTCCCGGCTGCTGACAGCGGCTGCTGCTGCGTAAAAGCGCTTGGTTAGACAATGCCCGGTTCCAGCTTTGCTCACGTTCTTTAAGCTATCTTTGTCTTGTTTGTTTCTTTTAGATTAAGTTATATACAAAGCACGGTACTCTCAAATACCAGACAGATTGTGCTCCCAACAATGGGTATTTCATGATTCCCCTCTATGATAAGGTAAGAAACTGAAATACAGAGCTGTCTGCTCTGTGCTGGTGGCAGGAGCTGCCTCCATCTCCAGGAATGTCAGAACAGCGGGCATTTGAACTGGGACATAACAACAGTTACTTGAGGCTAATAGTTAAACTGTTTCCTTTTGTAATGCACCTGTTTTATTTCTCAGTGCTAAGTATTACCATGAGAAAAGTCAGGTAACTTTGGTGTTTTGTCTGATGGCTGTAGTGTTGGGAGCCTGGGTTACTGCCCACGCTAGCAGCTGTGCAAACACTGCACACAAAGTACAGGTTCCTACAGAGTGCAGCTAAAGCCTTCATGTGTCTATTTATAGAAATGAAAATAAGTCTGTAGGAGAATGTGTATTGATATGACCGAATTGAAAATAACTTGAACGACTAATTGCAGATATTAAATGCCTGAAGAAAATAACACTACAAGAAGCTCAGCCTGTATCAGAAGTTTGATGGGAAGATATTTATATTCCAATTAAATACAAGCTGCCCTCACATGATCTAAGTGTTTTGCTCTTTTAAAGAGCTAGTTAGTTAATTTCGGGGTCAGAAATAGATCACAGAGTGGTTTGGGTTGGAAGGAAGTTTAAAACCACAAAATAAATTCTTCCCTTCCCAATCTAAGAATGTAGGGTGCTTTTGGTCTGAGTGATTTTATTCCTAGGCCTTTGAGCCTTTCCATGAGTGAACCTTCTGAACCTATCTGGCAGAACAGACGTGCTGCCCCCTGTTAAGATGGTCTCTCTGTAGATGAATACTTCTTTGCTGTGGAGTTTTTAATAGGACTGAAGTTTTGTTATCCTGTGTTTGGGCAGAATGTTTGAGTAGGACCTCCTTGTCTAAATGCTAAAGGCTCATTTGAGTACATCTCTTGGGGCAGGGAGAAGTTGATTTGAACACTTTCTAACACTGAGCTGCTCAAACATGAGCCAGGTTTGGTCTGGAAGCAGCATAAACATGATGATACTGAATTTTTGCTCTTAGCTGGCTGGATGTGAGCCCAGCATCCCAGCCTGTCTGGGTAGATATTGCTGCTTCTTTGAACATAGTCTCTTAGCTAAGAGGAAAGGAGAATGAAACACTTGAGTCCTGTGATACTCTGCAGCATGATGCTTGTGTTCTGACTACTTTTATTTAAATAATATCTTAGCTGGATTGAATTTTGATCAGTGAAGACAGTTATTGCTTTTTTATTTTTAGGGGGATTTCATTCTTAAAATTGAGCCTCCCCTAGGGTGGAGTTTTGGTAAGTGCTCGTGTATCTTCTTACAATAGGGCAGTGTATCTGCAGTGTGGGACTTAGAACTATCTCTAACTTGCAGTGGGCAGAGAAAATCAAGCACTTTTCAAAAGAGATAAGCCCTACTGTATGGTGTTAATGATTAACATGTACTTACTCTACTAGGGGAAAATAAAGCTGTAACCTGACAACCCATTAACTGAGCTACTGAAGCAATGTGGAGTTTTGATAGAAATAGCTGCACTGGGAGGAGGAAAGAGGATTTTCAGTACCAGGATTCATGGGTGCCTTGACTTTGCTGGGGCAAGACTTGCAGAGCAAGGCTTGTGTGCTTGAGTTACTGCATTTCTGTGGGAGTTGAGTAAAGCTAAACCAAAATTGCTTTCTGATTGCTCTCTCACTAACTACCATGCTGTTTCATTGTTCTTCCTCTCCAGAACCAACCAGTGTAGACATCCATGTGGATGGCATTAATGACATTTGCACAAAGGGAGGAGATATTAACTTTGTGTTCACAGGGTTTTCTGTGAATGGAAAGGTTAGACTCCTTTATCTTATTCCATTTTATGGTAACTCTGCCTTCATAAAAACATTCTGCTTCAGCTCTGCAAGGTTCTTTTATGCATTTATACTCTGGTTTCTTTTTGTTTTGACAGGTTCTCAGCAAAGGTCAGACATTAGGTCCTGCTGGAGTCCAGGTTGTACTGAGAAATCCTGGCAGTGACATAAACATACAAGCAACTGTTACACAGCCTGGAGGAAAGTGAGTGTGGGTTGTGCATACTTATTAATCTGTTCCTTTACAACAACATTCTTTCACTTCTGCCACATTAACTGGGATTATAGTAGTACTGAAATATTTTTTCTGACATATGCACAGAGTTTGCAACTGTTTTTTTCTTTAAACAGATGTTTGTGACAATTTCTGAAGAGCTGTAACCCCTTCCTTGCCTTACAGGTTTGCTTTCTTTAAAGTGCTTCCTGGTGAATATGAAATCTTTGCATCTCATCCTACCTGGATGTTGAAAGAGGTTAGAGTCTACTAATTGTGGTTTACCTGTTTAGTGATGGTGGATCTGCTATACCTTGTGTTGATCAACTAGTGTGAGGAAGGGTTTTTGTGAGTGGATGGGGTTAATGGAGTTTTCATAAGTCGTGTTCAGAAGCTGCCTCATGTGGGTCCAGTTTGGAGATAGTGGAGCCAGCCAGGGAAGGACTGGCAAATGAGCTCTTGCTCTCATTTCTTCTAATCTTACATGCATTTTGCAGAAGCTTGACTATTGTAGCACATGCTGTAATCTTTCCCTCTCAGACTTCTTGCTTTCTAAGGAGCTCTGAGATCCCAACCAATTCCCAAATCAGTAACACAGGAAAAATAGTTTCCCAAAGTATCTTTGCTTTAGTGTCTTTGTGTTTTGAATAGTCTGCGGACCCACTTTGTCTGCTGCTGCTCTGACTTCTGCTTCTGTTGAATATTCAGCATCTGATTGTTATTTGGGTGCTGTAAACTTGATCTGCTACCTGTTTTTGATGAAAATGTTTGTGTTTCTCTATTTCAGTCAAACACAATGGTACGGGTGACGAGTTCTAATGCTTATGCTGCTAGCCCTCTGATTGTTGCAGGCTACAATGTTTCTGGGTCAGTAAGGAGTGATGGAGAGCCAATGAAAGGGGTCATGTTTCTCCTTTTCTCCTCTTCAGTCACTAAAGAGGTAATGGTGTGTCAATACCTTTTCAACAGGAGTATGGACATAAGTAAGAAGCAGCTGAATAGCTTCTAGATTCATATTGCCCTGATACTCATCTCTCTGTTTCACTGAGTTTGGCTTATAGTAAACATAAAGTATACAGCCACTCAAGCTGTACCTTTTTGTTTGGGGTTTTTGTGTTTGTTTTTTTCTTTCAACAAGGCCCTTGTAGTACAACATTTGTGGATGTGCTGTGTTTTCACCTGACCTCCATGGAAGTACTCAGATGTGTAACACAAAGACCATCATTTAAACATTGGCAAAATTAAAGCTTAACATCTAGATATTGTTTGGACATGAGAAATTACAGTATTCTTTTGATTTCAACTCTTCTGAACTCTTCATTATTGTTTTCAAGCAACCAGGTTCCTCAACAATCAGGCTGTTCAGGAGCATAGAAAGTCAAGACCTTGACTGAAGCAGGCAACAAGTGTACAGAACCAAAGTCATCTGATGTTAGGGCACGCAGTAAATTCTGGGGTACTGGGAAATCTTAAAAGTCCCAGTTTTCTGTGGTTGTTACCATCAAGTTGGATTATTGGCTGTTTTTTCTTCTTAGACATGAATTTTAAGTCACACTGTCAAACTTTGCCTCTAAAATGCTACTTCCCATCCTTTTGTTTACAGTATAGTATTTTGAACCCTTCTACATACCCCTTGAAATTATTTTATCTGTTCTCCCATGAGAAGAAGATGGTGTTGCATTTGTTTCCACAGGATGTTGTGGGCTGCAATGTTGCTCCTGTGGATGGATTCCAGTCACGAGATGAGTCTCTATCCTATCTGTGCAATGTTGTATCCAAAGAAGATGGATCTTTCAGCTTTCTTTCTCTGCCAAGTGGGACATACACTGTGGTAAGTAGCTAGAAAGTTAATTGCTTGCCTATCTGTTGGGTTGGTACCTTTCATTTTTTTGAACTAGACTGTGTATGACTTTGGAGCTGTTAAAACAGAAATAGTTGCAATACTTTGAACTGGATGAAGCAATTAGAACAGGAACCTCAAGCCTAAAGTATATGACAGTGAAGTAAGTTGCTCTGATAGCGTTCTGTGGTGTGGTTACTGTGTAAGGGCTTATTTGCAAATCAGGCTCTGAATTACCAGAGCAGTCACAGAACAACACCTAAAGCCTGCTGAGAGAAGGAAAGTTTCAGTTGACTACAGCCTTTAAGTTTCACTGTTTCCTTTTTTTGCCCATTCTCTTTCTTATGTCTGGGTAGTGTGGGAGCATGTCTGGCTGTGCACTCCTGCATTCTCAATCTGCATCCTCTAGAAGTGGGATTCAAACTTCTCTCATTCCTTTAACCCTTCCAGTGATCCTACAGTCTCCGATCTGTAAGCTCTTTGCTGTGTTCTGAGGAGAAGGTTACTTTTCTATCTCTTTGGATAATCTCATGTGGTTTCCATCACAGTTTTGAAATACTGCCTATATTCTTGTCTCCATCCCTCCTGAACTATTTTTTTTCCAGGCAGCTCATTTGACCCTTTGTAGAGAGGGAAATAGTAAACCATTCTGTTGTCATAGCATCTCAGGAGTCAAAGTGATGTGTCTTCTTTCAGATACCATTCTACCGGGGAGAGAGAATTACCTTTGATGTTGCACCATCCAGATTGGACTTCCTTGTAGAGCATGACAGTTTGCAGATTGAGGTAAGGCATTCAGAGAAAAGAATCTTTTTGTGCCATTCATTCCTGTAAAAGTGTAACTGATTTTAGCAGAAAACTGGTGTATTATGGAAAAACTTCTTTGTAAGAAGATTGAAGCAGTTTCTTACCCTCTTGCACGGCAGGTAGCGGATCATGTCTGTTATCATGCTATATTTCTGTACTTCAGTCTCTTTTTTGGTCAACTGAGAATCTGTTCTTGTGCTTAAGGAAACAGTATACCTGGAGATTGATATGTACTTCATTGTGATTATCATAGTACAATTTTTCCTAAAGCTGGAAACAAATTTCCTTTATATGTGTGTGTGTGAAATGGTTTTGATTGCTTGCAGGTGTATGTTTGCTTCTGCTGAGCAAAGACTAATGTTGACTTTTTTGTCCCATTTCAGCCTGTTTTCCATGTGATGGGTTTTTCTGTCACAGGCAGGGTGTTGAATGGTCCTGAAGGAGAAGGAGTGGCTGATGCCACTGTGACTCTGAACAATCAGATTAAAGGTATGCAGTAGTCTTGGGCTTTGTTGCTACAGGGGAGCCTTTATTAAGCTTATATACAGAACTAGTGTATGAGATGGAATAATACAGGATAATACACTACTTGTGTGGCAGTTTATTTGAAATATTAAGGTGGTTTCCATGCAGTTGGTTTAGATGAGAGTATTAGGTGTTCGTTTCTTTCAGCTGTATACCAAACTCTGCTTTGAAATGGATAAATAAGGGCTAGTCTAGTAAAAAAGCATAATGCTGTTTTGTTGTTGTGCACCATGAATTAAAACTAGCTTAAAGCATTAAGTGACTCTTTTGACATGTAAAGATAAGATAGTCAACACCTGCTCTGATTTGTAACTCTTCTCATTATTTGGTACAGTAAAAACAAAAGCTGATGGCTCTTTCCGCCTTGAGAACATAACAACAGGTACATACACAATTCATGCCAGGAAAGACCACCTGTTCTTTGATACTGTTACTGTGAAGATTGCACCAAATACACCTCAGCTAGCAAACATCATTGCAACAGGGTAAGTACTGGTGTGAGTACTGTGATGAAAGCTAATTTGATATGTGGACAAGGTCTTGAAAATGTGTGGTTGTTTCCCATGCCAAGCCCATACTTGGTGATGTCAGGAGTTAAAGCTTGCTCCAAAAACAGGACAGTGTGAGTGCAGGATAGTATTTTGTCCACAGTATTGTGCTCAGTACTTGATAAGGTTTAGAGTACCCTCTTAATGACCTCTCCTTTGCAAATGAAGGTGATAAGACCTGGGTATATTGAGGAATTACAGACTGGTATGTGAACCAAGAAAGGAACAGAGAGGCTTTCAGACACTGATGCTGCAGTTCAGATACTTCTGTGGAACAGTGGGGTTACATAACTTTCTGATCCAGTGTTGTATCAAACCTCTGCATTTTATCACTCACTCTCAAGGTCAGGATTGTCTTACATGGATTGTCTTCTCCTTGTTTGTGATTCTTTGACTGCTGGACATAAGCCTGTGTAATGGTGGCAGGGTGATTTTGGGAAAGTAAGGCTGTGCAGTGCTGGGAGATACAGTGTGAGCTGAGGTTTTGTGTCCAGGAGCTTCTGAGAAGGAGAAAACCTTCCAGAGGAGTGACAGCTGACACAAATCCCAAAACATTCATACAGACTTAGCCAGACATCAAGAAAAAAACCTTGTGTGCTGTTAACTGATCAGTTAGTTTTTTCAGTCACTAAATATGTTGTGCTGTTGAAGGTGAGAAATAAAACTTCACAGCTTCTAATTTGTCCTCTTGTCTTGTGTTTTGCAAACATGGGTGTACTGAGGTTGTGTTCCAGTGAATTTACATATCATATTTGAGGACTTTGACACAAAACCTTAAAACCAGAGGGTTGACAATCCTAAATTGCCTGCCCAGCCAGGAATAGAAAAAGAAAGAGAAAGGGCTTGAAGTGATTGGGTTGGTGGCAGGGAAGAGTGAAGCAAGTTGCTTGCAAATAAAACCACAAGATGATGGTGGCTTCATTGTAAAAGATCCTGTTAATCATACATGAGTTTGCACTCGCTCTGTTGTGTTTGCTTATCATGTCTCTTTGATATGGACGCTGTTTCAGGAGACATCCATTCCAATTCATGTGTTAGTACCTCAGCATAGTAAGATTTACTTTGAAAATAAGTGTTTTTTACTGGGCTTTGACAAATCAATACATTTGTTCTGATGGCTGGCTTCTGTTTAACAGGTTCAGCGTGTGTGGCCGGATCTCAGTAACTCGTTTCCCTGATACAGTCAAACAGATCAGTAAATACAAGGTCATCATGATGCCTCAAGACAAGGACAAAGCAGTACCAGTTACAACAGAAACCGACCCTCAAGGAGCATTTTGTTTTAGGGCAAAATCGGGTACATACAATGTTCAGGTAAGAGTGAGCTGCCATTCATTGCAAGGCTGTCATTAGATTTTAGAAGATTTCAAGCATTTAATTTCTCAACTTGAAGGAGCTGCATTTAGATTTTCCTGGTACTTTTCTCCTGTCTGTATTATTTAAACAATGGCAGTTATTTATCTTTTTTTTGTTCCTTAATAAGCTGAAATTCACATGCTTCTTGTCCTTTACACTTGATTGGGGCTAATAGTTTCTTATTTCTCTCTCCTCTTAGTTATGTCCCTTGGATCACTTTTTATTGTAATATATTTTCCTGTGAGTGAGACATGTAGCATATGCCTTTCTCAGGTGCCTAAATGACTCCTGAGATTATAGGTCACAGCAGAACCTATAGCAGAATCACCACGAACTTTGCTTCGTGGGAGATAGTGCAGGCTGGAAGGTAGGGGAGTGCATGGTTTTCAGGCCTGTACTCTTGTAGGTACTGATACATAGAAGCAGCAGCACATCCTGAGGTGAAATGCACTTAGACTTTTGAAACTGAGCTGTTTGGAAGATTTTGAGCTCAGTTCTGTTGCAGTTCTTTGGAGACTTTTAATATAGGATTTTGTGAAGTGTGTTTGGGAGATGGGTTTTGCTTTGCCTGGGATTCACAGTAAATTTCCATTCAAAAATCTCTGCTAAGTGTATTGAACTCAGCAGAGTGGGTGCATTTGGACTGGTATCTAAAAGCTGATGATGTCTCGATATATATACTCCACAGGTCGTTATTCCAGAGGCTGAGACCAGAGCAGGATTGGCTTTGAAACCCAAGATGTTCCCTGTTACTGTTACAGACAGACCAGTAATGGATGTGACTTTCTCTCAGTTTTTGGCATCTGTCTCAGGGAAGATCTCTTGTTTAGGTAAGAGTTTTTGAAAGTGAAGTGGAAATGGGAATAGAGAAATTTAGCACTGAATGTGTGAATGAATACTGTTTAAATCAAGACACTTGCTGTGTTTAGCCTCATCAGCAGATAACTACATTTAACTTCCAGCACATAAATAAAGCAACTCTTTCCAGGACACCTTCCAGTTTAAGAAGATACTTTAAGAAAATTAGGAGTGAGGTTAAGTACCTAGTTTCTAATACTTATTAGGAATAACATTTATAACTAACTTGCTAGGAATTAACATTTATAAATATCTAAAGGGTGGGTGTCAGGAGGTTGGGACATCCTCTTTTTCTATAGTAACTGGCAACAGGACAAGGGGTAATGGGATGAAGATGGAACACAAATAGTTCCATTTAAACATAAGAAAAAACTATTTCCCTGTTGAGGTGAGGGAGCCCTGGCACAGGCTGCCCAGAGGGGTTGTGGAGTCTCCTTCCTTGGAGGTCTTCAAGACCCTCCTGGACGTATTCCTATGTGACCTGATCTAGGTGACCCTGCTTCTGCAGGGGGGTTGGACTAGATGGTCTCTACAGGTCCCTTCCAACCCCTACCATTCTATGATTCTATGAATAACCAAGCATTCCTTCCTCAGGAAGGAGTTTTGACCTTTTTGCCTTCTCAAGAAGATGGGCAAGTTCTGGAAGGAGATGCTCCTGGCTGACACTAGGGATATTGTATGTCAGCCGTAGAAGTACTGGAGGTTGAAAAAGACAATTGAAAAAGCCAAGCAACCAAGCAGCACATGCAAAAACCTGTAGGATAGAGGCTTAAGCTGTTGACAGAAGACTACAATCCCTGTTCTCTTTCATAAACTTTTTATCCCTTTTTTTCCAGTCTTAGGTTCCTCTCTCCTGCTGTTTTCCTTGACTACCCCCTGATTTCAGCAGATGGGGATTGGAGCTTGGCGTCTGTCATTTTTACCCCTTCCTTTTTCATCTCTGAATCCTCTCTGCACTTTGTGATCTGGCTCTCAGGTGTTTACTGGGCCCTCTTAGTCTCTACAGAGTCAGGTGGACCCAGGGGATTTATATTGGCCTCTGGTTGTTACTTGCCATTAGATACAAGAATTTGCTTAACACTCTCAAACTTCCTGAAGACTCCAAAAAAGCACTGGCAGACATACACTTAAGAAATAAAGAGTTGTAATTGGAAGTGTTCTCTGCTGGAAGAGATGAAGCATTTTAATGTTAGTACACACAAAGCTTGGAGTGGAGGTTTTGGAGGCAAAGCCAGAACTGCAGTCTCGTTTTGTGCCGTCTTTTCTGCACAGATGCCTGTGGTGATCTGATGGTGACGCTGCAGTCTGTGAGCCGTCAGGGTGAGAAACGCAACCTGCAGCTCTCTGGGAGCGTGGACTCAGTGGCCTTCACGTTTGAAAACGTGCTACCTGGCAAATACAAAGGTAGGATTGTAGGGAATTGCTTCAAGTGTTACCTTAGTAGCTGAATTTGTGACAATCTGGATGCTTCTGTTATTATGGATACCATTTACAGGATGCCCAAAATGGAACTAGTTCTGATACTTCAGAGAATCTGCAAAACCACTGTACAACAATGTGTCAAGATTTCTTAATCTTGTATGTTTAACCCTTTTGTCAGCTTACAAGTAACTGGTCCCCTAGGTTTTAGAGTATACATGTTTGGTGTGAGAAGAAGGATCCTTATCATGAACTGACTTGTCCCAAGCCTAAGAACAGGGGCATAATGTAATTCTGCTTCCAGAGCGTCTCTCCTAAGGGCAGTACAGTCTTTTGGTCAGTCTGTCTTGGCCTGCTATGAAATGTCAATTCCTTTCCAGGGAAAGGTGTAGAAGGGGTATATTCAGACTGCAGATGTGAGTCAGAACCTCTTTCCACCAAGTGAAACTGGAGTTAGGCTCTGAGGTCCTAGTGGCTTCTTTGACTGTCACAATGGTAGTGCACAGAGCTTTCCAGGTGACTCCTTTTTATAAGAGCTTTTCTCCTAGGAGATATGGTACATTCCTAGTGATGCTGCAGTGCTGTGAGCCTGGACTGTTACTGTACTCACTGTCTATATGTTGTTTGAAGATTATTGTCAGGGAAAATAAAGTGATACAAGCTTTTACACCACAAAGCCTATCCTTATTCACAGTTCACATGACTGAAATGCTCTGTTTGGTGTGTGTTCTAGTAAGCATTGTGCATGAAGACTGGTGCTGGAAGAATAAGTCTTTGGAGTTGGAAGTCATGGAAGAAGATGTTTCAGGAGTAGAATTCAGGCAGACTGGATATATGCTGAGGTGTTCTCTTTCTCATGCAATTACACTGGTAAGTAGGTAACAAACTTGTATTTTTTGTAATAAATTTGTGTAGGTAGGTTGGATAATGGTTGGAATCAAGGCTCTCATGTCTCACTAGAGTCATATAGCACAGCAACACTTGTTTAAAGTGCTTTGAGATCTCACTCTTAGGTTTGGCAAAATGGCTTTATGTTGTTGGCTGCTATAGAAGAGAAGCGTTAGTGTGTCTTTGGGCAAATCCTGTTTTCATTTTGTTGATTGGTAATTACTAATAGTGAATTGTGTTGTGGCTTCACAGGAATTTTACCAAGATGGAAACGGACCAGAGAATGTTGGTGTTTATAACCTATCCAAAGGAGTTAATAGATTCTGTCTTTCAAAGCCAGGTAATAGCTGTAAAATGTTACTTTAAAAATGGGAAAGAACCAGTCAACTAATACTGCTGGAATAGGAAAAAAAAAGGTTTTAAAATTAGATTGTTTTTCTCCTTTTAATATCTCAGAGAGCTAATTCTCTGTTAGGGCCCCACAGCCAAACAGTTAACAAATGCATTTGGTTTTGAATCAGTTTTCAGCTTTGAGCGTTTCATCCTTAGAGCCAGTGGTCTCAATCACAATACCGTAATAGAGGGTTTCTATAATCAGTCAAAGCTATGGGACCATAATAGGTTGATTCTGAGCTTGTTTGGTTTGTTGAGTTTGTAATTCTGTTTATCTGTAGTGATACCTCAATGTGTCTTGTATCAGTGTACATTAGAAACTCTGTGCAGCTCCCAGTTGTGATCTGTGACTAAACAGTTTGAATTTGTTCAGCACATCATTCTTTGACTTCACGTTTGCAGGTGTATATGAAGTGACCCCACGTTCCTGTCACCAGTTTGAACACGAGTATTACACTTATGACACGTAAGAGCAGAATATGCTTTTGATCTTACACTTGTCAGTACACTTCTGTAAAGCTTCCCTCTGCTGCAGCTGCCTTCTTTCAGCAATTCAGGATGTGTCACTGTGACTGTCTCTAACCAAGAGAGGGAAGCTTTAGCAAAGTCTATCAGATGTGTTCTCTTGCCCTTTCTAGTCTTAAAAAAACCCCAGGAACTAATGACAGGCTTGAAAGATGCTTTTGCTACTTTAAATAGATATTTTTGTCAGCCTGCTGTCTATTTAATGTTGGTTTTGCTGTGTAATAAAGCAAAGATGTTTCAGTGGAAACTACCAACCACTTGTGAGAGCTGAAATGCAAGAGGCAACAGTACATGTACTAGGAGGCATGTGCCACCATTGTACATCCCTAGTGCCATGACTGTGGTGATTTGATTCTGCTCACCCTAGTTTCTGCAAGCTGAATAAATATTCACCCTCATCACAAGTAAGCAGTGCTGATCTTTCTGAAGCCAGACGGGTTTTATTAGCCATTTATAGGTTGGCATATATGGTCTGGCAATGGGCTCTTTGCTTACTAAAAGAAGACTTCTGCTCCCAGACTACTTCTGTTTCATGAACGTGGCAGAGAACGAATTCAGCATTAAAATCTGATTATTTTCAGTTGTGTTAGTGAGTTAAAAGTATTTCAGAGAGAGATGTGGTAAACATGAGAGCCAGCACAAAGTGAGTGAATGGAAAGAAGCAGAAACCCTCTCTTGGCAGCAAAGTATTGTTAGGCTGGGGGCATCTTGCTGAACTATGTCTAATATGACAAACTTTTGAGTGTCTTGCTGTGTGTAAAGGGATTGTACATATGAAATCAACCAATTTAGCTTTAGCTTGAGAGGAAGCAGGAGACAGGAAGGAAGGGATTGTTTTGCCCAATGTCATGCAGTGGTTTGGGGTTCAGAGCTGGAATAGACTCCCTTTCCAACGTGCTGTCATCTGAGCACTACAACTTTGCTGTGTAATTTGTGTATCACCCTTTATAAAGCACTTTCAGACTTAGAGGCGGAAGAACAAACTGCTGAATAAGATGTGATGATTTTCTTTAGGAGGAGGGCCTTGAATTTAGCTCTTTGTTACTTTGATTTACAGATCCTCTCCCAGTATACTGACGCTCACTGCAGTTCGACACCATGTCCTTGGCACGATTGTAACAGATAAGCTGATGGATGTGACTATTACCATTAAGTAAGATCAAAGAAATCTTGGGACTGAAAATGGGAAGAAAGAATCATCTCCCTCATAAAGTTTTATTCCGGTTTTACTATCTCAGTGGCTGCTTTCTAAGGGAATGACATCCACCTCCAGACTATGAGAGGATTTTATGCTCAGCTGTGCTTTGATTTCTTTGTAGAAGGAGAAATAATTCTCAGCTCTCAGTTTAAACATTGTCATTTCATTTCAATATAACCCTTTTCTACTTGTGTGTCATGGTAAACAGAAATGATTTCCTGAGGTTTTTACACGCTGCAATTTCAGAGTTCAGAGAGTATTGTTTTAGCTTAGGTCTGAGCTCTTTAGCTGGGATCTATTTTATTCCTTTCTTGTCGCCTCAGAATGAGAATCTGCTGCTTTAGAGCATTGTTACTGGTGTGAAGAGGGTTATAAAAGGAAAGCCATGCAGAGTGATTACATGCTAATGCGCCAATTTATGTTTAGCTGAACAGACAGCTCACTAGGGAGCACTGATTTTGTGAGCAGCTTTAATTGTATGAGGTGCCAGATCTGCCTGAAAGTGTCTGATAATGAGGGTTACTTTAATAATGCTCTGCTGATGTCCACTTGTTCTAGACTATAGGTTCCCAAACTTTTTTTTGGGTGTAGAAAATAACTCTTCAGAGCACAAATTACCTGCAGAGCATTGCCTGAAGTTCCCTGAATTTAATGAACCTACAACTGGGCAACTACAGCAGCTAGAAAAGAAACAGACAACAGAGAGCCCTTAGGATTTTAAGAACAGCTTAGTGTTAAGGTGAATATTATATCCACCTTCTAGACTAACTGGGTTTCTTGAGACTATTTGCAAGTGCTTTGAAGGCTGCTCAGTTGCCACAAACCGTCTCTGTTCAAGCCTACCTGAAGCTTTTCAGCCAAAGTCCAGTTGGTGAAAAGACATCAGTGTAAAATGAACAGCTCTGGGTTTAAAAGCAAATTTGCAGAATTTTACAGTGTTCTGCAACTGTTTTTCAGACTATTGTAGAAGGGACAGAAGATAAGATGCAAAGGATGGTTGGAGACTAGAAGAAGTTGCTAGGAAAGAGCAGATGTAAGATCGGGGCAAGTGAAACAAGATGCATTGTTCTGAGCTGATTGAAACTTATTTAGGAATCTATTCAGTGGTCAGTTACAAGACAGCTGGATAGTTGAAATGTGTGGGGCAGATAGGTTGGAGCTCAGAGCTTTTCCTGGGAATTGCCAGTTATTGGAAATACTTATTTGTGCTAGTCTATATTTATTTGTATAGCCTACTCCTTGGAAGTGGGTTCTGAGGGAAGGTTCCTAGTGCTGAAAAATCCTGTGAGCTTACCAGTTATTTTGTAACACTCATCCTTTCTGTATTAAGCTTGTTCTCAGGTTTGGAGTTCCAACCTTTCTCTTTTAGTTTGTTAAAGGTACTCTCAGGTACTCTTGAAGCCTGATCCTTTGGCTTAAGACTTTACCACTCCTGCTGGGTTGTCAGTGCCTCTGTGGGAGGTTATTGTCCTTGCAGCAGAATTGGTGTCTGGGACTTGGTGCAAAGTCAAGACTCTATTTAGCAGAGCCTAAGATAAGCTAGGATGGTGGATCCTGCAGAGTGGTTGAGGTGTAACACTGACCCTGCAGTGGGATGTTGAGGCACTGCAGAGCTGGGGAAGAGGCAGCAGGGCTCTCACTTACAGCATGGTGGGGCAGAATTTGAGAGAGTTGCAGGTAGGTCCTTTCCTGCTAGGCCAGATAGGTTACCTGTAGTGCCTATGAATGAGCATTTGTAGTAGCAACTGACTGACACAGAGGTTAAAAGTTTTAGTTATGTTTGGAATAAATAGCAGAATTAGAAAGGAATGGATTTAAGGAAATAATGTTGGGACTTGTCTGCTTTAGAAAGGCAGTAATTAGTTTTCTCCTTCACATTTTCAGGTCATCCATTGACAGTGAACCTGCCTTAGTTTTAGGGCCCCTGAAATCTGTACAGGAGTTACGTAGGGAGCAGCAGCTGGCAGAAATTGAGACCCGCCGTCAGGAGAGAGAAAAGAAGGGTCAAGAGGAGGAAGGAACAAAACCACCAGTGCAAGAAATGGTGGATGAACTCCAAGGACCATTCTTGTATGAATTTTCATACTGGGCAAGGTAATACCAGGCTCCAATGGACAAGGTGTATTCTTTGTACCGTCATCTAGTGTTTGCACCAAACAGAACAGTGTTATATTCCATTTGGGAAAGAGCTGCTGTTGTGGGTACCTGTGCCTGTTATTGTTGTCTGTCAGCTAAATGGAAACTAGTACCACTTCCTATGAAGTCTGCTTAGGTTATTGTTCATACTTTTCCCTCAGGGTATTTAGGTGGATTTTGGGGTCAATATGCAGTACTCTATTCTACATAAGCACTCCTAATTCCATTTTCTTCTAATTGTAACTTATCTATGTTTTCCAGGTCTGGAGAGAAAATTACTGTGACACCATCATCAAAAGAGCTGCTTTTCTATCCACCTTACGTGGAAACAGTTGTTAGTGGAGGTAAATAGAAATGAAATCCAGTTTGAAAGGAGTAGGTTTTAAGACACAAGTCTATCATATGATTAACTCTTCAAAGATAATGTTAGGAAGGTTTCACTTGCAGCTGTTTCATTGGGCCCATTTCAGTCTGGAATTTGGAAGCATGGGTACAAGCACAGTTTGTATCAGCAGAATGTGCTTCCAAGAGCTGAAAGACCTGACAGGAGGGGAAGGGCTATGTTTCTGGATACTACACCAGACAGACAGAATTGTTCATATGGCTCTCATTTAGAAAAACAGTAGTACAAAAGCAGTATTTATGTTTTGAGTTTGTTACCAAATTCAGGTTTCTGTGAAGTTTTCTTTGCAGTAAATTACAGTAATAAAAATATTCACCAAAAATGGAAACTTGAAAGTTGTCAGGGTTGGCATCAGTCAGCTGATAATCCTTGTTAAGTCAGTGTCCATCTTGCCCTCAGGTTGCTAAGTGAGCATACATTGTCTGAAATGACTAGAAAATGTTAGGTAACCTTTTAATGTGCCTGTGTGTTGTGCACATTCTAAGTACATGGAGAGGAGACGATTTATTTAATTCATTAAACATGACATATGCTGGCCTGAATTTGATCTCTTGAGAATTTTGACAAAGTTCAGTGTAATACCATCCAGAAGGGAACATTGTTGGCTGCAGTATGTGTAAATATGTAACAGGTCCAAATTGATTTGGAGATGTGCTTATGGCTTTGGAGTTTGGTTGCTGATCTTAGAAATGTTCAGGTATCTGAAGATGATGTGTTCATAGAATGGTGTTCATAGATGTGTTGAGAGACCATACAATTATGTGGATTGATCTTTGAGTTAAAAAAAACATCAACTGTTCACTTTTCAAGTAGTTAAACTCTTTCTGTAAGACAGAATGATGAGTGTATTTTTTACTTTCTTGTTTGTCTTAAATCCCCTTTGCAATGACCAAGAGAGTTGTCCTGGGAAGCTGATAGAGATCCATGGAAAAGCAGGCTTATTCCTGGAAGGGAGAATTCATCCTGAATTGGAAGGTGTTGAGATTGTCATTGGGGAAAAGGGAGCAACTTTCCCACTTATCACAGTTTTCACTGATGACAAAGGTGCTTACAGGTAATTAGCAGGTTTATTTTGGTCTTTTGGATTTTTAATTGAAGTGCAATAGGGACTTGACAAGGGATATGTGATACCCAAGTGCTTTCTTATAAATGAGTTCTTCTTTCCTTTTATTTGAAGTGTTGGGCCACTCCACAGTGACTTGGAATATACAGTTACTGCTCAGAAAGAAGGATTTGTTTTGACTGCAGTAGAAGGAACAGTTGGAGACTTCAAAGCTTTTGCTCTTGCTGGGGTGACATTTGAGGTAATGTTCTAAACACTTTGGGTTCTGAATGAATGGTGTGTGCAGTTAGAGCTAGACAGGCAAAAAAGTTAACCCTCATCTTCCAGGCAACCACAAGTGGGTGTGGGATTTGGGGATAGTTTGTCCCAGGGAAACAAATCTCAGTGGGTGAGCTTAGTTGTAGACCATGACTTGCCATGTAGAAGGTACTTTACAAGGTTTATGGAGTGAAAGAGCCTGCAATCCAAAAGACTGGCTCTATTTGCTCTTGTAGAGTTGTTCCACCCTCTCTTAACGCATTTTATACCTCAAGGTGATTTTATTTTTGATATACAGACTGGTCCAACTAGTGCCTGGTTCTGGTCTTTGGGCTATTTAGTTCTGGCCCTCAGCATGTCCTGCCAAGTGATAGAGACTGTTCTGATAGCACATGCCATGTGGGGCTGTGACTGCCCAGGTGCTTCAGAAGCATGAGCTTCTGTAGGCCTACACTCTCGCAGGAGGGGACACACTGCAGATGCAGGACAGCCAACACCTCTGTGCACTCTGCAAAGGACTTCTGAATCAAACCTGTGTAAAGCTACCTTTACTTTACACTTAAAACTATCACTTTTTCAAAAATAGATCAAATCAGAGGATGACCAGGCTCTTGCTGGAGTTCTCTTGTCTCTCAGTGGAGGGGTGTTTCGGTCCAACCTCCTTACACAGGATAATGGCATGCTGACTTTCTCCAATCTGGTAAGTTGGAATTGATTCTTCTGAGTGTGGCTGTGTGTGCAATGCTGTGTCACTTTACCTTCCAAAACAGGGATGTTATTGGCTATCCTCAGTGGCAGGAGGATGTATGATTGAATTTGTAACCCACAGTGAGAGATGTAGGTCCCTCAGAGTGGGCAGCACTTAAAATCTTAGCAAGTGAAAGCTGTGAAATCTAACCTAGCAAGAGATTTCTCCCCAATAGGTAGGAGATGGTATTGATTGAGATCAGTTACTAATTTGCAGGCTCTAAACACAAAACAAGCCAATTTGTTGATGATCATTTGAGAGTGTTTAGAGATTATTGATCTGTACACGTGTGTAGATGTGCCTGAAGTTTCCTTGCAGACATCCTTCTCTCCTGTCACTTTCCTGTCCTTGAGGTCTTCTGGTAAGATTTTAAGGCCATAGTTTCCTTTCACTTTTTCCTGCCAGTTTAGCTTATATTTGGGACAGAGAACTTCAGAGAACTCTTGCAGAAGTGTAATTCTTTGGAGTTGGTGATTTTTTTGGTGTGATGCTGTCAGTAAACAGCCTGTTTTATGCCTCTTTACAGAGCCCAGGGCAGTATTATTTTAAACCCATGATGAAAGAGTTTCGCTTTGAACCGTCATCACAAATGATTGAAGTGCAGGAAGGACAAAATCTTAAAATTCGGATAACTGGTTACAGAACAGCTTACAGGTCAGTGAAATGCCATGCACAGGGCTGCCTACTGTATCAGGATGCATGATGCAAAATGTCTGTTTCCTCCTGATACACCTCACTTCTGAAGGTTTGGAGAGTGCTTTCAAAGGCACAATTTAATGTTATTATGGTGTGTATAAGTACATTTTTGAGCCTTTCTTCATGCATGTGGATGTATGGCTGGACTGTAAGGAGAAGCATTGCAGTGAAAGCACCGTATCATGGCACTGGAAGTGGCTTCTGCTGTGTCCAGTGGGAGTGGAGAGGGCTGTTCTGGGGTTGGTAGAGCGATTTAGTTATCTGAGTTCAAGATCCTTCCCTTGCCTTCAGGGATAATGCTGCTGTTCATAGAGGTCAGGAAACTTGGATTCCTGAAGTTCTCAGGACTGCTGCTAATTCTAATGCTTTAAACAGTTTCACATGCACACTATAAATTCCCCTTCTCCATGCTATGCTCAATATAGAAAATACTTTTTAACAACAGTTACGACAAGAAAATGTCTTAAAAATGGGCATTAAAACAGCATCTTCGCATCTGTAGCAATTGTTTCTCTTTACACCTCTAGCTGTTATGGCACAGTTTCTTCTTTAAATGGAGAACCGGAGCAGGGAGTTTCAGTAGAAGCTGTGGGGCAGAAGGATTGTAACATCTATGGAGAAGACACAATAACTGATGAAGAGGGCAAATTCAGACTGCGTGGCCTTCTGGTAAGGATTAAAACACTCTCTGTCATTTCTGTAGTGTGAGATTGGAGCAATAAAATGTGTTTTATTAATTAACTACTGATTTCTATTTTCCCATTGTGTTTGCCAGCTGAGAGTCGCTCAAGTCTCTCTGTGTTAGGAAACACTGTTGTGAGTGACCATTCGTTTTAGGAAAGGGGGAAAAACTTGCAGTAGAAGTCTGTGGAGCTTGCTGCCAGTGTACTATGACATGACATGACATGACATGACATGACATGACATGACATGACATGACATGACATGACATGGCATGAGCCCCCAGTCAGTGGACTGAGTGTCTCTAACAGGTCCTCAGCAGTGTTCAGGTGTGACAGCAGGGAATTTTCTTAGCCAAAAGAGTTTAGGGGAGCATTGTACTTTATCTTGTGAAAAGACTGTTAACAGCCTATTTTTAGCAGGATATTGGGTGTATACATGATGTTGATTGTACAGCATGTATGTGATGTAAGCTGTGCAAGAAACGTGGAAGCTGAATTTGTGGGACAGCTATGTGTGGAGTCAGCAATTTGCTGTAGTAGGAGGCAGTGTGTGATCAGGTTTTAATTCTCTAATATATTTTCTTTCTAGCTAAAACACTTCTCAGCAGATGATTTCTTTGAATACTGTAATGAAATAAACTAATGAAAGCTCTGTGAGAGCCCTTTTGTATTTTCTGGCAGTAAACACCACTAATAGTGTTACTGAGTTGAATTTCCTGTTTGAGATCAGGACAACTTTAACTGGATAGCGTTAGATCTGTCTGGGGTATGTATCTTAAATGGGATGTAAGAAAATGCTCTGACTGTTTTCTAAACTTTAAGTATGTATTATTCAGTGTTGGGATTTACCATCTGAATGTTGCTTTTAGCCTGGTTGTGTGTATCACGTCCAACTCAAAGCTGAAGGCAATGATCACATTGAAAGAGCTTTACCACAGCATCGGGCAATTGAGGTAATTTTTTCCTCTATCTGGTTTCTTTTTGTAGTATGAGTTAAATATGAATTGCATCTGTCTAGACATTATGTGGTTTCCATCAGCAGCAGTGTAGCTGAACACATTCTGTTTAGACAAGTGTCTTTCAGCAAGTTAGCTCCCTAAATACAGGCCCCATAGTGTGTGTCAGCACCGTAGCTGCAGCTGAAGTAGGACAAAGCCCCAACAGTAAACACATGAAAAGGATTCTTTCACAGCTGTAAAAAATATACATCAAGAAACAAGAGGCTAAATGTATAGAATAACTTTTGGCATTTCCTTATGATGTGGAATAAACCAGTAGTGACTTGAGGTTGTTGTAAGTTGTCATATTATTCTATCTTTGTATTTAGTTGTCGATAAATGTGTTACACTGAATTTAGTCAAGATGCCTACTGTCTCCATGTAGGTGGAATTGTCATGCAGAGTAGCAAATCTTTATTTAATGTAATAACAAGTTTGAATTGAAAACTTGATGAAATCTTGTTAAATATTCCTCCATCCTTACAGACTCAGATTAGCTGCCTCAAATTTCTGTCCTGATATCATAGAATCATAGAATGGTAGGGTTTGGAAGGGACCTGTGAGATCATCTAGTCCAGCCCCCCTGCTGAAGCAGGTTCACCTAGATCAGGATATCCAGCAAGGGTTAATTAGCCTTCGTTATTTGTCCAGAGCTTTGCAGTGGGAGATGGTTGTTATTTGAGCTCAAACACCTGTCTGACCAGGGTGCCCTCCTTTACAGCAAAACAGACAGGCAGAATTTCAAGTCCTTGGTGTCTTGCTAAGAGAGCTTGCTGGCTGGGAGGGCAAAGAGGATGGCAGGATTCCAGGAAATGATAGGAAGGTCATGTACTGCCTGTGACAGCTGTATGCAGTAGCTGGTACTAGCAGTATCCTGGCTGGCTTGCTACTTTCTCCAGGATAGAGAAGCGTTTGAAAGACACCTGCAGGAGAAATGTGGTGCCAGCCTGATGGTAGGATACCTGACCTCACCATAACCTGTCTGCTGCAGGAGTTAGTGTCTGAGTAAATGCCTTTCCTTACTCTGATCAGGGCTCAGATTTAGAAACACAAATGTTTCATGTTTTAAACAATTTTTGAGACTATAAAGTTATGTATTTTTGGAGTAGGTTATGGTATGACATGAGCATATTCCTCATTAATCAACTGTATAAACATAGCAGCATAGTCATATGGAGCTCTTGGCACAGATGCAGAATACTGAGACCAATGTTCAGAGATCAGTCATCCCTGTGTATGTAACAGCCTCTTCTAAACTAATACCTGCTTGTGACACTTCTTCCATTTGTAGTTTAACTTGATGCCATCAGCCTTATGCTGATAACACACAAATCTGTAACTGTCAGCTGTGCACTTGAAAAGTACTTGCAATTGGAAAGCCTTCAAGTTTCCGTTGGTTAGTATAGAACAAAATTCACTTTTTGTTTAAAATGATGAGCAATATTTGTGTTGTACTAACTGTCTTCTCTTAACTGTTCCTCTGTTGGTAAAAAGATGACTGTGTTTTACGTTGCAGGTTGGGAACAGCGACATTGATGATGTTAACATTATAGCGTTCCGGCAAATTAATCAATTTGATTTAAGTGGCAATGTAATTACGTCTTCTGAATATCTGTCCACATTATGTGTAAGTTCAAGCCTTTCATCTTTATCAAGTGTATTTGTCGTTGGTTTCCCAATTATTATTTTTGCAGGATCACTGGAAATTGTTCAGTAGCCAGAGTACACATTTAATTCAAATTATGACTAATACCTCAGTGAAAATGAATTTGAATTCCAGATAGAATTAAGATTATATTGTTCCTGGCTGATTGACTTTAATGTTTCCATTTTTCATGGGAGTATGTTTAAGAAATACTTTCTGAGGTTGGTCTGTACATTTCTGGGTCTGCTTCTCTGATTAGGGATGCTCTGTCTAAGGTAAGGGGAGTCCTCTCTATCAGACACCTGCTTTAGTTCCTGAAGTACCTGGAATTCTTTACTAGGCCTGCCAGCAAGAAGATATCATATGAGTGCAGGGATACTAGAAGGCACATGAATTTAAAAGTACAGGTAAAAGAGAGACAATGAGACAAACAGTAAAGCTGAAATTTTCAAAACTCAAAAGACTGCACTGTGATCTGAATAAACTTGACAACACCTGGGATCCTTTTAGCTTAGGGTGCAGGTATCTGGAAGTATCTGGAAGACGTGTTTGTATAGTAGGAGTTACAGTACCATTTCTCAGATTTAAGAGCTTCATGAAATGTTACCCATAAATACAAGTGCAATGCCAGATTGCTTTGAGACTAGTCTGTGATGCATTTCACCTGCCAAGATCTCGTTGCTAAGCTTTTTTGGGAAACACCCAAAGGATCCAACACTCAGCGGGTGTGAAGACAAAACATATCACCTAACTGAAGAGCTCCTGAGTAAGCTTCCCACCTTTATGGGGAAGTTTGGACCCTTGCAGTTCAGCCTAAGGAAATAGAAATTGATGTCCAAATTTTGTTATATGGAAGTTATCTAAGCCTGAACCTGTTGAGTCATATTAGGTTGAGTCTTGTGTTGCATACATGCTGTTAATGGGTGCATGTCATCATCCTTGTTTTCAAGGCAGAGATTTTTGTCTGAAAGATGTGCTAAGATTTGATGCAGACACAAGCAAGTGGTTTTGTGACCTCAGTGCTGTCCCTCCTGGCTGTCTGGGCTTGATGGGACTACTGGAAATGCTCTGATTGGAGCTGCATGGTAGCACTGGGCAGAATCAATGAGAACTTAGCTGGGCTGTGCTTGCAAAGAGAGAGAGTGTCTTGGCAAATATCTGACCCAGAGGTTTCAAATAGGGATGTAGATGCTAGAAGGCTGCTTCAGAGAAGTCCCCAAAACCTATAATTTTGCTTACTGTGTCCTGTGGATAAGGCAGAATGGAGAAGGCCAAATGTTTGTGTGGACAGGAAGGGCTGCTGCACCTTCCAGCTTTATTTGACTGAAGCAACCCTCTTTAAATTATGCTGGTTTCTGAGCAAACTGTGTCTGCTGAGAACTTCTAGACTATTCTGTAGCTCAAGGATGTCTGGGCAAACGGTGTCTGCTGAGAACTTCTGGACTACTCTGTAGCTCAAGGATGTCTGGCTTGTAAGGATAGAGAAACTGAAATCAAGCAAAATGAAGTTATGGGAGAAACAGAAATGACCCCCAGCTGCAAATTGCTGTGGAACCACTGGGGTTGTTGCAAGGACTTGCTCAGGTCTGGTTGGTGCACAGCACAGACTGCCTTTAACACACTAGATCTATGAAAATGTCAGACATCAGTTGTTCCTGAGTTATTCCAAGTTCTGTAAAAAGGCTGTTTCTGTGACTTTTCACATCCCAATTAGTACAATTCCAGGTGTTCTTACTTGACAGCTTGATAAAGCACGTGATGCATTTTGAAGTGCTTTTATCCTGTAAGAAGTGGGATGTCTGAAATACCTATTGTAGTGCAGGCTCAGAACTACCTGGTTTATGCTTTCTTCTTTCCCTCACAGGTGAAGCTCTACAAAAGTGAAAATCTTGACAACCCAATTCATACAGTCAACTTAGGCCTATCCCTGTTCTTCCATTTCCCACCACTGCTGCGAGATGGAGAGGTAAGAATATTGCTGAATGATTAGCCTAGGTCACTTGATTTTTTTGTCCTCTGAGGATTCTGAAGTGTTATTTCTGGTGTGCCTGCAGTACTGTATTCATGCTGGAGTGAGCAGAGTTTCTCTCAGCTCCTGGTGCTGTAGCCTGAGTGTGTTTCTTACCCACAGAATTACGTGGTGCTCCTGGATTCTACGTTGTCTAAATCCCAGTATGACTACACCCTGCCTCAAGTTTCATTTACTGCTATTGGCTATCACAAACACATTACACTGATCTTCAGCCCCACTGTAAGTACAAAATACTTAAATGTTCAGGTGTTCACCTTGGGAACAATGTCTGGTAGTGTCTATAGCCTGTGTGTGTTTTGTGGTCTTGGTCAGACTTTCTGTTAATGTAAATACAGAGATTAATGAGTGGCATTAAAGCAACAATGAATTAGGATTTGGACACACCAAGGACATGGGGCAGGGATGCCATAACCTAGTCTGTTAGGAGAGGTGGCTCAGAACTTCAGAGAGGGGTTGTAACCTAACACTAACTGAGAGCTTGCAGTAACTGTGGGCTGGAGGAGAAAGATAGTATTGTTGTCAGATTTTCTTTAAAGACCTCCGTGTATATGAAAGAAGTATCACCAGGCTAAACACAGGGCTTTAGTTAGTGGAGCTGAGTTAGAGGGTAAAGCAGAGGGGTTTCAAACTAGCACCAGGGGAAGACTTCTCTCCTTAAAGAGAGAGAGGTGTATTTTTGCCTGTGTGAAGAGTGCAGCATTTGTTCTGTAATACTTCAATAATCTATTTCTCTTGTGCCTCGCTGTGTGTCCAGGTGTCAGGGGAATGTGAGGGGAGCCTGGAATGGCAGTTACAAATGGTGGATGGGGATGTGCTGGAGAGAGTTTGTGCTGGTATGGTTGCTGTAGCATTGCCAGTGGGATCGTAGAGGTTTGGGCAGGATGTGAGAGGCAAAGCAAAGCACACCAGGCTGACTGTAAAGTGGAGACTGACCACCAGTGAATTAGCTTTAAAAAACTGCAACCCTCAAGAAGAAGGGAACAGATGAATGAATCAGTGAAGGGAGCTGCTTTGAAGTTGAAGTAAATGTTAGAGCAGCACTTAGAATGAAGTCAGATGGGAAAGGTTGGCTGTGGTCCCTGATCCTACTGCTGATGTTGCTTAAAGCTCAGAGATTTCATAGTTGAAATGACTGTTTAGAAAAAACATAAAATCCCTGCTCCCCACTGTTTTCAGAGAAAACTGCCTGAACAAGACATTGCCCAAGGATCTTACATTGCCTTACCACTGACGCTGCTTCTGTTGTTGGCTGGTTACAACCATGATAAGGTAGGTTGGGGGTTTGTTTTTGTCCTATCCAGATGTTACTATTCTATGTTACTTTGAACTGTGTTCAGTGAAGGTTTGGTAAGGTGGTTATCCAGAGAAAGATGCAATCAACACTCACCTGATGTGACATGTTTCAAGAAAAGCCATGTGCAGCCAAGTTTTTGGACAATTACCTTCTTTTCAAACGATGTCCTGTGAACATGAGCTCCCATGTCAGTCCTGAATCTGGTCTTGCCCGATGGCTCTGGGGAGAACACCTAATGTGGTGTCATTCAAGTGCAGATAGCCAGACTCAGTGAGAACAGGAATGAAAATAATTAATTCAGGAGCAATCAGATTGGAAATAAAGTTCTGCAAGAGCCTGGTCTCTTTAGCTTTACACTTTCCCTAGTGAAAAGCTCTCAAGAGGAGAACAACTACCTACTGTATCACCTCTTGGTCTTTATTAACAAGCCATACTCTTCAGGCCTTCTCTGATATGACTGGATTTCTGCTTCACTCATCAGAGAAAATAAATTTATCTGTGCAGTTTGATTTCCTCTCAAACATGGGCAGCACAGCACAGGACATGGGGTTCTCCAGGATTTTCTAGTGTTACTGAAAGGGCCTCTGCTGAAAGCAGCGGCCGTTAGTTGGTCTCAGGGCTCAGGCTGCTGTTCCTGGCTATCAGATGACTGCAGGACAGAAAGTGGCTGCCAGTTGTTCTAGGTTTTGGTGATCAGGAATTCCCAGTTTGGTTTGATTACTTCCCAAGCTTTGCTGCTGTTTTCTGACATCTCTGTAGATGTGCCCTTTGCTCTGCAGATCATCTGCTTGGGACGCATGACTCTGTCTGTTTGGTGTGCACGGCTCTAAGGGATGTTACCGTTCCCACTGTACAGATGATTGTAACCACAAGCTGCTGCCCCTTTCTTTTCTTGCCCAGCTTATTCCCTTACTGCTGCAGCTGACAACTCGACTGCAAGGAGTCCGTGCCCTCGGCCAGACGGGCTCCGACACAGGGGGCTCAGAGGATGCAAAGAGACAGACGAAAAAGCAGAAGATGCGTCGGACGTGAGGCGGCAGCAGGAGGGACTGTGGCGAGGGAGTGGTGCTCTGCTAAACTGGGGAAGCCACTAAAAGACATTTATGTTGAATTTGTGGACTTGGCCATTTTTGTGGCTGCTACACGAGTGCTGTTTGTCGAGTGACTCCATTTTGGTTGTGAATTTTCTATGGAGTCTTTCCTGTTGTAAAGTACCAAATGCCTCTGTGGTCACTGTGAGTCCATCTCCCATACTTGAACACAATGATTTCTTTTATTTTATTGTTTGTTTTATTAGGTTGTTTTTCTCTTCAGTGGAATGGGTTATGCTGTCTTTGTTAACAATCCTTAACAGCAGTGGTAGTAGACTGCTTGATTTCACTTCCAGTCTCTGGAAGTGAAACAGAACATTTTTCCTTCCCTTTTCAATATCTACTTGGCAGAAGCAGCACTTACGGGTTTTAGTAAGGCAGTAGTACCTGAAACAAAGTTTTGGGGAACATACATAAACTGAAGTCTTTGAGACTTCCAGCTCAGCAGCTTGATTGAAGAGTCTGTCATCTGCACAGCTGTGATGTCAGTTCTTCCCCAATGATTATGTCATCTTTGATTAAAATCAAATTTGTGCCCAGTGAAGACAAATCCTAATGTCAGGTGAGTTCTGATGATCCTACTGCACAAGCAGTGTTTAAAATTCAGTTTCATATTCAGTGTGATCTCTTTAGATCCCCAGCATTTCTGCAATGGCTCCAGCTGGTTGTACTGTCCTTTCCAAAGCTGTGCTGTGGTTGGTGATAGCCCTGTGCCTGAGTGCCTGTCACATCTGCTCAGACTGTCTGCAGCCTTGTTGCCATTTGATAATGGATTATTTTCTTTTTAAATTTAAGAAACTGGAGCTTTTCACAATCTCCAATGTGTACAGTCCCAAAAATGTCACCTGTAACTGTTTCTTATGTGCTATCTTTTGATTCTTGTTTGAAGTTGACAGTTGGACATACACAGTTGAAATGTTAATGGGGCTTTTTATTGACAAATAGCATAAAGGTTAATAGAGCTTTTGAAAAATGCACATAAATGCCTACAAATATTGCAAAGACATTGGTACTGCCAGTAAGTGGCAATGTTTCTCTTTTACAGTACTTGAAATAAAGTCCCTTTACATTTGAGTATTTAAGCTTGCAAACCCGTCCAGTTGTAGGAATGTGGATGCTGAAGGTTTTATGCTGGTTTGTTTTGTTTTGCTATTTTGCATTCATTTGGGCCTAAATAATTAAAACTTCATTTGGTGATCATTCTAATCTCTGTGAGGGAAATTCTGTAAAGATCATAATAAAAAGGAAGAATGTTGAAAAAAGCATGTATGGGTAGAGTTTGAGATGAAGCTCTAATAAGCTGTCATGCTCTTTACTTAATGACCTTGAATTTTATATTGCTGTGATGAAACATGAGGAGAAAAACACAAGTGTTGTAAAGACTTATAATAAATTGTACATTTTCAATACATCTTTATTTTAAGCTGGTGAATGTTAAGAAAGGTGTTGCTGCTTTGGGGGAATGTATGAGGAAGAAATGCACATGTCCACGTGCCTTGAAGGGAGTACCAGATATTCTAAAATGTGGGACTTGATGATGATTGACATTAAACATTGGAGTTGCTTGTTAATAAAAAGGAAAAAGTGATAATGCTTGTTAATGCTTGTTTCTAAACCTAGGATCTGTCCAACATCTCTCAATTTTCTTTTCTTTGCCTTCTGCAGCACACTGGCAGCCTACTTGCCCCAAGCTCCATATTGTGTTCTGTGTTATCTCAGGTTTGCAATTGATTCTGTGCTGTTAAAGCCAAGACTTCAGTACCAGTGGAACTGGTCTTTTCAGTCCTATTGAAAATGTCAGTTAAATCTCCTTATTGCATCTTTAGTTAATTGATGTTATTACAGAGAATAAATGCAGAATGAACTAACATTTAGATGTTGACTCCTGGTAGAAAACTTCCAAGGCTCAGGGGTTAGCATTCTTTTTTTGCAGGCACAATAGCCAAAGTGATTAATTTGTAGGGTGAGCTGAGTATGAGCAGATGACTGAATTCTGTTGGAAAGAAAAGTACTGCGCTCTGGATAAAGATGGCGTTGCTTTCTGTCAAAAGCAACAAGTATAACAGATATTTGTTTGGCTCCCCAGTGGTGCACAGAATTCTGTTGTTTAAGGATGAAATGGATCGTTAATATTCAATTTTACCATTTTGTTATAGATGGTTCAGCTTTGTTTCTGAAGCAGCACCTTTATTAAATGACTGTCAGGTTCCATGAGAAAGGGTTTTTTTATGCATAAGAAACAATATTGTTAAATAAAGATGCAATAGTTTAAAACCAAAATGTGCTTAAAAGCAAGAAAACAAGTACTTAAAGCAGAGAAATGAGCATTTTCAGCAAGGGTGGAGAAGCACATTTCCTCACAGTCTTCCTTGTTCTGTTAATACTGAAATTCAGATATTAAAAATATACTGAATTGCATCTTTTAATGTAATATAGATAGTTGAGTGGCTCAAATTCTTGGGGCTAAGTGCTCATTCTTCTAATTTTCCTTCTCCATGTTCTTAGATAATGTAGTGTGAGATTGGTTTTAGATCTCTTTGGGGCTGAGCATGGCGGGAAGTGTCCCCCACGCCCTCCGGCTCAGTGCTCCTGTCCTGCAGAGGACAGGATTTCAGGAGGAAACCTCCAAAATCAATGTTGGTGTTTTCTGTGCTGATACATAAATCATTTCAGCTGGAAGAGACCTTTCAGATCACTGTGTCCAGCCTTTGTCCCAGCCCTATCAACCCCTAGACCATTTCCCTAAGTGCAGCATCCACCCATCTCTTAAGCCCCTCCAAGGATGGTGCCTCCAGCATCTCCCTGGGCAGCCCGTTACAGTGCCTGATGACCATTTCAAGAAAGGAATTCCTCATATCCAGCCTGAACCTACCCTGCCACAACTTGAAGTAATTTCCTCTTGTTCTATTGCTTGTTACTAGGAAGAACAAACCGACCCCCACCTCACTACACCTTCCTTTCAGGTAGGAAAGTGGTAAGGTCTCCCCTGAGACTTTTCTCCAGGCTAAACAGCCCCAGACTCCTCAGCCACTCCTCATATGAGACATGCTCCAAATCCTTTCCTAGCTTGGTAGCCGACCTCTGGATCCTCTCCAGTACCTCAATGTCCTGGTAGAGAGGGGCCCAAAACTGGACACTGGATTCAAGGTGCAGCCTCACCAAAGCTGAGTAGAGGGGCACGATCACCTCCCTCCTCCTGCTGACAGCACTGTTCCTGATCCAGGCCAGGGTGCCATTGGCTTGGGTGCCACCCAGGCACACTGCTGGCTCATGTTCAGCTGCTGTCAGTCAACACTCCCAGATACCTCTTTGCCTGGCAGCTTTCCAGTCACTACTTTGATCCTGCCAGGTTACTTTTTACACAGCAGAATAGTGATGGCACTTGCCAGCCTCTCCAACTGACCAAAGAAAGAAAAAGGAAGTTAATTCAGTCAGGGCCACCAGCGAGCTCATTGTCCTCTCCTGGGACAGTTCAATACTGTGATGTTACCAGATTTTTTTACTCTTTATCAGCAAATTTCTCTGTATAGTGAAAATAAGGCAACACTGTGGGTCTTCAGCATCACCCATCTGAAACTTCAACTTGACTCCTGCTGCTCTTCTTCCTCAGGTGAATTTTGTTTGTCAGATATTGAAAGTTGCAACTGTAGAATTAGCATTTTTAATGAGTGCCTTCTCAGCCCTGTGCTGCAGAAACATGGACTAGGCACTGAGGCTTTTGAAGGTAAGATGGCTTTGAAAAATCCTGCTAGACATCTGGGTAACTGACGTGCCCAGAAAAGCTGAGCTGAATGTGGAACTGAACCCTGGAGTAATTGGTGTCTGTTTTTCCTCCTATTCACTATCCCCTGCTGTGTACTGTATCTGTATTTCTAATTTTTCTAGCCTGAAAGGAATTTAAATTGAGCTTCTTGCAAAGGTAGGTGAAATAAAATGAGTGGTGTAGAAAAAGCCTGAGTTGAGCACATCATTGGCTCAAATCACACCCGATAGTGGATTCACCTTACACATAGTAAGTCATGTTTTCCTTGCAGATAGGTTGGTGGCTTTAGAAAGTCTCTGAAGATCCAGTAAATCTATTTCTGGTGCATTATCAACTTATGACAGAACTCTGTAATTTTTGTTTTACTTTTAAAAGAACACCAATGAGTGTAGTCTCTGTCATTCAGCCATTTGTTTGAACCTGGAACAGGCTCAGACATCCCTGTACAAATGCAGAGCAGCTCTATCCAAATTAGCATTCCCTGAGCCTTCGTGGATTATTATTAGCAAGTGCAACTTTTTCCCCTTGAATGTTTTACAGAGCTTTTGTGAGCTTTTTACATCAGCCAGCATGTCCTTTCAATTTTCTATTGTACCTTTTGTAATTGCTTTCTGTCTATATTTGATATGTTGTTGCTTTACTCCAGTAACTTCCATTATCACTTTTAACTGTTTGCTATTACTGGGATGGACACTATTGCATTATTTACCCTGTTTGCTTTAAATGCCACTTTTGCCTTGTTCTCCCCTCTCATCTCCCACCATCTTTCTGAGAATATTTAAACTTAGCCACATGATGTTGTCCAAAGTCTCATTTGTTACCTTCATAGCCTAAGACCATGCTTACTTTAAGCCCAATGATATATTATCAGAAAGCACTGAACAGCCACCAGACTGTTATTGAATTTATCATATCTAAGAGCTCAATAAACAGTGAAAGGTAAACCTGTTTTTTACTGCCTGTGGAAGTCAGCAGGTTGGTTCCTCCTTTAATTCTCATTTTTGTCAATACTGGAATAATTAAATCTCCATCATGAAGACTAGTTTCTTCACAGGCCTCTCATCACAGTGAGATACTTAGGTAGTGGTTTGGGTGTTTTTTAAAAGCATAGCATTGCTCTGAACTGTCAGCAAATTCCCTCTCCAAGCTTTCCTACTCTCAGGCACAAAAGAAACCAATAGAGGCTTCACAAAAACAGATGAAGAGGAACTAGCTTGTTTCTACAGTCTCTAGTGTTTTTTCCAGCAGTGGTTAGGAAGCACATTCCTATGCTCCATTCTGTACCATAGGGTTGCTCCTTCTGAAAGGAGAGGATGGGAGGGATGCTGCCCAAGCTCTTCCCTCCCTTTTTCTCAGTACATGGGATGTGTGACAGGCATGGATGATTTCTCTTAGCAGACAAACTCAGGAGTTTGTTGAAGGCACATCTGTAGTCCAGGGGCCTAAGTGGTTTGTTTTCTGCTGTGCAGACAGGCCTGACAAAGTTTAAGTAGCACCTGTGATTACCCTTACATCTGAAACAGCCCTCGAGGAGTGAAACCCTTTATGTGCCAAGAGAATTGGAGAGAGACCAGTGCAGGGCCACCAAGATGATCAGGGGACTGGAGCATCTTCCTTGTTAGGAAAGGCTGTGGGAACTGGGGCTGTTTAGTCTGGAGAAGAGGAGACTGGGGTGATCTCATTAATATTTTTAAGTATTTAAATGATGGATGTCAGGAGATTGAAGCATTTCTTCTTCCTATAGTAGCTAGCAACAGGACAAGGGGATAGGATGAAGCTGGAACACAAAAAGTTCCATTTAAACATAAGAAAAATCTATTTAACTGTTGAGGTGAGGGAGCCCTGGCACAGGCTGCCCAGGGAGGGTGTGGAGTCTCCTTCCTTGGAGGCTTTCAAAACCCACCTGGATATGTGACCTGATCTAAGTGAACCTGCTTTGGCAGAGAAGTTGAACTAGATGATCTCTAAAAGTCCCTTCCAACCCCTATCATTCTATGATTCTGTGATTCTAAGTCAGGTTGTCTGGCTCCTAATCCTGCCAGAGCCACTTCTCCAAGCAGGAGTAGGGGAATCTCGGCTTTGAAGACTGAGCAGTAGGAGTTGCAATAAGAACACGATATTCATCGTAATATTAAAATCTCTGCTTCTGGTCCTGGGAACTTGGCACCAGCTCTCCCTGCTTTGTCTTAAATATATCAAATAGATGACTATTTATTAAATGAGCTGCTACTTGTCTTGCATTCATAGCCACAAGGTCACTGGGTAGTCAAGCACCTACTACCAGGCTGCAAGCACAATCTCTCCGGAAGACTGAGCCTGTGTCCCAGTAAAATGTTTGTTGGGTAGGTCCAGGGTCAGGTATGGACTTGTGTTTAAATACAGCTTCAGCCTTTAGATATATTTCTCTTCCAGTTTACCTATGTAGACAGATTTTCTAAAGCAGGAAAATGCAAAATACTGAACAAGCTCAACTTTTCAATAAAATGAAGATGGCCTACACAATTAGAAGGCATCTTTTTTGTTGTAGTCTTCAGCCATTTAAATATCAGCTGAATAAATATGGAAAGGAAGTGGCAGAGGAGATAAAAGATGAGGGCACAAGCTTATGTGACTCTTTAGCTTTTTCTCCTTATTGTGCTGTGCAACTTTCTTTTCTCCATCAAACTAATTAGCAAAAACCTCCATCCATAAACCCCTGCCTGAGAGTATTGCCAGGTCAATGAGCCTGTGTTCTTTCTGGTAGTGATTACTGTCTGTGATTATTGCCTTCATTAATTTTTATATAGGAAATAACACCTCTGCCTTGATCTATATAAACACATAGATTTCTGTTCCAAATCAAACTGCCTCCTTACTATATGCTGCTGCTAGGAGGGAAGCAGAGAGCTAGTACAGTGTCAAATCAAGTTCAAGAATGTAATTTCTTAAAAATAACCAATGGTAGTTTGTGCTTATTATATTATGCAAGATAAACTGGGCAGACAAGCTGCATTGATTACGTAATGGGTGATCTGTAACTGAAAACAAACCATTCAGTGTGTCCTGACTGAAGACAGGACATGCTCTCAGACAATGGAGCACTCTTCTGTGTGCTCAAGATACAGGATTAGATAAGGCTGGACAATGACCTGCATTCTCTGCTCATGACCTTATTGTGCAGATTGTTGTAGATCCTTCCTGTGGTGGTGATGATGGTGATCTGGAAGATGAAACCCTTGTGTGAACATCCTGAGCACTAGGTAAAATCAAGGACAATTCCAAGACAACTCCTCTCTCAGACCTGCACAGTGGGCAGTGGAGTCCAGAATGGGAAGAGTTAGCTTCTGGTGTAAATGGAGCCAAAAGTCCTTTGCTAGCCTAGTTTTTATGCTAATTTAGCTTTTATTATCAAGCTGGCCATGAGGAGAGAGGAGCTGATGTGAAGCAATTCTCACCACATCAAGCTGGGTAATTACTGTAGGAACACTACCATTATTATGCAAGCTTTCCTCCTCTGAAATACTCCACCAAGAGATCATGAAATATAGTGACTCCATCATTCCCAGTGGTGGAGAACTCATGTGTGACACAGGAATGTCAGTGCTGATGGAAGTGAGAGGCACTTCTCTTGATGTCTTCTCTCATACAAGGTTATTAGGTCAGATGACTTTTGCTACTTCCCATCTGCTGATCATAGAATCATTATAGGTGGAAAAGACCATGAAGATCATTGAGTCCAACCACTCACCTCACACTGCCAAGCCCATCACTAAACTAAACCATATCCCTCGGCACCTTATCTACGTGTCTTTTGAGTATCTGTAGGGATGGGGACTCCAGCACCTCCCTGGGCAGCCCATTCCAAAGCTTAATAACACTCTCAGTGAAAAAGTTCTGCCTAATGTCCAACCTAAACTTCCCCTGTCATGACCTAAATCCATTTCCTCATGTTCTATCATTCCTTACTGGAGAGATCAACCCCCACCTCACTACAAGTCCCCTTCAGGTAGTTTTAGACAGTGATCACGTCTCCTCTCAGCTGCCTCTTCTCTAGGCAAGACATCCTCAGCTCCCTCAGCTGCTCCTCATAAGACTTGTTCTCATAAGACTTGAGCTTATGTCCCCAGTGCAGATCTGTCCCACAAAGTCAGTCAGTGCTGAGTAATGTGTTTCATGCTCAAGCATTATCCAATTCACAAAACACATTTTAGTCTTATGTGAAGAGCCTAATTGTGCATCTTCATCTCGTCAGGTTGCTGTGTTCAGCCACTAGAGACATCTCGGAGCTGTCACTTGTGAACTATGCCTTCCAGCTCCTTTGTGAATTTGTGTGCAGTTCTGCAGAACCTTTCTGTTCTCCCTTGATTTGTGCATTTGTTTCTTTAATTGTTTAAGCTGCTATCTCTCAGGTTTCCAAACTCTGGGTCTAGTTCAGGTGAATATAACCCAGATCTGCATCTAAAATTATTCTTTAACTAACAAAACTCACTAAGTAAATTCTAATGCCTTGTGTCTTAATAATCTTATTTGCTGTTTTATTTACTAGCTGAAGGGTGGAGGCTTTCTGAAAGCCAACATAAAGATCTAACACCCCATCTCTCTACACACTTTACCCATCCACTAAGAAAATGTCCCTGCTTAAAGCCCACAGGCCTTAACAGTCAAAATGAACCAGACAGATAAAAGATGCTAGGAAATTCAAATATGCATAGTCTATACATTGGCTGCTAAGATCCAAAGAGGTCAGGACCCACATCAGAGTCACTGAGCGTTGCGGTGCCCAGTGACCACGGAGCTGCTCCATGCTAGAGGATCCACACCCCCATGTTGCTTAGGCTTCTAGTAGACAAAGCCTTTGCATGACCTTCAGGAAAACTGTATGGTGCTTCTATCATCTGGGAAAATGGGACTGAAAGAAAGCATATATTGCCACTGAAATCCTTAGCTTTGCATCTTCTCCTGTAGGCTGGAACTTTTCTGGTTTAAGATAGAGCTGAGAGAATTGGCCTTTTAAAAACCACAATGATACAGCTCTCCTGAGCATTTGATAACTTACTTCCTTTCTTTTTCTCCCTACATGACCCCTATTTAGGTGTATCCTATCAGTTTTGTGCTCCATATCACAAGAAGAGAAAAGCAACAGATGTGCTTCTCCATTTTCTTCAGGGTCTTGCAAATCTTGCCTGGGGATATTTGTTAGTTTCTGGTTTCATCTAATTTCCTTCTGTTTGAAAGAATAAGATGTAATAGAGTGAAGCCATCTGCATATTTGTACTTCTCAGATGAGGATTATTTCATTTGCAGGGAGCTTAATGGAATTCTGAAGTATCAGATTTGTTTATCATTTGAGGGAATGAGATGACATTTCTGTTTAAAAAATAATTACAATAAAATAGCACACTTGTGAGACCTTGCCTGGATTGAGAAAAAAGCCCCACACTCACAAGAGAGCTATTGGTCCTTTGCCATTTGTAAAACTGACTCTAAAATGATAGCTTTAGTGATTAAGGACTGAAAGAAAGAGGCTTCAGAATAAGCAATGGATTCTCCAGCATATGTTAATATATTCTGTTTAGAAAGGTTACTTCCATTTATAGTCCAGATGAAAATACTTTGTGACTTTATGGCATGTAATCACATTTTATTCTACAGATGCCAAGTACTCTGGTTAACACCTGGAATAAGCATCTTAAAAATGGTGATGGATTAAATTAATGAGGTAGTGTTGATTTCAATAAAAACACATTTTAAAAGACTGGAAACATACTGATAGAGTAATTTTTTCCCTGAAATACTATTTTCATTTTTTAATAGCTTATGAATTTCATACTCTAATGATAGTTTAAAAAACAGAACAAGATTTTTTTTAATCTAGCAAGAACAGGCTTGTATTTGTCTGAAAAACTCATGGAAATTCTGTTTGAATGGATTTTTATGGTGGGGTTTTTATTGCCATTTCGTGTTGTAACAGAAAGAAATCTGAAATTGCCAGGTGTTTCTCCTGGAAAGGAAACTTGTATATTCAAATGGCTTCAGCCAGAGCACCCAGAATGTTTTGCAGTGAGCCAAACCTTTTCTTGAAAGCTCACATTTATGCAGGCCAGCTGTCTAATCTGAGAAGTTCAGGTGGGTACATGGTACACCTGGCATTCTTCATCCATGTCCTTGCCATTGTGAGAAACAAGCTTCTATCCCTGCAGAAATTTGCTCCTCATCCTTCACTCTCCTCAGGGAAAATCAATCAGTAAGGTAAATTAGGTCTGAGTAAGAAAGACTTTTGCAGATCCCTAAAGTGGTTTGGAGCTTGGAAATGATTTCCTTCTTTTTCCAGACTAGGCTAGAAATAAGAAAATATTCCATCATCAGTTTTTCCCTGAAATATTTTCACTCTTACATCCAGTCCCACCTTTGCCACTTGAAGCACTCATTTGGAGAGCAAGAAATCATTCAGATTCCAGTCACTCCTCCCTGCTAGACTGGGTGAAGGGGATCTCAGCATCTCAAGAAGGTGTTTTAAACATAAAGATAGCAGGCACAATGATCTGGGCTGTAAATTAGCTGCTGCAGTGTTGAGCTCAGGAAAACCTGAATATATAAATCAGGGATGGTAGCTTCACAGCACTCTGGATAAAAAGCTACTAGTGCTGAAGGGAACTAGTTTTAGGAAGCACAGGTATCCCTACAATACACTACAGTCAGGTGGCTGTGAGCATCCCCTCAGCTGGCAACACTTACATGCTGTACAGCTGCTGCTAACAATAATCTCAGGTAGTATTGGGAGCTGGGGGTGGGACTAGTAAAAAACCAAGGGCTCATGTACTTAGTGAGCTTATGACTATGGCTGGGGTTGATAGCTGAAGAAGGACCTGACTATGGATAACATTCCTGCAGAAACAAGAGCTGAGATGTTTCCCCTGTCATGGGAGAAAGCAATGCTTAAACCCCCAGAAATCTAAAGCTCTAAACCAAAACCAACCTCATGGGCAAAAAGCTTAAAAGTTGTGAGATGAGGAGTTTTCCATCGGGGCTTCCTGAAGAAAGACTGTATCCTGGAAGGCTGCAATGCAAGCTGGCTTTGCAGAGTAGGAGACAAGACTCTCTCTTGCACAGAGAAGTAAGTTCTCCCACTGGGTACTTTATCATTTGTTTGGGGACAGCACTGTGCCTTAGCACTTCTGTGTGTGGGAGCAGGGGTAGCTGCCGTCAGCAGGGAACTAAGAGCCGTCTTCTAGCTCCTGATGTTGTTCACTGATGTTGGGCATTTTCTTTTATGGGTTGTGAATTACTTTCACCCTAAAAGAATGGATCTTAGCACTTTGTGCAAAAGCTTAATAGAAGAGCAGTCTTGTGTGTCTTGAGCTGTTCCAGGAATCAGCTGTGTCTGCATGATGAGCTGGAAAGTAAGGAGGAGTCTGTAGCTAACTCCAGGGTGTTTTAAGACTACGAAAGCTTGCACATTGCAAATAGTTTTCTGAGGCTTCCTTTGCTCAGCTCTGAACCTACTGGTCAGCCTGAGCTCTTCAGGTGCTGTTTTGCCCTGTGCTGCAATTGCTGTACACATGTGCTCCTCTTTTGAATACTACTTGTTTTTACTGGGGATCTAATTATTGCTAAAATGCAAAAGCACTTTCGAGCTAAGTGCATGAGCTTGCAGACTGCTTTGGAGCTGACTTAGAAAAATCACTTTTCTTCCCCAGTAATTTTTTGTTTGTTTGTTTTAATATTTGACTCGTTCCTTTTCAAGTCTTGATGTTCCTGGGAGGAGAGAGGAATAGATTGTTTTCATTATCATTACTTCTGAATGGGGGGGGGGGGGGGGGGCAGAAGATCGTAATGATTCTATTTCACACTTTCATGACTTGCCAACTTTCATGACTTGCCATGTGGTGATGACATATGCTCTTCAGCAAGAAGTACTGCCAAGTGGCTCTCAATTTGTGCTGAGCCACGTTGCCACTTCCAAAACTCTGTTTTCTGCAATATGTATGACTTGGTACTCCCTAGACCTTTGTAAATAATTGATATTCACAGTTTCTGTGCAGTAAATCTCTTAAAAATCTTTCCTTCTACCTCTTGCTTGTTCTTTCGATCTCAAAGCAGAAGAGTTGTTTAATAGGCACAGCAATAATACACACTCCAAACCAGAAACCTAGAGCTGTTTGATAGTGTAGTGGAATTTTGTAGGATATAATTCTGGATGAATCCCAGATGGCACACGAGACTCAAAATGTAACTTCTGAAATGGGAAAAAGAAAGTTAGTATTTCATCTTGGCCCACTGTGATCTAAAAGAAAGATCTTCTCCTGTGTGCTACTTGTGATCTGGAGCAACTGTTCTTTCTGTGGTTGCTTTTCATAATCCTTAGTGTGCATATGTTCTCTCTCAGGATTGCAATATGAGATGATGTGGCTGTGAGCCAAGCAGTATCTTGAGTGTTGAGTGCTTTCAAGAAAGGAGAGTAAAGCCTTGCTGATACAATGAGAGCTGAAGTATCAAAACACGTCTGATCTTTCTTGAAGTGGTAGAAAGAACTGTACAATACTTGACTGTGACCATGCTGGAGCACAGATCGATGCTATACAGACTTTTGATGACTAGGTGTTAATGTGTGCAGAACAGAAAGCTGAAGAGCAGTAGGTAAGCATAGTGAGCTGCAGCAAAGAGATGAAGAATTGGGGGAACGTGGAGGTGAAACAAAAAGCTCCATCTCTGCATTCCTGTTTAAAGTATTGGCTGCAGCAATAAGATCTCTGCAGATTGTGCATCACATTTTTCCAACACTAACATGTGATTTCCTGGTATGTCACACGTGAAACAGTCTTCACAGGCTGACTCAATGTGTGTCCTGGAAATGGGCTGAAGATGTTTCTCTTTTGTTTATAGTAAGCAGAAAAGATATTGTAAATGAATCAAACAGGAGAAGAGTAATTTCTGCTCCTCAGGTGGCTCGTCAGACCTGAATATGATAAATATTAAATGACAGCAACTTCAGTATCAAGTCAATTATCTGTGTGTAGCAAATTAAGATCTGACACGTTCCTTAGTCTGGAAATTAATCCTAATGGAGAATGGATTTGCTTCCTATTAAAGAGTGGTGCATCCTCTCTTGGTTATAGCATCAGTGTACATCAGTGCAGGAGGAACATTGACTTGACAGGCATGAGAAGCCATTGATTTTCTCTTCCATAATCCTGATGGAGAGCTTTTACAGGTGTGAGATAGCAAGATTTCATCATTCAGTATGTTGATTGAAAGCTCTGAGCCTTTAGAGGGTGAGTGTGCCTTTTCTCCTACTGGTACACTTTTAGATTCAGACAAAATAGTGTAATCAAAAATTATGCAGTTATTGGAATACATACTTTTTAATAGTGGGATTGAACAAGCATAGAGTTGAGAAATAGGGTCAGGGGAGCGTGCTCCAAAGCATACTCCAATTCTGAATGTTCATCAAAATAATGTTTTCCTCCTTTTAGAATTGAAGGAAGGAGTTGATGGTGATGACTTGAGAGAAAGGCAGGTTTGTTGAGAGTTTAGCATAGGAACACAGATTTTGAAAACATGTTTTATTTCTGCTCTCCCATATATCTTGCACTGGCACCTTCACTTCTGTCTGCTGCTTTCCCTTCACTGAGTTTTAGTCTCACTATGTTGGATACTATTCTTTTTGCTTGATTGCTTCTCGGAGTTTTTTTGTAATCTGAGGTACTTGAATGTTGCAGTCATTAGTCTTCCATCATTAGCATAAACCCAGATGCCTTCAGTTTATTTTAAAAAATAATTACTAATTGGAAGAAAAATTTCTGAGAAACCTGTGAATTTGTGTGTTCTTTCTACACCCCCACCCATCATGATATTCGTACTCAGCTGGAAGTAATGTATTAACCATATGAGGATGGGCTGGAACTTTCACCTGCTGTGTGGACCAGGTTTTTCTAAGACATTATTCTCTGATTCATAGACACATAGCTTCTCTTTCCAGTAGCTTTGACAGAGTCTTCAGAAGTTATCAAAATATCCAGCTTTAACACTGTGAATACATTCAAAGAGAAGAATTCTGAATCCATAATGCAACAGGTAATGCTTATTAAATTACTTTCTGATACTGTGCCAATTTCTTTTATAACCTCTTGAGCCACTGGTATCGAGGCAGACTGTGGATAGTACGTCAAAATAAGCTTTGGTAGTGTCTGATGCTGCCTTTAATTCTGCAGTGATCTGTCAGCCTGAGAAAGAGAGGAGGTGTATTGCAGGCAAACATAAAACAATTATAACCCAGAATTCAACTATTACACAAAATACCCTCTATTCTGTTTTGAGAGACTGGGAGGTTTGTGGTAGAGGGAACAATGGCAGGTAAACCTTCTGACATTTACAGCTGCATGGCTCTCAATCCAGCACAGCTTGGACTGTCCCATGGTACATATCCTACACACACAGAGAATGATCATGTTTCACTAATGGTGACTTATGTGAGTATAACTAAGCTGGCTCTAACCTATCTGTAGTAGTCCATATCTCGGCCTCTGTTGTAGAACAGGTTAGTATTTGCCCATCCAACAAGAGTCACCCACCCAAGAAGTTTTTGTAGGGCTGTAATACTAGTAGATGTTTATGCTGCTCCTTTCTTGGAGGAAACTTGCTGTGGGTCTCTGCATGAGCCTTCTTCCTATGCACCTACTTTCCTTGCAGCTTTTGTGGCTCACAGCTGCTGGGGACTCATGTTTATAGCAATGACTGACACCAAACTTTGGTACTTCTAGAGGCTTTCCTGGGATTCAGATAGGACTACCTGCCATTCACTTAGTTTAACACAGAGCTTTTACCTGGTAGCTCCACACTGTCAGGTGTTTCCAGTCAAGTTCTCTAGGATCCAATTTGAGAAAGTTGTTCAGCACACAACTACATTTCACATGCACTTGTGTGCTTTGGATGAGAGTGGTCTTCAAGGAAACAAGAGAGGAATTTAAGTTCTTAAATAGGACATTGTAGTTACTTAATAGACTTAGGTCTATGAATTAATCTTCTTGAATATAATTCTTCTCATGTGTTGCTTTTAAATCAGGCTCATGTACATCTTCTTTGTTCTCGTCCTGTCTTTAGAAGTAGTCAGAATTGACCATACCATGCTAGGTACTGGCACAGATCTTTTAACCAGGTTGTTGCAGGGCACTGGAAAAAAACCCAGAAGGACTAGAAACATCCCCTTGCATTAATCAATACACAAGTTAGGGTTTTTTTTTTCCCCAGGTGATTTGAAATGGTCTCACAGGCAAAGTATCTACCACTTCCAAACCAGACATCTTTATGATTTCATGTTTGCTATGTGAGATCCCTTGCAGACACCCCTGCTTTTGAGCAAAGAGACAATTCCTGGAAGTTGCTTTATGTCACTTACTTTTGGATGGTTGATGAGACATATTTCGATGTGGTGTAGAAACTGATCTCATAAGCTGTTTTGCTCTTGATCTGGTTTATTTCCATGCCAGTGTCTGGACAGCAATACCTCTCCAGTTTCCAGACTCCCCAGTTTCCTTTCCTTGGCAATCAGGTGGGAGGTGGTAGGGGGAGGAAAAATGTTTTGCAGAAGAGATGTGACATTAATATGTAAAATTACTTTATTAGTTCACTGATGGATTTGCTTCTGCAAAATGAATAACTGGAAAATAATACCCAATTTGTTTAATGGGAATATGGGGAGATGATAAATCTTGAAGTGGGATCTTAATGACCATAATAATGAATGATTTAATCTAAAGCATTTATGGGGTGCATTGTGAATGGCCCATTATTGTGCAGCTGCATATAGAAACAGGCACAGAGCTGATGCTGGTGCAGGCAGCAGCAGGGCAAGATGGCTACTTGCCCTCATGTTGTGGGCAGCATGGCTTCCAGCAAGGGACATCTCACTGGGCTTAATTTGATGCCACTCAGTGCAAAATTCAGATCACTGGTCAAGGTATTGAGGAAAAATGAATACAACAGCTAAACAAACGTCTCCTCTCCCATCACCTCCCTAGTTTTGACTTTCTACATCTTTGCTGAGGGTGCTGAAACGTCTTGCCCAAGACAATGGGAGGTTGGGGTGGGAATCTGTGCTTGTGACTTGTCAGTGAGTCCTTTCTGTTTCTTTTTTGAGAAGTGGATGTCTGCAGACTTCCTCCTCAGTGCCCTGCTGTGATGGGTAAGGCTTTAAGGCATGGAGGGTTCATCTCCTTGCTTCCCAGGGCTGTGGGGCTGGAACCCATTGTGGCTAGGCTGGGTGAGGGGAGGTACATATGTGGATCTCCAGTGGATGCCATGCTTGAAGTGGCCAGGCTGCCTTCCTCCAGGGCTCTGGGGACCTAGGACCTTGTGTGGGTGCAATCACTCCTCCCTAGGCTCATAAGGGCACCTGGAGCTCTTAACAGCCACTGCTCCTGCAAGTGGGTGTTCTGTGTTCATCCTTCAACATAACTGTGGGCCCACGAGATGAGATGGTGGCTGGTGTTACCTCAGGGCTGGCGCAGGGGGTTTGTGTGGGACAGGATGGCTGAGCTGAGGTATTAGTTATCCCTGTGGTGCAGTACTGAGCCTGCCTTCTGTCTGAGAGCAGAGGAAGGCATGTGTGAGGAAGACTGTAATATCAGAAGAACCTGATTTTAACTTTTCTGCCCAAGATTCAGGCTACATAATAGCAAAGCAAGGTTTGTAGGGAGATGTAATACTTCTTGCTAGACTAACAGGTGGAAGAACCATCAAGCTTTAGGGTATAGGAAGTTTTACCCTTAGAAAAACATGTTTTCCTCAGGTTTCTATCCTCTCCACAATGTAGGGGCTGCAACTCCCCACAAGACAGCCAGGAAGTGCCTGTGCTGTCCTTGGTGACGTGGCTTCCAACTCCTTATACAGTGTACATAACAGTTCAAGCATTTCGTGATCTTTCAAGCTTTGAAGTAGGGCTGTTGTCTGATATTTTTCTTATCCTGTTCCTAAATTTGAGTTTTTAATGCTGGGAGTACTCAAGTTGTTTGGTACTGGTGTACCCTAACGTTTATTTTGTAGCATCCAGTGTGTCCTGACATACTGTAGACATTTACCTGATAAATCACATTGCTTTCCTCGAGTTCAATGGATCTCTTTAGGTGGATAAGAAACACTTGCAAGGATGTGGCTTTCTAGATCAGGGCCTTATCTCATGGATTTCTTAATAAGATGAGCTGTCCTGTTTGTTGTAAGTCTGTGGTGGTTTTTCTTTCTTTTACTTTTAAAAATGTTACAAAACTACACCTATAACCAGAGACCTGGTTCTGCAGGGGTGCCACACAAAGATTCTATGTACCCTTGTATTAAATTTCAAATGAAATCTAAGCAAAGTCTCAGGTGAGAACTGGCACACAACCAGCCAGGGTGGGAGTTGGAAAAGATGATATTTCATACTGCAGCATATTCTTGTTGCTTGAGAAAGCAGTTGGAAAACACAGACAAATAGGTGAACCCTGACTGGCACACTGTAAAAGCCTGATATGTACAACATTGAGTGTGGTTTATATATATGTATATATACATATAAGGCTTTTTGGGGCTATGCAGGGTGGATTTTACCAGACAAGCTTTCTGTGCTTATTCACCAGACTTACTCATCATTGAGCAAAACCCTGTAACAGATGTTTGATCTTCCTCCCTGCTGTAGGGAGGAAGTTCCTTTAGTCAGCTGAACATAGGAAGTATATGTTTGAAAGGTTTTCTTCGCTGTTAGTTCAAAGGGTGCTTGAACAGTCACGTCTCCTCTGCTTTGGAAGTCTTTTAGGAGAAAGAGAATTACTTAAAATCAAAGTACTTATTTATGTAAATCTGTTTTATTATTGCACATTAAGGAAGCAGTTAACTTTAAGTCCTCCTTATATGTGAAGAACTACTGTTAAGCTTTAGTAACTTGTGGGCTCTTACAAGTTTTAAGCATGTATTTACAAAATTTATTCTTGAGAGGAATGCAACCAACCTGCCAGTCATTCCTGACTGACAGGGACCTGTCACTAAATGGCACTTCCTCTTTGAGGGAGGATGGGATGGGAAACCAGACATCTAGAAAAGCCTTTTTCCTCCTTGGAGCAATCCTGCCAGTTGGCAATGACTCTGTTCCAGCAATGGAAGAATTTGACAGGCAGTGGGGTGAGCTGTGGTTATTGAAAAATAGGTTGAAGTAGCAGCAGCTGGCAGTGAAGAAACTCTGACAGTGTGATGATAACCTGTCTAGTACTGTCATCTGAGCTTGGCAGGACCAGAAAAAATACTGATGTCCTAGGAATCATAGAATCATAGAATGGTAGGATTGGAAGGGACCTTTGGAGAAAGGATGTGGAAAAGTTGTAGATTCTCTCTGCTTTACCAACAAATTCCTCTTTTCTTGAAGCATGAAGTAATTTTAGTATTTGTAGAAATAAAGTTAGGGAGTCTTGACTGGTGACTAAGGACAAGAAAGTTCAATTTTCAGTGGAAGAAAAATGAAATAATCAGCTTGAGCATAATGTTTCTTTCAGAACTTCCATTGCTGCAGGAAAATCTCTCTCTTTAGTGGGAAGGAGTTGAAATTACTCCTCTCTTGTTTAATGCATGAATTTGGTAGTATGCTAACAGTTTGCTTCAGTTCAGTTAGGCAAGTAGATAATCTGAAATGTAACTGGGAAAAGAACAGATGAAATCCTAAGTGAGTAGCAGGCAATGTTCTGAAAAGATTCAGAGTTGGAAGGGACAACGGTTCCCATCTGCCAGGTCAGATAATTCCGCAGCCGTTGGAAGCACTACTGCAGGGTGCCTAATTGCTGCTTAAATAACTGTCTGAACGTCACAGTTGTGAAGAAGTGAGTGTTTTAGTCTGATCTGAAGGCCTTTTAACTGATCTCTGGTAGTGTTTGACTGTCATTTTGGAGAGTAACATTACTGACTGTCCAAATGAATGATTCCGTGCAGCCAGACTGAAGCTAAATAGGCCCCAGTTGTCCCCCCTGGAAAGAATGTGTGCCAAAATGAGGGATACCGTGGTGAACACTGAGAGATGAAGATACTAGACAAAGTCATTTCAGCATTTGGCCTGCAGATAAGACAGAAATTTGTATTTAGATATTGAAAAATTAATTAAACTTGTCTACTCTGGCAAGGGAGTTGGACTAGATGATCTTTCGAGGTCCCTTCCAACCCTTAAGATTCTGTGATCCTGATTCTTTTTGCTGAGTGGAAGAGCTGCACTGAAGAGATTTATATGTGCATACACAAAGAACTGGTAGGTTTCTGAGAGTAATCCCAAGTACAGGATATTGTCCTGCAAATAGATAAAGATGGATGTGTATGGCAGAGCTCCTGTACCTTAATCATCTGTGCCTTAGGTATGGGTCTAAGTCGAAGTGTTAGGGTGGAAGTCATCCTCTTGGGATTTATGGCAACTTTTAAATTCTGGAACCAAGCCTTGCATTTCAACTTAGTCCAATGCTTTGCTCAGATAACCATTATTTCTCCTTAGCACATACCTAAAATTGCTCTGGAAGCTGTCTTATACAAATGTAATAGAGCAAAATACAATCTGAGTATTTATACAGTGCCAAGCACTAATTAATATGAAAGATACCAGCAATTGACTGGTCCCTCTGTGAGTAATTTTATTAATATGTTTAATCCTTATTAATGACATATTATAATTCTTTGGGTGCTTGTTTTCCTAGCATATTTAACACTTTCAGGTGTATTCCTGGGGTTTAGCTTATCTTTACTGTAAAGGAAACAATGAAGCCTGAACCCAGCTTCTAGTTAAGCCTTCAAGCACTTCATTAAGAATAAGCTGCTGTAAAGGGATGGCAGCATGGAGACCATCACCAGAGATCTTTTGAGTGCAGGTATGCATTTGGAGTTAGAGAGGCCAGTGTTATCCCAAAGAATGCTGAACCCTATTTGAAGGTGTGTGTCTTGACTCTTTGGAGCCTGTGAAAATCCCATCTGAGGTATCTGCTTCAAATTGCTTTTTAGCTGGATTTGATGTTCCAGTGACATGCTTGATTAAAATTTGCATGGTGGAATGAATGAGTTCTGAGCTACCTGATGAAAACCATGATTATACCTAAGGCTAGTCATGGTACAGTACACCTCTGAGCTACAAGTTGGAGGTACTGTGGTGTATAAGACAGTTTGACTTTGAATTATGTTTTCAAATGGCACAATTCCTTTTCCACTCCCATCCCCTGCAATCCTTAGATGGATGGAAGGAAGGCTTCTCTGGGTGCTTTATCAGCAAACTGGCATGCTCTGAATGGTGGCTGATAAGAATGTGATGACCTTCCAGTGATAAGACTTGCAAACTAAAAAAATCTAGAGAGCAAAGAAGGTAATTTACACTTGCAAGGACAAGGACAAAATATACAAATCATATTAGAGATAAAGAAATCCTCAGGCTTATGATGACTGTGTGTGTTGTAGGTGGTGTTATCATAAGATGCTGCAGCTAGTTTATCTTACAGCCTAATTCACACACTAGACATGGCAGTTTAAAAAACAATACCAAATCAGAAGAGCTTGTGGAAATCTGTTTTGCCATGTGCTTTGTTCTTCTCGTGAATTAAAATAGCAGTAAAGGCTAAAACAAAGTAGTGAACACTCTGTGGTCTATTGACAACTAGTGCCTTGTGGTGTTTTTTTCACAGACTTGTGTTTTGTTGATGCACAAACAGCTTTAGATCAGAGGCTTGCTGCTGCAGAGCTGGAATCTTGACTGACATGAACTGAAACTGGTGGAGCACCAACATTTTACAAACAGTCACAATTTTGCACATATATTGGTTTGTCGTGTTAAATCAGTTTAAACTCCTATTGATTTTTGTAGTGGCTTTGAATTACCATGCTCATGAAAGAATAACATTTTTTTTCATCAGATCTTCTCTATGTGACTTTGGTAGTGTGCTGCTGGGTTGGATGTGCACTGAAAGTAAACCACAAGGCTCAATCAGATTCTTTTATTGCAAATTTCAAACGGTTGCAAGCAGTAAGTGATGCCTTTGAAGATGTGATAGCTTTACAAATGCATGTAGGAGTGGAGAAAAGAAATGAGGAAATTAGTTTGGTTCTCGGAGCAATGTTTCATTAATTGGAAAAACAGCCTGCATAGCTGTAAAGTTTGCCAGTGCAGGCAAATAATTACTTTTCATCCTACCAAGTATGTTTTGATTTTCAGTAATTATAGGAAAACCAGAAATGTTTCTTCTAGGAATTGTTTTTTTCCCATTACTGTATTGGTTGAGAATATTTACTAATGGCTGAATATAATGAATATTACTTCTCACTATCTCGATTTTTCTTTAATTGATGCTTGCTGAAGGCACTTCAAATTCATTCCAATTACTGTATCATACAGTTATTGTAAAACTTGTAATTAAACATAATGCTTTTCTTGCTCTACATTAAAAAGCTTGCTTTGCTAATGTTGTATGATTTTCCCTAGTTACCTTTTTAGTGAAAAAATGTTTATTACCACAAATACTGTAAAATAAGTGGCAGAAAAGTTAAAGGAATTGGAATTCTGTTGTGAAAGTGACTGCTAGCCAAGCATTGATTGAAAGTAGTAGTTATCTGATAGTCAAAGTATTTGTCTTGGTTATAGCCAGTGGTGAAAACCAAGCATGTGCTGAAGATTTAGTTATACCAGCTACGTGTCAGTAACAGTAGTGAGGCTGGAACAAAGCATTGCATGTTTCTTTTCAGTTCTGTAGTTCTTGGGCATCATCTCTGTCCCCTTCTTGAATATTGTGTTACTGTTTGATGCAACCTCCCTGCAGCTTTCCTGGAATGATGCAGTCCAAGTTTCCACTGCTACCTGAAGTAGTTAGCTGACTGCCTCTCAATGGAGCATATAGAGTATCACTTGAACCGCCACACGTGTGTGAGCGGTATAGTACATGTTCTGGACATAATTGCAACATGAGATCTGCTAGTGGCTGAGATGTCAATGAAGAATAAAAAGTTGCTTGCTTTCATGGGGCATACACAGCTGTATTGCAGGGAGCTTCAGAAAATATCACTTTAAGCTTGACTGTGCAACCATCAGGTGTCACAATTTAAAGTTTAGATTTTCATAGAATCACAGAATGGTAGGGTTTGGAAGGGACCTTTAGAGATCATCTAGTCCACCCTCCCTGCTCAAGAAGGTCCACCTAGGTCAGGTCACACAGGAAAGTGTCCAGGTGGGTTTTGAAGAACTCCACACCCTCCCTGGGCAGCCTGTGCCAGGGCTCCTTCACCTCAACAGTAAAATAGTTTATTCTTATGTTTAAATTTAACTATTGTTTGTGTTCCAGTTTCATCCCATTACCCCTTGTCCTGTCACTCGATAGAACAGAAAAAAGTGCTGCCCCAACCTCTTGACACTCACTATTTAGATATTTGTAAATATTAATAAGATTCCTTCCCCCCAGTCTCCTCCAGACTAAACAGCCCCAGTTCCCACAGCCTTTCCTCATAAGGAAGATACTCCAGTCCCCTGACTATCTTGATCACTCTGCACTGAATTCTCCAGAAGTGATAAAGTTTATCATCAAATTAAGGCTGTGAATGTTAAGATTTGTCTCATCTCAATGCATTTTCTTGATCACAGGGGATAGTGTAGGCCACTTTCCTTAGTACTATTTGTGGGTACCAAAGCAAAGTCATGCATAGATGCAAGAATGACAAAACTGGGCAAGATACTACCAACAAAATATCCAAAATATGAGACTGTTTCTGGAACATCAGGAAATCATTGCTCTTGGGAGGGCCATGCCCTCTTTTGGTACTGACCAGCCCGACTCTCCTGAATGTGCATGTGCCAAGGTCTGGTCCATGCTCAGTGCAGGGAGGTTGGGCAGCAGGCTCCATGGGAAGCAGAGAGTGCTGTGACCAACGTGCTCTTCCTGACAGATTGCTTTTCACACAAATGAAATAGGTAATAAAAAGTGTCTTCATATCACTGAGTGTTACTAGGGATGTGCTATACCTGAACAGCTGTGAAGAATTAGTAATGATAAAATCACAGTTAAATCGAAAGGGAATTTATATACTGCTTCAGCAAAGTTGACTTCAGGGAAAAGTAAAACCCTGAAGGTATATCAATGAAAAATATTGAGAATGTCAGGCACTGGATAGTAATTTAAATAAAATTAGCTTAACAACCTAAGATACTTAGAATAATAAACATCTCTAGCCACAAGAGGCTCATTTTACTTAATTCAGAAATATTAAGCAGTTCATATAATCATACTTGAACACATGAAGAATGTATATGGAAATGAGAATAAGAAATTTGCTAAGTCTACTGAATTAAAGTCAGAAGTATACATCAATACCTAATACCTAGGTTTTCCTCTTTAAACACCATAGTCTTTTGTTTTCTTCAACTGGAAATTATATTGACCACAAAATGAAGTAAGACACCTGATTTAGCTTGACAATAATAAAAGCAAAAGATGTAGTATGACAGCTGTGGGTAATGATCAAGAGTACAACAGCCCCCTTCCCTACTGTTCAACCATAATCCTTGGTCTTGCTGCTGCTGACCAAATTACTGCCTGCCATCTGTAAAGTGGTAGAAATGGAAACTAAATCACAGAACCTTAAGAATTAAAAGAGACCTTGAACAATCATCTATTATAAACCCCCTGCCCTAGCAGAGTCACAGAGGGACTTATTCAAGTGGGTTTCGAATGTCTCCAGAGAAGGAGACTCACCAACCCCTCTGGGCAGCTTGTTGCCGTGCTCCATCACCCTCCTAGTGAAGAAATTTTATCTTGTGTTTCTTTGGAACCTTTTATGTTCCAGCTTGTACCCATTGCCCCTTGTCCTACCATTGGCCATCACTGAGAACAGCCTGGCTCCATCTTCCTGACACCTGCACTTTACATATTTGTAAACATTAATGAGGTCACCCTTCAGTCTCCTCTTCTCCAAGATGAAGAGCCCCAGCTCCCTCCATCAGAAGGGAGATGCTCCACTCCCTTAATTGTCTCTGTGGCCCTGCACTGAACTCTCTTTAGTAGCTCCCTGTCCTTCTTGAACTGAGGGGCCCAGAACTGGACACTATTCTACATGCAGCCTCATGAGGGCAGAGGGGGAGGAAGAACCTCTCTTGACCTACTAACCACAACCCTTCTAATACACCCCAGGATGTCATTGGCCTTCTTGGCCATGGGGACATGTTGCAGTCTCATGCTCATCCTGCTATCCACCAGGACTCCCAGGTTCTTTTCCCCTGCACTACTCTCTAACAGTTCATTCCCCAACCTGTACTAGTACATGGGATTATGTGAAGAATAAAGAATGCTTTGCTAATAGATTGTCATTCCACTTAATTATCTTTTTGTTTGTTTGCTGTGGCTGGGGGAAGTCACATTTTTCATGTTGGTAGCTTTCTGTAGTTGGTAGGCTTACTTTCCTGAAAAATGTTGGTAAGTGGTGATACGCAGATTATTTCTGGGCACAAGCTAGATACGGGGAAAAAAAATGTCCTTCCAGTTAAATAAATAGCTCAGGTTAGTTCAATTCTCAGGTCTGCCAAGTCTATCTTTGTTCCAAAAGCTAGAAAAATAGTTTTACACTTGTACAAATAAGCATGAATATTCTCTTTTCTCACCTCTAGTGCATTTAGATGACAAACTCTTACTTTAGCATGTAAATGGCCCTTATGGCTGCTTCAAACAAACATGATTATATTTCCTGACAATAACAGCACTGGTATAAAGTGATTATGGCTTGTGTAGATTCCTGGAGGCTGTCTTTTTGCTTAGGCAATAGAAATCTGATTCATCTGTAACTTTTCTTACAGTTTTGGGTACTGTGCTGCTGAAACGGCAGAGATTTAAAGAAAGGCTATAAAAGGCAATGAATGGTTGATTCTGTTAGCTTTTCACTTAAAAATCTGCACTATTATCTTGAATTGAATATTCCAGTCATCCATGCTTACTATGTGTTGGTTTTTGGGGAATGACATCTTCAAAAACATGAGTTGGAAACATATAACATTGGAAACCAGACTAAGTCTAGTACAAAGTTCAAAAAGCCTTATATTTTATAAACTGTTGATGCCTTAGCACCAACTATTTCCATTACTGATTACCTGCTGCAGACCTGCATTACCATAATATCGTAATATAGACTGGGTCAATCAGGCTCTATTCTTGCCACTGAGTTACCAATGTAGGTGGAAGATTTAGTTGTCCAATATCCCAATTTTCCTGATTACATTGGATTTGTTTGAAGCTGGAGTGAAGGAAAAGAGTGATTTAGATATTGCAGTAGGAAAAAAAAAATCTGTTGTCCTCAGGTCATGACTTTTATATTAATATTTTTCTTCTACTTACTTTGCTTGGCTTTTTTCCCCCTCTATTTGGCTGCACATAGTGGTGTAGCAGTTAGATAGACCTGAATTGACATCTGCCTAATCCCCAGAATTTTGAGTCTTGTTACACCAGTTATTTGGAGTGGATAGGGTGGATAGGTTCAATACTGAGCTTGCATCCCCAAGAGAAAAAAAAGAGTTGGATTTCTAGAAATTCAAGCAAAATGTTACCTTGATGCTAGAGGATACAAAAACCCAGGGTGCATTGAAATCAGTAGCAACACTTTTTATTCTTTGAAGTGGGGCTAGGTGTGTTCTCATTGCTAGTAATTAGTTACAATGTGGAATGTGTTATTGCTCTGTTAGGTAAGGTGTCAGATGAAATGCAACATCACCTTCACCAAGTATGAGCACATTGCTGAGGAATAAGAACCCCAAACCACTATATGGACGTGGGCTATTAACAGGTTTAACTGGAAACATACCAAATAATTAGATTGCTTCCTAAATAGAATGAATTTATTGACTGCCAGCAATGATCTGCTCCCTCAGTAAATAATAAACCAATCAATATGAAATAGTCTTATTGTGTTTCTCTGTCTCAAATAGTTATGGGTTACCCTAGCAAAAGTTTATGCAGTGACTTAAAATGAGAGCTGTGAATGCAGAAGAGGAGAACTGCTAAGAAAAGTAATTAAGGTTATTGGAAATAGAATTTGTTCCTCTGAAGTGGGAGTGCTGATTGAACACATGAGCTCCACTTACATTTTGTTGTGCAATGGATTTTTTTTTAATAACACTGCAGGCGAATTGTGATGGAAAAGAAAGAATCACTGGAGGAGAGATTATCTTTTTTTCCCCCAGTGCTTTATTTATAGCAACTTAGTAAGGATGCAAAATGGGTTGTACGTGAAATAGCTGTTCTGCAGTACACTTACAAAGTTGTGAAAGAAAAAAACCCTCTGAACTGATGTTAAAATTAAATAATGTCTACTTGGTGTTAGCAATGTCAAAAATATCATGTTTTACATTTAGACTAACATCTTAGCTTTGACATCTGAACTTGATTATTGAATTTACTTTTTATTCCATCTGATGATAGATTTTTTTTACATTAAATCAAGACATATCTAAGAAAAATGTATTTCCAAGCTTTAGGTATCTTTTGGAGCTCTGAAAAGTATGGATGTGCTTTGTTCTTAATATGTATACATGGACACTGTAAAATGTATATACTAAATGCTTATGTTTATACACAAAGTACTGCAGCTGTGAATTGTTCATAAGTTCGTAATTTGTGTAACCTTTACCTGTTCTCCTCAGATCAATCTTTATTCTAGAGGGAAAACAATGGCATAATCTTCCCACTTCCTTCCTAAACATTATATGTATGTATGTGCAAGTAAGTACTGCCTAACACTTCAACATCACAATAGATTTGTAACAGTGATTGTCCAACAGTGATCTCCAGCTCTTCAATAAGGGGGAAGAGCTGTTACCAAGGCTGTGTGAATGGAGAGCTTTTGGGCGGTGTTAACTTTTAAGATGCTCATGCAACAGGGAAAATGGTAACAAGCAGAATGGGTGAGGTGGCTGGATCTGCTGAGAATTGATGAAGTGAAGGTGTTTGCTCCACTATTAACAAGAAGATATTGGTCAACTGAAATGACTTTGGAGTTGGAGAGGGAGATGTGAAAGTTAAAAGTATAATATTTAGGTTAATCACTTTTAAAGTATTAAATTACCTTGTTTAGGTAACAAGGGTAAGATAATGTTATGTTGCTGTAAGATAAAACGTTTTGTGTTCTGTCAGTGAACCAACAAAACCAATCAATTTGCCTGTACAGCTTCGCTGTGGTGTAGTGAGCCATTTTTTTGTCACTTGTTTTTCTGAGTGTAAATGCACTTAATTCTACTTCACTTGAACATTCTTCTATCTCTCAGGATTTTTCCTCCTAGCTTTTTATGTACAATATTTGAATTACATGGGCAAGATAAGGATCCTACTTATTGAAAAGTGTGACAGGCTAGCATTAACCTGTCCAGAATTCACATCTGATAGAGCAAATGCTGTTTAGATGAATTATAGACCCAGTCTCTAAAAGCTTTTCAAGAGTAAACGAAAGCCCTTTACTGTAGCATGAGATCAAATCCCTTGCACGTTTTCAGAATCCATGGTCATCACTTGGCACTAGAATGGTGTTATGCAAGCACAACTGCCTTTCAGAATAGAGCAAGCTGTTCTTGGTGCTTGAACTGTTTTCCAGGTTGGTGTCATATTAGTATGGTATGTATTCCTTGTGGGATATTAAAAAACCTGTCATCATGTAAACAATGCCTGACACTGACAGCAGGCTCCTTCACTGTACCCATCTGAAGCTGTGACTTTCTATGGCCAGCAGTTCTGTGGGTGTTTCCCCTTCCTTGCTACCTTTACCTTCCTTTGTGCTGTCCCTGTTTGGTTATGGTGGAAGTAGTGTCTTTGGTGATTCAGAGCTCATCTGACTGTTTGAGGAAAGTCTGTGTGAAAGAGGCTACTCTATTTTTGCATTGCTCCTTGGCAGACAGGTGTGCTCTGACCCTAGCTTCAATTGACTCTCATCTCAACTTTGAGTACTTTAATTAACTCATCCTCTAAGGTGGTGCTCATGGATTCCAAGGTATATGAAGGAGAGTGCACAGAACAGAATAGGTTCATTTGGAGTAGAAAGCAGAGCCAGGGTAATTTACAGCAAATGTTGCCACTAGTTCATGTTTGCTGCTTTTGTGGACTTCTATTTTCTCTTAAATTGCACTAGATGGCAGTGGAGGTGAAAGTGATTTCCTGGGGTGCTTGCCAGCTTCTGTTTCTAAACCTAACTAGCTGTAGACACAACTGCACAGGACTGGCTGTGGAAGAGCTGGCCACTCCTCATGCTTTTAGACCCCAGGAAACTCAGTTGCTAAATGATGCTGGCCAGGCAGAAGACTGTTGGCCAGTCCTGGTTGGAGAAGGAGCCTGGGACACTACAAGTCCACTCAGAGACCTTGCTGGCAGTGGGCAGCCCTTAGTGACAGAATGGGAGGCTGAGCTGCAGAGGGACAGGACAGATCCCCATGAAAGAAACAGAATGGGGAGTAAAGGAGCTACTAAAAGGGTTTTTTAGGTGTTGGCTCAGGAGTTGCTTGTGATTTTTAACATGTTTATATTGAACAATCCTTAGCACAGTCCTGCCAGTGATCACTAGCTTGTGACTGCTGAACCTTTTGAAAGCCATATCTCTGACAGTGTTGTTGCTGTTTGTCTTGGAAGCTTGCATGTCTTCTGCTTTTTCTCTTGCCAAAGCCCACTGGCAGAAGGACAGAGCTCTAACCTGCCTTTACCTGATCAATCTCCATGTCCCCGTGGAAGGAAGTAGTGTTCAAAGCTGACCTTGAGAGTTTAGCAGAAGTTATGTCCTGCTAATATACCCAAGTCTTTGCCCTGCAGAGTACAGCTGTTAGCTCTGTGGGAAGCCAGCTTGTTTCTCCTGAGGATCTGGGGCAATCAGGTTTGTGACAAACTTGTTCTATTAATTGCTTAAAGGCCCTTGTCCTGTTCTTAGACCCATCAATGGATCGTGAGCCCTGAAAACACCTGATTGCTGTGAAATGTGAGTGGCTCAGATTTTGGCCAGGGTGGAATTTTCAGCATGCAAATTGAATGGGATTGTAGACATAACATGTTTGTGGATCAGCCCAAGCATGTGAAACTCCCACTAGGAAATAAGAGATGCAGTGCTAGCCTACAAAGAGAGGGTGGTGGAAAGTGAATCACAGGAGACAAACTTGTCCCTTATTCAGGAAGAAGCTGAGAATGATAAACTGAAACAGAGATGGCAAGTCTAAAGTGGAACTGTCATAATTTCTTTGATGTCTTCTGCACATCATCAAGGAGAGTTTCCCCTGTTGCAGATGGCAGAAAAAGAGTGACTGGGCTCTCATGTTGAATGAGGCACAGCATGGACTCCAGGAAGCTAGTTGTTGCTTCAGGGATGAATTTGGCCCAGTGAATGTCACATTAGCACATTCAGAGCACAATATGCCCTTTCTGAAAATTCCTATTGATTTTTATGACAAATGAAATATCACAGAGTATGAACACAAATGCATTATTCCCCTTCTGCATGGATATTACAAATTCTCTATAGCACTAATGGGACAGTTGCTGCAAGGCGACTGGTTGAGTCTTTTACACATGGGGGGGGCCTGATTGTAAGCCACAGACAAGAGAGTTGCAGGATTAAGATCCTTCTGTTTGATTTTTTTTCTGTGCTCAGATTGCTTATACCAAATGCATACCAAATAAATCTTCTGCTTTGCCAGGCTTTTTGTGACCACAGCACAGTGGATGTCAAGTGGTTTTTTTGATATGCATGATTCAGAGAATCAGAATCAGGTTGTGTGACATTTATGTTAATTAAGAGTTCTTCCCTGTGTAATTTCATTCTAATAATGAAACACTTCAATAATGATATTGCCAGATATTCTTATCAGCAAGGATAGGATTTACAACATATGCTGCTACATGCTGCATGCCGTGCACATACACTGACTGTACAGGTACTATACACTGAAGCCTGCTGTCCCTCCACCATGCTTTTCTGTTGTGAGGTCCCTGAGGTTGTAGGTCTAATTGAAGTTGTTGTCACTGTAGCAGATATACAGCTTTGCTGAGACTGAGGTGATTGGTGCAGTCAAACATGCTCTAGCAGGATATGGCTGATCTCATTCTTCCTCTCAAACAAACTGAACTTGTCTCACCTCTTTTGTTTGATCCCCACAGTGTACAGGTCTGGCAGTGACTGCAGAGACGTAGCAGATGTGTCTGGCTCAGAGATTTGATGAGGAGGAAGATAACTGGGAGGGAATATGCAAGATGGGTTTTGTGCGTTCTAACATTAATTCGTTGGCACACTTCTTCCAGCAAAGTAATAATTCTTGACTCTTTCTGTTGGTCCTAGTCTCCATAACTACTTTCCCAGTGTTCTATGTGGACAGTGCTACATACACTGTCAGAGCTAAGGCAACACCTCAGTGATTTCTGTGAAACCATCTTGCTAAGAACTAGCTGTTGGTGGCTTGAATCTGTCTCTTTAATGGCCAGGCATTGTCTAACTACTTGGCTTCAGTTTCTGAAAGGATATGTTTGGTGAGGCAGGCACTCAAGAGGGTCAGACACTCAAGACAGTCCTCAAGTGCTGCCTTATGTGTTCTTGCTGTACATTGAAACTTACGTGATTCTATCACTACATAAAACTAATGCATCTTGCTGAAAGCTTAATTACTTCAGGGAAATGCATTAAATTAACACTTTATTTCTGGAAGCACCAGCAAATGTGTTGTTAATCACCTGTATATGCCCAGGTGATCTTTCTGCACATCAAGACAGTTTCCAGACTTTATTGTTCAACAGATGTTAAACTTCATGCTCTTTAGCTTTCTAGTGTGTTTCTTGACCTTCCTCTAAATAATGGACATAGAATCATAGAATGGTAGGGGTTGGAAGGGACCTTTAGAACTCATCTAGTCCAACCCCCCTGCAGAAGCAGGTTTACCTAGATCAGGTCGCATTCCCTGCCATCTTCCTGTTCTGTTTATAAAGAAATCAAAAGGCACATGGGAAAACTCTAGTACTGGAAATTCAACAGCTATCATAACAGTGGAAAGCGATTATTTTGAAAAAGACATGTCAGAGTGACAGTCAGCTGAATATTCAAGTGTGTTCAATGTGCCTTGTCATTCAACTTCTCTGATATTCAAGGTACACTTAATCATTATATACAACCTTAACTTTTCAGAAGCTTCTTTTTAATGCTTGTGTAGTCTGCCATAGTTTATTGCTGTTACTTACAGATGACATAGGAAATAGCTTTAATGGCTGGGTTGCAGCCTTTGCTTCCCTGAGTTGGGGATAAGGCAAGAGAGCAGCGAAGAGGTGATTACGAATGAAAAGTAGGAGATTATAAAACTAATGGGTCCTGGTTTGAAATATCAGTGTGGCATAATTGCCATACAGGAGTGCTGTGAGTTTTTGCATGATTTCTCTCAGATGTCAAGTCATGCAGATATTTATTGCAAGCATTAAAATAATAAATGGAGCAGTGAGTGCATTTGTAAGCCTGTGATGTTTGGTTTCAGCTGGGCTAACTGATGAGCCTTCAGCCCCCACCCTCCCTCAGCACAGAGCAAACCACAATATCCATTGGCCCACTTCTTCTGTGACTGGGTGTATTGGTTGAACTGCCAACAGAGAACAGCAAACCAGTTACTTAAACAGCTCTTTAGTCCTGATCTATTGCAGTTTATTCTTCAGAATTCCAATTTTCCTCCTGAAGTAGTTTGCAGGCTTAATTTTACCAAAGGCTTGATCTAATTTCTTTTTATTTAAACCTGAGAAAACTTTTGCTTTGGTTTCCCAAGCCATCTATTTTCTTCCAGATAGACATGATGTTTTTTCACCTCCCTTTCTTATCTTCTCTTATTTTTTAAGGTTAAAACTTTTTATTTAGTATTTAAGAATGGTTGATCAGGGAAATGAGCTAACTCTCTATTTGCTAGCCTAGATAGGCTTTTTGACTTCTACCTTGTAAAAACACAGTAATGCATGGAGAGCATCTGTCATTCCCTAGCACAACCTGGAAACATCCTAACTTGCTTTACACTTGCTATGGCTGTTCATGGCTGAAAGGGTTATTCAACACAACTAGTTATGGCAGAGCAGGGTCCTGGAGAAATGATTATTCCAGCTTTCAAAAAAAGGTTTGCCTTAGAGTAAAAAATAATGACATGTCTCTAGATTGTGATTTGAGAAATGCTGATGGTACCATACATGTGAAACTCAAGAAATGAAAATGGAGTTATATAAGTAAACAGAAAAGCCTTGTACTCAATACCAAATACTTTGTGCATGGTGTTAATTTCTGAATACCTAATGACTTCTATGATTATTTATAAGTAAAGATAGACGCCTGATATGGTAGTATGCAAATCAAAGAGGTTTCTCCCAACTTCCCTGACTTATTTCCTCCACCAGTAAAATAGGAATTAGTGTCTGTTTGTGTCGGAGGTGTGAATTATGAGTTAAGGATTTATATTTTCCTGAGGCTGTAGTAGTGGCTTGAAAAGGCTTCTTGTATTTATTATTTCCTATCTCCTAATACTGGTTAATTCCAGTTCCCTGGTAAGGAAATTTCAACAGGGAAGTCGAGAATAGAGAAAATATGTATACATGTGTGTGTATGTAGTTATTTAATCTGTGAGTGTGTTTCTGAATGTCTTTGCAAAGCAGCTTCTTGAATACTTAGAAGTGCAGGTTTACTACCAAATGCTGTAGACACTTTCCACCCTTGAAGATTGTAAAATCACTCTCTCAGATGGGAGAATATACATAATGAAACAATTTATTTTGAAAGAAAACAAATACAGTCTTCTGTGCTATGTGCAGTTGCTGTTGGCCTTATGTGAAAGTTCCTATGCTTTTTAAGGGCATTGATACTTCAGTGTGCATTCCAGTCAGCTGGCAGGAGAGAAGGAACCCAGCAGCTATCACGAGTCTCCTTTGTGTGAGTGCATACGGAGGGCTATGATTAGTTAATGTGTTCACTTTGCTTGAAAGAAGCACATGAGAACTTCCTTTGTGTAAATCCAGTGCAAGCACTGGTAGGTTTAGTTTGCATTGGAGCTGCACTGAAGTTGCATGCTGAGATCAAAAGAATAGTAGGTATTTTTCTGATTAAAACAACTGATAGCTGATGCTTTTTCCTTGCTTCAAAGCTGTGCTTTTGTAACCCTGCTAGTAGCCAGGTAGTGCTGAAAATTAGAGAAATAATAAGTATACCTCAACATTTTTCTGAGTGTTTAGTTTTATTATAGTGCCATATTAATTCAAGTTATTAGTAGCTATTAATTCAAGCTATTAATAGCACTAAATTTGGCTAGCTCAAGACATGCTGCAAATAGATGGGGATCACTGATACTCTGATAGTATTCATCAAAATACTCTGATGGTATTTCTTAGTTTGAATCTAAAAGAGCTTTTGATTCAATCTTAAATTGAATTCACCTGAGCAGAGATTATCAAAAGACAGGCTAATTGCAGGTGGTGGGCTATAATTTCTAATGGCATGAGGGCTATGGCAATGTCATGAATTTACAGCAAGGTCTAGAATTTTCTGGGTTAAGGAACCTGTTCACTTGTCAGATATGAGTCGCTTGGGGCTAACAATTAACTTCCAGGTGAATGAAAAATGAAAGAATGAAAAATGTTAGGATGAGTTTGGGAAAACAGATTATTTTTTTCACTGACTCTACTAAGCATAATAGTATTAAAAATTTCAGAAGACAAAGGGCTTTTTGTTTTGACAGAAAATACTGAATCAATTAAAATGTAAAACTTTGTGAGATGTTTTGTCAATATGTCTGAAAGCTGAATTCATTCATCTTTTTTGTAAGTCACAAACAGTTGATGGAAAGTGTTTTGATCTTCAAAAGGAAATAGGTACAGCTGGAAAAAGGGGAAATCTTATCTAGAAACATCAACTTTTCTCTATAAACTATGTGGAGAAGGTACTTGGAAAGAATAAAATATCATTGGACTGTAAATGCAGAGTTTAGCACTATTAGAATGTCAGCTCAGTGGCTGTATTAAAAAAATCAGAGTAATCTAAATAGATTTTAAAAGCTGTCACAGTGAACACAATATCTAGCAAGGGGAATCTTAGCTCGCTATCTTTGAGTGAAGCTAGTTAAGTGTGTCTTCATGAAGTATAACATCACATTTCACAATATGCATTCATTAATACACACAACATCAATCATTCAATGTACAGCTCTGTATATGCTGTGACAAGTAGTTGTGATGCATTATATACGGGAAGAATTACTTGACACTGTCTTCCAGCCTAAGATTTCCCCCATGCTTGCTGTCATATGAGAAGATACAGTTGTACCAGAAGATTAGTTATTTGGTCTTGAACAACATGCTAAAGATACAGACTTTGCAAGAGGCGTGAAATGAAAACAAACATTTTAATATTTTAAGGTTGTGATTGACTTGCTCTTGGAGGAAACAGAACAATGACAACTGGCTGCATTTACCAAAACACCTTGTGAGTCTCAGCAGAGGTGTATTTAAAGTGAGATGAGAAAGCTGTTTCTTCTGTCTGGCCCCTCACTTTGCCCCCATCTTAAACCATAACAGGATAGTTAGTCTTCCTTGTAGATAGCTTTCTAAAGTGCTAATTATTTTAACTATTGAATTAGCTGTTGCTTGCTTTCTGGGCTCTCTAGTGGACCTGCATATTGAGGTGTAGTGCCAGCCAGCTGGACACAGCCCTTTACCTAAAGCCTCATCATCGGAATAATGTGTGGTTCTGTCATGTGCAACCCAGCATCACTGGTGTCTCTCTCTGGCACAGTTTGGGGTTGTTGACTCAAGTGGCCACAGAAAAAGTTTTTGGATATTTTCTTTAATTCAATAAAGTGAGACATACACAGAAAACATCTGAACTGGGGAAACCCAGTTATCTTGCTACTGTGTAGGCACAAGCAATGTGTTTTTGAGGAGTTAATGGCTGTTTGGAAAGATAAAATAGGAGAAGCAGCATAGTGCTAATGTTGTTATATTGTCCCACTCAGCAATCTGAGCCTGCAGAATGGAGGAGTGATCTGCAGTGCAGTGAAGGGAGGGCTCCAAAGGTTTCAGTGAGCAAGCTGAAGGATTGGTTTGGTAGCCAGACCACTTGGGAAACAGTGTTGGGCAAAGCAGGAGATACCCAGCATGTAATGTGAAGCAATTGTCCCCTGCAAAAAGCTGTGGCAAGGTGTGCATCAATGGTGTGTTAACACTGTTTGTTACCACTGTGTATGTTCATGTGTGGTTATAAAAGTATTATAGGTCAGGATGTAATTAGATAATATAAATTAATATTTACTTGCTACACATCACCTCTCTTGTTTTCTAGTAAACTCCTCTGGCACATCTCAGATGTAGACAGTAGGCTAATGGGTAGGATAAAGAATTCCTAAGGCTTTGTCAAGTCTTTACTCAAAAATACTCTAAATCACAGCCACTGATGCAGACTTTACAGCATCAGACTTTGGTGATAGTACATAATTGGATTAATCTTTCCCTACAATAAATTTATGGAAATATATGAAAAGTCTGAATCTATCTTACTGTCACCTCATGGCTCTGTGAAGACTGACAGATACACGTTAAAGCCCAGAAAAGAGAGATTAGATGAGTATGTTGTAATCTACAGGGAAGTTTACTCATGAGAATTTGATTGTTTTACACAATCTAGTCAAAATTCCTCCTGATATAAGTTAGGAATATATATAATGTGATTTTACCTTGTCAATCTCTCCCTATTTAAACTGTCCTTGCCTTTTTTATGTTGTACTTGAGCTAACTACTACCCCATCTGTTTTTTGACAATCTGACAAGATATTATTTACGCTTACACAGCTACATTTCAATTTTAACATCAGATCTTACTGATGAATGTTTATCTGTATAAAAGATCTTTCAAGAGGTGACTTGTGAGATATTTATATATATATATATATATATATATATAAAGATATTGGGGTATAAATACACCTGCACTGAAGCTTTCCATCCTCTAGACTGTGACAAATGATGCTGCCTCATTTTTTGCTGCTACTGCAAGTTTCGAGTTATCTTATATTCACTTCTTTTTTTGCTAAACTTTGAGGGCTGCATGTCTCTTGCCATGAGATGTTCAGTATAAAGAATGCTTAGCTCTCTTGTGCTGCTTCCTGACTCTTCTGGATGGAGATTAGAAACTTTAACATCTCAATGCACCACTCACTCCACACCCACCACCAAGACTATGAGATCCAAGTCTTACTCTGACACCACAGTCTGGATTGAGACACAGTTAATGAGTGATGTCAGATGTTCAGGATTCATGTGATACCTTATAGCTGGCTTAAAGGAGCAGAATCTGCAGCGTAGCCAGGAGACAGCTCTGCTCTTCTGTGTAGCATCCCCTTGTAAGGTGCTGATATTCAACTACCAAATGAGATAATTGTTTTCTGATTTATCCTGTGATTCCTTTGCTTTTGTGTAAAGCCAAATGAATATTTTTCCTTAAAAAAAAAAAAGTGTATGTGGATTCTTAGTGTGCAATGCTTGGATTAGCCAATAAATATGCTCTATTAAAAGCAGTTAATATACTCTGATTCTCCATCAGGAGCCAAGTAGGCCAGAGGTGGTTGTACAGGAAACTTCTTCAGAGCAGCATAAACTGTTTATTTAGTTTCCTCTGTCTGCAGAAATTGTGATTTTACAGCTGTGGTGTTAGTAAAGCTTAAGGCTTTGATCAGCTTTGGCAGATATGGCTATGTGCTGTGAGGGACATATAAACTCTATTTTCATGAAACATGGTGTTGTGAATACTGGAGAATTTGTGTTGGAAAACATTCTTGAATGTCCAAGAAAACTCCCTATACTATTAAAACTTCAATTAGAAGGACTGGTTGAAGCATTATAAAAAAACCAAGGTGGCAGTTGATTTGGAGGACAACATGGGGAATTATGTGTCTAGTGGCCAAAAGGAATTTCTTTGTGAGGGTAAGACACTTAAAGAAATGAATGAAGTCTGCTAACAATACTAATGTAGCATTCCCTCCTTGCTCATACATAAGCCAAAAACCCCCTGTTGTGATTTGTATTTGAATCTGAGCTGTATTTGAGGCTTTAGAGGTAAATGGTACAGATTCCAACAACTTTGTTTTTCAAAAGAGGTAGGTTTGCTTTGTTTTGGTCACTTTGAATACATATTTAAATCTCTGATTTAAATGTTAAAATAAAGTGAAAATGCTGGGTTTGGCTTAATAATTCTTTTTGTATAACCAAACTGCTGTGTTCTGTAAGTTCATCCCAATATAACTCATATTAAGAACTCTGTGCTTTATAACAAAATTGGTCAATAGTTGACCTGGAAGACTTCTTTACTGCTCATGTACACCAGAAAAAAGGAGTAGGAAATGTAGCCTGATATAGTCATGGTTATAAGGTAATACTTCAGGCAGGAGGGGTTAGCTAGCACCGTAGATAAGAAATTCTGGCAGGTATTTCATATGGTTACCTGCAGGGCAGAGTTAAAAGCAAGAGGACAGCATGTTTCAGTAATGATTTCAGAACTAAAGATAATACATTTTATGTTTAACAGAATAAGCTCTTAGTATACTGTAAAGTTTGTCTTTTTGTGATATTGTGTATTCAGTCTCGTTAAGGAACCTATTTTCTCCTTGTGGGTCTCATACTGATGACTTCCTACAAGGCCTGTATCTCTCATATACCTACAATAACCAAGTTTTGAGCAATGCAGACTTCTGCAATTCTGAGAGAGGTTAAGTGAGCTATTTTCTCTGAACTTTCTAAAGCATGAGAGAGAGAGCTCGGCCATAACCTCAGTTTCTCTGGCATGGTGCCTATTCTTTGCCTTATCAAATCAAATGCAGGATTAAAACGTCAGGTGTGTAGAGAGGGAGTGATAGGAATTGACAGATGACATACATGCTTCACTTTATCTCTGTGATCAGATAAGAGGTGCCTCTAGACAGATATTCTGCCTTCAATATTAGATAGATGTTAAGGTTGAGGGGAAATATAATGGTGTATAGAGTGTCTGTTCCAGAGTCTCCTCTTTGGGAGTTGGTGGTTTGGTGACTCCCTAGCTGGGAGCTGCAGACTCAATGTCATCCCTGATGAGCCCTATGGACTCTTCTAATATTTTGAACCCATTTGTACTTTTTGACCTTTGCAATGTCCATAGACATCAGATTTACTATCTGTTGCTTAGTTGGGAAGGATGCAAGGGAAAGGAGGATTTATTTGAATTTGTAATTACTTCTAAGTAGTCTTAAAGGCAGGGGAAGTTTAATGGCAGATAGAAGGCCTTGTAGAAAGTAGAAAGTCTTTCAGGAAACAGGCAAATGTAGTGTCCACTAGAAAGTCAGTTTTGTAACTCTGAAAAAATCTGACAAGCAGCTGTGTATAAATGTTCTTGCCTGGGTGGGAAAAAGGTGAGCCAAGGGGATTTTCTGCAGTGTTTTGGACATTGGCTGTTGGTTGGTGGAAGGAGTGATGTTGACTGCCAGTGACCAGGATAAAGGAGTTGGTGATGGAATCTGTCTTACCAGCCTACAGGTAGAGATGACTACTTCAATAACACTTGCAAAGACTTCCAAAGTAAAATCAGTGTACAGATATGAATGAATAAGTGTAATGACTTTTTATGCATTTTTTTTCTTGAGTTTTATATGTCTGGGTGAAAGAATAAATGTGTCTTGTGGCATGTGGGTGTGTTTTGGGTTTTTTGGAGTGTGGCATATTGTTTGTGTGGTATGTTGTGGTTTGTGTGGGTTTTTTTTTTAACCTGGATAAGTGTGGACAGCAAGATAAAGGCTGTCACTCAAGGGATTAGCTGGAAACTGCATAGATACACCTTGCATGATTCCAGAGAGAATTGCAAAGTGGTAAAAGCAGGAGCCTTTACCTCCTGAAAGAAGACATCAACAGTTTTAGGAACAAACAAAGACTGAGAAAAATGAAACAATTGTGGAGTAAGAGAACACTTTCTGAGTTTGAAACTGTCATATAGACTAAGAAAAGTGTAAAGAGAAGAGTAAGAATGTTGTAGGTCACAGGCAGTATTATCTGAATTTGCCTGAAATTCCTACAGGATTCAAGCAAACTTAAAATTAGTGTAAAAATCACCTGAGTGTTTGATATTTCCTGGTGGACTCATGTTTTTCTGTTGAGTTAATTTTTTCTCTTAAACCAGTCAGATCCTGAATAGTGAGGTTGCTTTCAGGTCGGCTGTTTCAACATGGCTCAGGAGGGAGGTGGAAGAGAAACAGATCACCTTCTGTTTTTTAAAATGACTCAAGACTTGCCTTTAGACTGTCACACTCTAGCATTGTGTTGAGGAAATTGAGAGGCGTGCTTATGTGAAAATTTAACCTAGTAAGTTCTAATATATTTTGCAGAGTGATGATGCCTGTTTGCCTTTTATACTTTAGATACACTGGGCTTGCATTCCAACTCTATGGTTGTGCAAAATAGTGTGATTACAAGTAGAAGAATGCAACACAAATGAGTTTATCCTTAACCTGCATCCCTCAAATCTTGGTTTCCAATAATATGTTCATACAACTAAATAAGACAGACTCCATTTTAAATCAAAAAAAATCAACCCACAACTTCACACACTCCCAGCCCCCACTAAAACCCCAGGACAGCTAAAAGAAAAGATATGAGCAGAAAAATCCCTCGTTATATTGACGAGATTAGCAGGTAATTAAAAAGCTAACCAATTTGTGTTAAGAGGTGGATTAATTAGCTAAAACGCCAGGAAATCTAATTTACTCAGCAATATATTTTTAATCCAAGCAAGGAAGATTTTATCATGGCTTCTATGAATCTCGTATGAATTCAGCTAGATTTAATTATACTCCCATGTAATGATCCACATAGCTTAAGTTTTGTGTCTGTTTTTATAATTTATTTTATTTATAAATAGATGTATGCTTAAGATCTAAAGACTATCAAGACCATTTGATTGTCAGTTTTGATATATTAATCCTGAAACTCCAGAGGGAGACAGAGTTTTAGGTCTTATCCTTGAAATACAGCTGATTACCCAAACTAGTGAATTTTCTTAATTCCCTCCCGCATATAAAAATTGTATTTTTCTGTTTATGGCTTTAGAACTGTTCTTTTACCATGGGGTACTTAATTCTGCATGGAAAGTAGTCAGGAAGCAAGTCCTTCTTCCCTATAGTTGAACATGCTTTGAAAGCTAATTGTTGTTCTGAACAGTTTTCCTAACAGACACCTTAGAAAATGGACATATCCAAAATTAAAACTGCATAGTCAGAAACAGGATACTAGTGAAGACTCTGCAGATAAACACAATTGTGCAGGATTAGATGCTGTGCAATATCTAGGAGCTTTGCAGTGTAGATGCACAGGCACAGTTTTATTGAGTGTCTTTATACAACTTGAAATGTTTTTAACTGCCCTGTGTAAACAATCTAATCTGGTATTGATTCAGCTTTATCTTTTTTTTTTAAAAGTACAAGAAAACTAAGCATCTTCAGGCCTGTTGCGTTGCTGTGGGATTTTCCAGGGTGGTGATTAAGAAGAGTACAATCACTTCTTCCCGTATACTCTATGGCAGGGTACATTGCCACAGTCACACATCAGATCCAAACGCCCCTACCAGCCTGTGTCCTTGTAATTGTTTAATGTTGAAACAGATGCAATTAAAGGAAAGGAAAACTTAACTTGGATACACTTTGTGCATTTGTGCAAACTAGAGCTAACTTGTCTTTGGCTGAAGAATGTATAAAAGACTGGAAATACAGAGTCTTATAACTCTCTTTAAAACGAACCAACTAGTTCTGATGCGAGGACTAAAGACTAGAATGTGACGGCTTTGTCATTATTGTCTGTGCATTGAAGTTTTAAAAGTAGGAAGTCAAGCAGATCTATGTGCAATTAAGACAAGGACATTCTTTTTTGTTCTTGAGAAGAAACTTACTGAAGAATGCATTTTTGAGGAGAGAAATAGCTTAAGCTTGGGTTGTAAGACAGACATATGCAGAAATAATGTAATATTCAAGATGTAGCAAAAATTAATAAATACTGATTGTTAGAACTTTGAAATAAATGTTTGCAATTAAGCTATTCTTAAACCTTAGAGGTCCCTAAAAATCCTTCAGAGTAAAACTAGAGATTGAGCTGAACCTGGGGAATTTAGATTTGTCTTCCTTCAAAATATGATAATATTCTATTTTTTTGCATGAATGAAATGAACTTTTAATGTATACTTTGGTTGTGCTGCCAACCTAATGTATATGTTATTCATGCAGATCTGCATTTATAGAACATCCTGAGTAACATCAGAAGTGTTTATGCTAGCTTAAAGAAGTGACTCATGCAGCAAGAAAAAGTTCTGGGATATAGTTGTCCACAAGCAGAACCATGAGAAAGGACTTGCATGATTGTTGTGGTTTAACCCAATCCAGCAACTAAGCACCACACAGGCACTTGTTCACTGCTTCCTTCTCCCAGTGGGATGGGGAGAAAAGGCAGAGGAAAAAAGTAAAACTCATGGATTTTGATAAGAGCAGCTAAGAACTAAAATGAAATAAAATTACAATTATAAAACATAATAATTGGAATGAAAAGAAATATAATGAATGAAATAAAACCCAAGAAAAGACAAGTGATGCACAACACAATTGCTCACAACCTGATGATCGATGCCTGAGCAGTGACCTGCCACTTCCCATCAACTTCCCCAGTTTATATACTGGGAATGGTGTTCTGTGGTTTGGAACAGGCTTCTAGCTGGTTTGTGTCAGCTCTTCTGACCATATTTATGTTCAGCTTCTTATGCACCCCCAGCCTACTTGCTGGCAGGGCATTGTGAGAAGCAGAAGATGCCTTGGTATCGTGCAAGCACTGCTCAACAATAACCAAAACATCCCTGTATTCCAAATGCCATTTTTAACATGAATCCAAAGCAGATAGGAAGGAAACAAAATCTATCCCAGCCAAAACCAGGACATGAGGTTAGATGCAAATGCTGCACTGAGCAATGCAACAGTTGTGGGAGATATGATGGCTACAGGGGATAGGACTGTAGGTATAATACGATCACAATTGTAAGCTGAATGGTACTGCAGACTTGACAATAAGTTGGAAAGAGAACACTACGTGATCAAGTTTCAGTAGATTTAGATGCATCTACCCTGGAATCTTTTTCACTATGAAACAGTTTACCTTAAGTACAATTGGTGTATTCTAGTGCCACACTTGCTTTTCAGTAGGTTTTTTTGGGGGTCCTCATGGAGTGGTAAATTCACTGCTTTATGTAAATACTGAACTTGCAAACTTACACTTTAAAGACTTTATTGTTTTAGATACCATCCAAAGTATTATAGGCTCTATGGTCTATGAACAGCAGATTGTAGCTCTCAGCAGCTGTGTTAAAAGATCTAAAAGCCATATTTATGTCTTATATGAAAACAAGGGCTGAGATAGAGGAAAAAAATGCATTCAGACTAGAGGTTTAAGTTTGGATCTGTATATTAAATTCATAGTGTGATACTGATAAATATGTCCTATGGATTTTTTCCTAAAGATCTGATGGAGTGATTCTACTTTAGAGAAAAGTAAATTAACTACAAAGGGTAAGTAATTGCCCTTCTTGGGACACTTATTTTAGATATGCTTATTTGTAGGCAGCTTTAAATACATTATGCCTAAATAACTGTCTGACCACTGCATTTGTCTTCACAATGGAGTCTAATTCTACACTGAGGCTTTAGTAAAATGAGTTATTTCACATCTCTGTTAAACTGATTAATGATGTGACTGAGACATGACTAGTCCAAAAGACAAAGTAGTAATCAATAAGAGTAAAGTATGGCTGATAGGCAAATCAGGTCTGCAAAGTCAACACCACTGAAAATGTTTGAAGACTTGCGTATTCTACGAGTGATGAGGATCACTGCTTACTTATATGCACCTTGGAGCATTGACATAAACTTTATCCTGATTTCAAACTAATATCTGTAAAGAGTTACCTATTTCTATGTAACTCGGATATTAATTTACATTTATGCTACTGTTTATCAGTTGTAACATCAGAATGTTTCACTCAGTAATTCACAAGGTTCCTTTGAGTTCCAGTTGTATGACGCGAAAGTTCTGTAAATTCAGCTGTATTTGAAGACCTAAGTGTTTTCTCTAGGTGACTTCCAGTCTTTACCTGTTGGATCTCTGGCATGTGGAGAGGTCCTGCTTTCTAAATTACAAGTTATGTTTTATGTAAAGGAGAAGCTGTAGGTAGCAATACTGTCGTTGTCTCGCCATACCATCAGTAAGCATCTTTCCCACCTCGAGTGCCACTCTGATGATGAAAGGCTAAGGGGGGGGAAATGGTAGCTGGCTGATGCATGTCAATTGCTTATGTAACCTGTCTTATTTGGTAAGACTACCAGCCAAGGGAACACGGAATAAAACCAACACTCTGTTTCCATAAGATCAAATGTCAAAAATATAGTACATGCAGTGATAATTATGATGGGCACGGTATGTCTGACACTCATTCTGTGTCAAGATCTAAGACCAGTGATTCAAAAGCTCAAATCATCCACAGACCGAGGGGAAAAATAAGAAGAAATTGTTAAATAAAGTCTTAGAATTTAAGAGCTTAGAAATTCTAAGAAAAACTTAGAATTTGAACTTCCCAAAGAAGTTCATTGCACAATGAAAATGTAATTCCTTAGTAAAAATGGATGATGGTGTTAACCAGATGATCTTCCTCCTTCAGTGATAAAGTAGAAGCAGCAAATGTAAATCGACAAACTGTGAGAGAAGTAGGAAATGTGAGGTAATAAATATAAATGAAAGGTTAAAAAAAGAGAAAATATTAAAGGGAAGACATGGAAAAGAAAATAGAAGCAGAAGGGAAGAGCCCTTGAATGATGGATGGTAAAAACAATGAGATTTGTGTTTCTAGGAAAAGAACGTGTAAGCAGAATTTTTGGAATTTGTATAACTTTTAATAAGGATCTCTCAAGTTAAAAAGCTCTTGGGAAATATCAATTCTGTAAGTAGAAGTATTTAATTAAAGTCCATCTACATGGCTTTGTAGAAAATAACCCTAGGCAAACCTAGAGCTTTCTCCAGAGGTTTCTAGTTTGGATATGATTGCATTAATTTAACTCTCCTGAACTCTTTAATAAAGTCCACAGTGTTTTGATTATTTCTTAAGCATATGGATTAGGAATGGGCAAACTGACTAATCTCTAAGGTAAATGCCAGTAAGACATCATTTGCTTGGTTGAGGGTTCTGTGGGGCATGTTCTTAGACCTGATGATTGATGTTTTATTCAGTGATTGCAAAGTAACAGAAAAGCTTCTTAGTATTGTTTGTATATGGCATATGAGTTTGGGAAGTGCTAAATAAAGCATGATTTTATCATATCCAATGCAGTCTAAGTTTGTACACGAGCTGTGATAGATGTTGAATGAAATGCATACTCTAGAGGAAAAAAATCCAGTAAAGGCTCTTGGGAGGGGAATATACTGGACAGTCAAGAGAAATGTGGTACCCTGGAGCAACAGGAAGAAATAGGACTCTGAGCACATCTCTGGGGAAACTAGATGCAAACCTGTCTCTGTTGCAGATGGTCTGGAGACTTTAAACTGAAGGCTGCAAAATTAGAGGGTATGGAAAAGATCTATATAAGTGCCTCAGAGATTTTAGAATGTTCTCAAGTCAAAAATGAACTTGATGTATGAAAAAGATCAAAAAGTTGCTTGATTAGAAGGCATTCCTGGGAATAAAATACTGGATGTTGAAGAGCTCTGGAAATTAGTGCAGAGATAGACAGGAATTGTTTGTAACTGAGAGTAGAAAGGGAGCTAAAACCTGAGTCATGAGTTTTAGAAACATTAAAAATAAAGGAAAACACATTTGTATCAATGAATGAGGCACCGTAGAAGAAAAAGCCTAGGACACTAATATATTTTATTAGTTGTATTGCTGAAGCAAGACTAAATAGCCTTTCTGGAAGAGATGATTTAATGAAACATGAGTTCTGCTAAAGGTAACAGAAATAACTTGACTGTTCCTTTCTGAATGGAATGGGACCTTACCATGACAAATTAACATAAATGATTGCCATGTGCTCTCCAGGGCTAGCAATGTGCTTGCTGAGTGAATAAAACCCTGTCTTTACTGTTCTCTTAATATTTTTCTCTTTATCTGAAGTAGTGAATAGCAATCAGTTGTTGATCAATAAAAACATCTAGTCAGTGTCAGGCAAATTTACTGGTGTGATATGTCTACAGTACCTCCTAGTCTACTGTGTTACACTTAATTTAAACCAACCTTTCTCTTACAGTAGGCTAGCTCCTCTGAAGCATTCAGAGATTAACTTTCATGCCCTCTTAGACTCTGATTAGGTGTTAGCTTGCTCCTCTTGATTGAAATCTTGCCTAGGTTGACCTTACTACTTTTCTCTCTCTGTGGAGTTAACTATCTCTACACTTGATGCTTTGTGACTTTCCTGGTCAATATTTCCATACCCATCTGCAGAACTTCAATTGCATTTTTGATCCCTTAACCTTCCCTGCTAGGTGCTTGGACTCTGTACCTTAGATCTTTGCTGTTTTGCCCTTTTGCACTTCCGACACATCAGTTTGCCCCAATTCACTAGCCTCTGTGCATAGTGGCTTCACTGAGTGTCTGTGGCAGAGCACTTTGTTGTGACATCCAGACATACTTCTCCCTCCTACCAGCAATGAAGTGTTTGTGATAGAAGTATTTTATAATGGATTTTTTTTTTCCCCTGATAGCCCTCAGATCTATCTCCTAGCATTTCTATGACCTGCTGCTTCCAGTCTATAAATGTTGAGTCAATCTTTTTGTGCATTGGGTTAAAGTTACTATTACAGTGCCTCTTGCTCACACTAAACCTTACAGTAGCTGCTGATATAAACTAGAATGATAGAATTGTTTAGTTTGGAAAAAAGCATTAAGATCATGGAGTCCAATCATTAATCCATCATTGCTATGTCCACTGCTAATCCATGTCCCTAAGCCCTACATCTGCCTGTCTTTTAATTGTCTCCTAACATTCAATCTAAACCTCCCCTGGCACAATTCAATGCTGTCTCCTCTTGTCCTGTCGCTTGTAACTTGGGAGAAGGGATTGAACTCCTTCTGCAACCTTCTGTCAGGTGGTTTTAGAGAGTGATCATGTCTCCCCTCAGCCTCCTTTTCTCCAGGATGAATAACCACATTTCCCTCATCAACTCTTCATCAGACTTGTGCTCCAGACCCTTCAACAGCTTTGTACATATACACATGCATCCCAGAGTCATGTTTGTGCCACAAACACCACTGAGATTCCTTTTGCCCTTTATTGATAGAGCTTATCTTTTAGGCTATCCTCTTCTGTAAATATTTAAGGCACTAAACTGAGTGCTTTATCTCAAACTCCTGATTTTTTTGGATTTGTGCTGACTGCAGCCTTGCCCTACCTGGTGCTGTTTGTGAATGTACTACATAGATCCTCAGGTACATAAACTCAGTCGGTATCCTGAAGCCTCCATTCATAAACTGATGTATTATACACTAGACTAAGGGATTCTTCTGTCTAGTTTCCTTGTATGCATGTATTAAGGCAGTCCTGAACAGAGAACAGTGGCCAAAACTGGAAACTCAAGGACAAAGCTTCTTCTCAACTCTGTTTTTTTTACCAGAATTAATAAGTTTCTTTGCTCATTCTGATTTTAATTTACTTCAGTAATGACATACTTTGGATAGAAAATCAACTAATAATTAGCAAGTTTACCAATCATTGCAGCAGATTAGTCATTTGCAATTCTAATACTGCTGCTGATACAACCAACATTTTTGACAACCTACAATAGAAAGAAGATTCCTTATTTCACCAGATGGATTGCAACCTCTCTGGTTTTCAATATAATGCAGAGATTTCTCTCTTTTTTTGTTTTTCTTTACATTTTTTTGTCTTATCTGTGATGCCTTGGCAGCACTTGCAACACTGACAGCCTGAATCCAGGAGCTCTGAATTAAGCAGTTCTGGTGTAAGGTCTTCAGGGGACACGCTTGAACCCAAGACAAGTTTTTTTAATGTAGCTAAAGTCTAGATGAGTTTCTTATAGCTTGCACAGGAACATCTTCCTTATGAGAAAAGGCTATGGGAACTGGGCTTGTTTAGTCTGGATAAGAGGAGACTGCAGGAGAATCTCATTAACATTTACAAATATCAAAATGGTGCGTGTCAGGAGGCTGGGGCAGCACTTTTTTCTATTGTATCTAGTGACAGGACAAAGAGTAATGGAAAGAAGCTGGAACACAAAAAGTTCCATTTAAACATAAAGAAAAACTATTTCACTGTTGAGGTGAGGGAGCCCTGGCACAGGCTGCCCAGGGAGTGTGTGGAGTCTCCTTCTCTGGAGGTCTTCAAAACTCACCTGGACATGTTCCTGTGTGACCTGATCTAGGCAGACCTGCTTTGGCAAGGGGGTTGGACTAGATGATTTCTAAAGGTCCCTTCCAACTCCTACTGTTCTATGATTCTATGAAAGAAATATCTTTTTTTTTTCTGGTTTGGGAGAAGAGTAATTGACTTAGCTGCACTTGGAACTCCTGCCAAACTCTGACAGAATCTTGCTAGGAGGGAAAGTGCACTTCTATTTGCAACATGCAAAACATTGCAGTTTTTCTTACCTGAATTTCAAGAGAGACTTTTAGTATTCTTCTCATATCTAGGAATGTTTCTCTGTCTTTACTCATCCACTAACAAATACTGTGAATGCTGGAACTATGCTAAAAATAAATGAACAGCTACTATTATGTTTGTACTTATGTTTAGCTTATTATGGTGATTTTTTTTTATTAGTTGACAATATTTCTTCAAAATACTGTTTGTGATGGGTATTTCTGTGGTCAAATTAACAGACAGCATAAGCTTAGAGGCCTCTCTGTTGAAACCATGTGATAAAAACCTGAGAGAAGCTTTTCTAGAGCTTGGCAAAGCAACTAGATCATAGCTACTGCAAGGACATCAACCTAATGTGCCCCAGGGAGAACTTGAGATGTCTACTTTGGAGTGGCTTTTCCTGTAGCCTTTTCTTTAGAGGGGCCAACATACAGCAAAAGTGTAGATTAGCAGAAGTGGATGGAGCAGTGTGACCAACAGGCCCTATCATATGCACTGTGGGAAATCTACTGAAGGAAGGATTGATGTTACTGTGGAGGATTTTCCTTTACTACTATTACTATTTCATTGATCATACATCAAATAAAGAGGTCCTGAGAAGACAGTGTCTGTTCCCTAGTTTTGTGCAGAGCTGAATGGAGGCCATGTTGCCTCTATTTAATGCCAGCACTAATATTTATGTATAATGATTAGCCACCAAGAGTGAGAATTGTATTTTTCTTCTACTTGCATATTTAAATCTGTACCATAAAAGAAAATGAAAAGTTAAATTCTCAGAATTGGGGATACTTCTTTCTGGATATCTGTCCATGAGGAGATTTTGTCAACGTATTTGTACCCAACATTTAGTGTTAGGATTTTACAGAAACAGATGTTATAAATATTGTCAAGGAACGTCATTTTGCTTATAAAGTAAATAAAACCTGAAAAGTGTTTGTGAAGGAACATGAACAAGGACATTTGTCAGGCTGCTGAGCTCATTTTTTTGGTGATTTGAGTCCTTTCACTTGATATGAAAGTAGTGTAAAGTGGTAGAAAATTGGGTTCATCTAGGGAAACTTAATATATTCTTCGTGTCATCCAGTGGGGTAGAGGAATAATTTACTCTGAGCAGAAAAAAATGTTTTCAAGTTCCATGAAATCCTACACTAAGAATTTAGAGAATTTTGTTCATCTATCCTGTTTCTGTTTGAGAGCTGATTTTGGCTTCTTGTGCTTATAATTGAAATTTGATGTTGCTCATATTAAAATATCGTTGATATGCAAAATTGCACACACTGACTGATTTGCAAACGGCTGCTTTAAAATGGATGATCTTGAATATTAATGAAGCAAGCTTTCAAACAAACTGCCATTTTCTTTTCTTTCTCCTTGTCCCCTTTTTTTGGTGTATGTGCAAACAGTCTGATAGTATGGAAATTATGGAAATATGCAAATTTATTTAATCAAGCACACCATTAATTATTCATTAACTATTTGAAAGGCAGCATCTCAGCTCTCCTTGTGTATATATAGTGCCATTCACCATCTACTCTATATAGTGTTTGCTCTCTTGATTTCAGTAGGTGTTTATTACTCATTTTTGTAAGTTAGTCAAAAGACTGTAGTTGCCTTAATCGGATCCTTTTGAACTGAGGGAACTATTATAGGACATTGTGAGTGGTGTATTATGTGCAGTGCATGCTTTTTGGCAAAGCATCATACAACACAGTTTTACAGCTGGCTTCAAGTTGCCTTTATCCTTAAGCTGAACATTCAGTTCATCCTGTGAATCCTGCTCTGTAAAGCAGATTTATTTCATTCTGCACTGATTTCTGTTCTCGGGAATCATATTCCATGTCCTGATGAAAAGATTGGAAATTATATTGCAGTGAACTTGTTCATCAAGACCAAGTTCTGTCATGAAATGAAGTAAAAGGAAAATATGAAATAGACCTCATTTAAAAGCAAATTATAAAACAGTCCTGAAGGTTATCCCATTACTATTAACAATAAGGAATAAAAATGAAAAAGTCAGCACAGCAAACCGCTTTCAAATACCACATGGATTTCAGGCAGCTCTTCTGAGGCAGAACCTACGTTGTTTTGACTACAAACTAAGGTCCAATATCTAATGCTAGGCTATCATTCAGAGAAGCTTTGTGAATTGATTGGCTTGGGAGACTAGAAATATTATGTGCTTATAAGTGCATATGGAAGTGGGTTTTCTGTTTCTCACTGGAATCTTAACACCATTATTTGAATCTTGTCTCATGCAAGTAAAAGCTTTTTACAAACAAGATCTGAGTGTCCTGTAATTAGATACATTTGAAAATCAATAGTGTCTGTGTAAGTGCTGTTGAAAAATTACAAGCAAATATCTAATCTGTTACACGATGGAGGTCACATACACTGTGCTAATCAGAAGGAGGGAGACCATAATCACCAAAAGTCATGCAGCTTCAGAAATACGTGCCTGAAGACAGGGTTGATAATAAAATCAGAAGCATCTCTGTCTATGTAACTTAGTTTACTGAGTTCTTTATCTAATTTGCCAGATGCTGTAGGATATAAATTTTGTGTATATATTCTTTTTCTTATACACTGATCATTACACAAAAACACTAAAAACTTCTTCAAGAGGATGTTAAGGATCTGGTGAGAGCAAGGATCAGTGAAAACAAGGACATTTCTGACAGGTTCCTCCTTTCATTATAATATGGGTCATCAAATGATGTTGGAATTCTATGGTGGTAGTATGTTGTGTGGACTGTGCTGGGCTAACAATGTGCTAATTAACTGAGCTGTTTAGACTTGATAGCAGCGGAGGAAAAAGGAAGCTGGGATCTGAAACTGCCTTTTTTTTCTCTGTCCCTTCCTCCTGGATCTTTCACCAGAAAGAAAATGAAATAGTGATTTCCAGTGTTTTTGTTTGGCTTGACTTCTTATAGGGCTTACCTATACATGAAGATATACGCTGATTCTGGTCTTGTACAGAGCACTCTCTATAGATGGCTGTGGTGGGGAGGTGGCAGAGCTGATACACCCAGTAAGCTCTAGAGCAAAGTTTGTGATTGTTACTTTCTTGTCAGAAGGAGCCTGGAAACATATAAGTAGCAGATGATTTTTGTAGTATCCTGTCAGCCAAAGTTGCCTGCCCTTGCTAGACCTCTACAGATCTGTGCTATCATTCAGGAGTGCCTTGCTTCAGTACCAGGGAGACTCTGCAAAGAACTGATTGTTTTTCTAGATTTATAATTTTCCAGATGCTAACTGGTCATGGACAGGAGACTCAATGTGTATTTTCTCTCTTGAAGGGACAAGCCTGTCATGGGTTTTTTTTATTTGGAATATGGAAAAATCATGTCAGAAATGACAGGGATTTAGAAGCTAATAATAAACCATGTTTCTTTTCAAAGAACTACAAAACACCCACTTAAAGTTAGACAATCAGAGGCTGTGTTCAGAATATATAATTTAGCAAACATTAAGGAATAAGTCTCAAAATATGAAGAAACAAAGCCTGTAGTTTAAAATTAAATATCCAATTAAGCTATCTGCTTGGCTGCAAAATATCTTCTTGACAGACAATTAGTTCTGGGTAAGTCAAACATTTCAACTATGAATTCATATAGAGCAATTAAAGAAACTAATCTGTATTTGATGTGGGGAAGTGGTAAACTGGGAAGCTTCAGGATTAATATGGAAATGTAGACTCTGTGGACTTCCCTGCAGTCTTGTCTCTGCTTGGGGAAAGAAGTGGTGATTTTCTAGATGACTCTGCAGTATCTTTCTTCTCTGTAGAATGTTTTGAGTTGGATAGCATTACTGATTTCTGGTTAATACTGGAGATGCACAATGCCAATTCAATTTTAATAGCCAAACAAAAAAGTGCACAAGATTATGTAGAATAGTGTCCCAAATTGTTTTGCTAAAACTGAGTTATGGTCTCTGTTCTTGACTCAAAGCTTTGTTTGCTATTGGATCCCAAGAAACTGGTCCTCTCCTTGGCTCTAGGATCTCCTTTTCCTCTCACATGTACACCTCTCTCACCATGGTGACTGGCCTTTGACCGTCAGTCCACAGCACAACATCTTCCTCCCACAAAAAGAGACAGCATTTTTCACCAGTGCAGGGCAACACATTTTGTCATCCCAAGATTGATCAACTGTAGCTGGCCCAGGGATGGTCTACTTCCGCCAAAGAGAAGGAAGGGATGGTTCTGAGGAGGCATGCCAGAACTAACTTTGAACTCCAACTGCTTCTGGAGGAAGAAGGAACAAGGGAAAACTGGAGGAATGAGAAATGATAGTATCTGTTTGTGTAGGACTCATCTAAAAAACTTGGAACTTATCAACTGTCCAGCCTGAATGCATGTAGAACTATTGCCTCATTTATTTGCATACCAACAGTGTGTTGCAGAATGCCTATTCTAATTTTCTCTCAAACCTTGGCTGTTATTAATTTCAGGTGAAAATTGCCCAGGATACAGTTAGTTATATAGAGTTGAAATCCTGTGATGTTTTTAAATCTTTCTTTTCTTCCTCATATGTCTTCTCTTTTACTTAAGAAATTGCTTCTGATTCTTTTTTTCTTATCTGCTGAAATTGTAGTAAATAAAAATTTTGGATGTAAAATAAATTCAAGACATGATCTCCTTGTGTAAGCTGTAAAATATGTGGTACTGTATATTTCCTAGCACATAAATAAATAGGGATTTGTTTAGCTTCTGTCTCCATGGGCTTTACTTTAACTTGCCAAAGGATCTGTTCTATTCCTTATCCCTACAATGCCAGAGACATTGAGAGAAGCTTGCAAAAACCTATGGAAAAAGAGCAATTTTTTTTCTGTAGCCAACTTTGCCTCATTGTTCACTTATGTTCCTGGAAGCAAACCTTTCTCTATCCCCATCCCTCACAAGAATATATTCTGATCTTAAGAATGTATTTTAGCCATTTTAGGTGTGGAGAACTGCATCTGTGCTGTTGACTTGACTTAAGTTCTAGTTTAATGCAAGCTAGAGTTGCTGAACTGTATGAAGGCCTTGAAAGACAGGATTTATAATAGAAACAGCAACTGACCATTAACTATAGTGATGCTGTTGAGGCACTGCTATAATAAATTGTTTTGACTTTATAAAATGATGACATAAAGAAAGCACATTTGGTTTTAGAGCATAATTATCCCATTATTCTACTTTCTGAATTCTGTTTTAGTACTACTTCTCCCAAAATGTTTTTTTATTACAGTCATAAGCATATTAAGCCATAAAGAAGTCTGTCCCATGGGCAAGTGTTTGCAGTTTTAATGTATTCTTTGTATGTGTAAGACAAGCCATATATTATGTGACATGTGCAAGGACCATAAACTCCACTAGTGATTGAAAACCCCAACGTATCACTGTAATCACAGTTCAAAAGTTTGTTCAGGTTTCTACATTAAAGCATTGCTGAGCAAACATATTGCTCAATACATGAAGCACAGCTGTAAGATCTATTTTCTGAGGAAAGCTTGAAAAAAGAGAACAAAGAGCAGCTGTGTCACTTTGGTTGGTTTTAGGATTTATTGGATTAGTATTGGTTCTGTAGAGTTCCATCCCATGTTCTATGTGGAGTAGCCTGTTGGAGATTTTACTCTGGGATAAAGTTGAAGACCTGAACTTCTTTGGAACTACTTGTGGAAATGAAGTTGCTAGTGCTTACCCTGTTCCCTCTTCACAGGTTGCAGTCCATAAAATGCTGTTTCTAGATCAGAAGCCACTGTCTTGTGTGTTTGGATGGAGCTGTTCTATGGTTGCAGGTGTTGGATTTGCCAAATCGAATCAGATATCCACCATCTAGACTGGTAAGCTGTCAAAGGATGAACCCTTTCATGTAAAGATGTATATATTCTGTTTTATCTTCAAAATAGTCTTTTAGTTGGGGAAATATGTTCTATTCCTGTGTAATTTATAGACAAATATAATTTGTTTAGTCAACATGAATCTTCATTTGGTTTCTTGCTTTTTATTTGTATTTTCCTCTATTAGGTATGGTTTAATAGCTGAAGGTACCAGCAAGGGCTGGTTACCCATTGTGATTGGAGAGGTGCCATTAGTGACCACTTCTCACTTCTTTGTGTTTATTCACTTTTGGTTCGTTGAAATAGTCATTGAATAGTTATTGAATAGTTGTTCAGGATTATTTTAAAATAATGAAGATGGGCAGTAACTTGCCTGGAAGGTACAACCTAGCCATACCCATACAAGCAAGGAATGACACACAAGAACAATAAGACTCTGTTGCAGCGAGATGCTGAAATTCATGATTAGCTTTACTATGCAACACTTCTCAAGTAAACTAACACCCCAGTTCCACCATTGTCAGCCTCTGTACTTTCCATTGGGCTCTGCCTGTCAGGCTTGAATACTGCACTCTTTGCTTGCCTTCATGCATAGAATGTTATGTAACTACTGCTTTCTTGACAAAACTCAACCTAGGGAAAGGATTAGTGTTGTTTTTCAGTTGGCAGCTCAGAGTCCTTCAAAACACAGTGGTAGGTGGGGCAGCAGAGAACTTTCTTCTTTAAAGGCAGTTTAATCTTAATAAGGACTGAGACAGTGAAGCTGGTACAGAATACGATGTAAGAAGCAAAAACATGAAGTGGCAAACAATACTTTGGGTGATTGCTGCATGACTGCCCACGTTACTGTTAAACTAGGTACCTCTATCTGCTGCCTACTTACAGACTAGGAACAAAGCATACCTAAAGTGGTAGCTCCAGAGGTTACAATTCTGCCATATCAGGTAATGAAATAAAACATTGTTGGTGCCACTGAACACCATGGAGTTAGTTCGTAGTTATATATGAACTGCCTAAGAGTAGAGTTTCTCTCAAGGTTGTTTCTCAGATTTGGATCCTCTGGCATAGGAAATAACAGACAACAATATAGTCTAAGAGAAGATGCATTAATCAAGTAAACTACTATTGAGTTCTGTTTCTCCTTAGGTCCTTGAGCACAATGTTAATAGACAATGTCTGATTTGCCCAGTTCTTTCTGTTTCCAAGTAACTCCTGGGAATGAGAGTGATAAAGCTGTATCTTGTTACTTGTCCTTGGTGATGTCTATTTAATAAGTATTTATTACATAGAGAAATACTTCAGCCTCTCAGGCTGTTACCATTTGTGGCTGTTTACAACATAATTAGAGCATGTCTTTTTATGAAAAGGTTCTGTCACAAAACTGTTCCTAAGGACTAGTCACCTTCTAATTGCCAATCTAAGCATTTTTAAGAGATCTCTGTGGCTTGTCCAGGACTCCAGTCCCTCAAATACTTGTCCCCTAGACCTCATTTTCCATTCTTTATTGGCTACATGTTTAAAAGTCAACGTTCCCTTATCATAAGCCTCTCTGTCATGTGCTGAGTGTCCTAAAATGTGGCTGTAGACCTTTTCTGTCTCTGCAGTGACTTTGCTTATATCATGGCAAGTGAAATACCTAGTGCCTATGATGCTACCAGTATGTGACAATTCATAGTTGCTAGACAAAATGATGAAGCAGATAGAAGTCTGGAAAGAAATATCAGTGATGCCAGCAGTCTCCTAGGTGAGACAGAACACACTTCACAGCAGCCTGTTCTCCCCCTGCTTTCCAAAGTTATCAATTAAGAGACAACCCACAGGCAGCTCATGTACAACACTATTACAAAAATAATTTATGCTCATGAAAAATATGTATCCATCATTCTGGTGATTATGAATTAATTTTTGTGGTGAATTTGGTGCATCTGAAAAAGAACAGAAGCGTTCTGATACTAAGTATAAGCTGTACATTTAATGCCACTAGTAGTAAGATGCAGTTACATCTTTGTAACCCACAAAAAAGATAATTCAAGGAGAGCATTGTGATGTTATGGAACATATATCCTACAGAAGAAAAAAACCCCTTCATTCTGTATTTTGGATAAATAGCTCCTACCAAAGCTTGTTTGCTTAACTTAATTCTTTTAAGATGGTAGGGAACTCATAGGCTTCTATGTGGACCACCTCACTGGGCAAATACATTATTCATTGGGAAGTATTGACTTGTGTACTACACTGCATGTGTTCCACCTTAGACTCGGAAAGCCATCATTTATCTTATTCATAGTTTGACATTTTCTAAATCTTACTGAGCACTATACTTATTGGTTGCCTGCTCTCATGGGAGTTAGCTGGGCACTTGACCTCGCCAGCATTCCTGACTCTCTTTATCAGGAAGATTGTGTCTGAAAGGAGTAATCTGTAATAGGTGTCCTTGAATTATTAATGTGATGGAAAAAGTAGTGGAAGGTTCTGGGGAACACATTCAACTTTTTCTTTTTTTTTTTTTCAATTAGAGAACTGCTAACATTTTCATTAATTATCAGAAAGTTTGTCAGTTAGGTATTATTATCCCTTTCAAAGATGTTACGTTTCCCCTCCCTCCAGTGTTAATTTAGGGAAAGTGGTCTTTCTTAGGAATTAAAGTGAATCCACCACTGACAACACTTGATGAGGATGAAATTGGTCAATTTTCAGCTTGGAACTGCCTTGTGCAGTTTGTGAAGATGGTGTAGTCTGCTCCTCTAAGAGTATCTTTGGGAAGCAGGAAGCATAGAGTAGACAGGAGGGAGAGAGTGAGAGGGATCATTTTGTGATGAATCCCCCCCCCACTGCTCCCCACTCCCTCCAGGTTTCTTCACCTAGATCTTGCATTAATCCTGGATGTCCAAAGTGAATGAGTCTGTAATGTTTCTAGGTAGTATTTGTCATAGCCTGTATCTATTTTGTGTGGAAAGAAAAAGTCTTTTGTGTAGGGACCACAAATTTAATTTGGATTGGGAAGGTACAGCTGCCTGCAGGACCTCACACAGAATAATGTGGGGAGTGAGCAGGAGGAAGGGATTGTCCTTTGTTATTGTCTTCCTTACTCCTCCTAGAAGTGGTTTACATCTTGTTTCTGTGCCCTTAATAAAGAAGAGATCACTCAGCAGTTACCATCATGGGCAAAACAAACTCATCTTGGAGAGAACTGGTTTGATTTATTAGCAATAAAAACAGAATAGGGAAAAGAGAAATAAAAACTAAATCTTAAGACACCTCCCCTCACCCCTTCCTTCTTCCCAGGTTTCTACCTCCCACCCCACAGTGACACAGGGGGATGGAGATTAGGGATTTTGGTCAGTTCATCACAGATGGTCTCTGCTGCTGCTTCCCGTCAGGGAGAGGACTCCTCAGGCTTCTGCTGTTCCAGCATGAGGTTCCTCCCACAGGAGACAGTGTCAACTTCTCCAAGGTGGGTCCTTCCCACAGGTTCCAGTTCTTCATAAGGTGCTCCAGTGTTGGTGTCATCCATAGGGGAAACAATCCTTCAGGAACAGACTGCTCCAACATGGGTCCCCCATGGGGTCACAAGTCCTTACAGAAAACCTGGTCCAGTGTGGTCTTCTCTCTCATAGATCCTGCAGGAACTTTCTCCAGTGTGGGCTTCCCACAGAGTCACATTCTCCTTTGGGCAACTACTCACTCTGGGGTTGTCCATGGGCTACAAGTGGATCTTTACTCCACTGTGGACCTCCATGGCTGCAGTGAAAAATTAATGTAAGAAATGAAGTTGCTTGTGTGATCTTTTTTCACTATATGCATTTGCACATATGAAAAACATTTCCTACTAGGTCTCTCCTTTTCCTTTGTTTTTAGCTTGAAATGGAAACATTTGTCTGATACACACTTGCAAGTAAAACACTGCTTGCTTTTTTTATCCATGTTGTTGCTTAAGGGGAAAAGTGTGTCAGGATGATCTATTGTGGGTAGTTAAGTAAATCCAGTTCCAATTTGTATTCTGCACTTTTATCAGTAGAACATTTCCCATGGCCTTATCAGGGCAATTTAAAAGTATGCAAACTATTGTCCATGGAGAAGAACAAAAGGCTTACTGAATAATTCAAAATGAAGCTATAGTGGTGAGGTCTGTCTTCAGCTCTGTCATTTTTCAACATAGTGTATATAAATGACTGACTAGCTGCCTCTGTCCTAGTCTTAGATGTTGACCTTCCTGTACTGACAAAGAGATTCGTTACTCATTTGACAGTAACCTTTTCAATGCAATCACTTCTGTGCCATACAATATTAATGGAGTGACAATGAATAATAAATGCTTTCCAAGACAGCCTGCTTGTTTCAATTAGGTCATTGGATTTTCCCAGGAGTGGCTCCCGTATATTGTCAGGTGTGGTGTAGATGCTCATGCTGGCAAATACAGCCTGATGTTTTAAGAAGGAAAGATATTTGGCTTTGCTTGAACATCTGTAAGCAAGGATACTGAGAGACAGATGATAAAGGCTTCATAAATTGATGCTTGCCATGCAGATGTATATGTGTATGGTGTAAGGTGTAAAATGGTGGAGATTTTAGACCAAATATTATGTATAACCTCCAGCTGAACACTAATTATTAGCATTTGTGCAAGGTAGTTTGGACCTAAACCTCTGACATGTGTTGCAGATGAATAAATACTACTTTGTTCTTTGGTCTTGTAACCACTGTAGGGTGGTCATTTCAGTAGATATGACTGACTTGAGGTTTGAAATGGTTGAGAACCAAGAGCATCTATAAAGCTTTTCAAGTCATAAAAGGGGTCTTTTTCAAAGACTTTATACAAAACTGAAAATGCATTCACATTTATTTTTATGTATTTAAGAGGCAGAAAGGATGTAACCCATTTATTTCAAGGGCAAGAAGTAGAAATACATTGAGGTTGAAATAAAAAACTCAAAGCAGCATGTAATTTTTAAGTAATATAGAGTACTGGATGTATATTGATATAGAGTTGTGCTAAAGGTCCTGCTGTGAGGAAAGGCTGTTGTTTCATTGCAAGACTGGATTGCCTTGGAGGAGTACATCACACTAGATGCTTGCTTGAGATCCTTTGTAGAGATTTTGTGTTTTCTAGGGAAATGCCTACCAGTGGAGTTATGGTAGGGCTGCATGTGTAGATGAGAAGTTGCACATAACTAATTACCCAAATTTTAACTGACATCATGTGAGACCCTTTGACCAACACTTCACTGATGTGGATCCTCCCCCAAAATCAAATGATAGTCCTCCTCCTGGGAGTATGGCTGCCTTTTAATTTCCTGTCCACAGAAAAGAATAACTTGTAATGTTTCTATCAACAGGCATAAGGGTGAAAATCTGTGCATTTGTGTTACTTTTAATTTCGTTTCATCTCAGATTGAATTATTTATGTATTGCTGTTAAGCTATGATAGGGAAAAGCACTCCTTCTGGTTTAAGTAGATGAACGACCTATGGGAATTTATAACTTCTTTAGCTGGTTATAAAATCTGACAAACCATATTAGGTATAAATTTAAAATGAAGTCTCTCTGTTGCTGACAGTTAAGGAAGTGTATCATTAACAAAACCTGCTGCAGGATTCCTTTAGGCATTTCTCACAGAGTAATAAGCAACTCTCTTTCTCCTCCTGTGCAGCAGGACAAAACCACTGCTTTTACAGCTTTGTGCAGGGTTCTATGCATGCAAATAACCTGAATTTATTTCCATTGAGGAAGTAAGTTTGTAAAAAAAATCATGTTTTCTGGTATAATTCACCTAAATACGTTGGCTTTTGCTGACTCCCCTTCAGGCTGCCCTGTAGGGTGAGAGAGTCTGTTTGTAAATCACAGTATTTTAGCAAATCTAAATATTTTTTTTCCTCCTGAAAGTTTCTTACAAAGGCAGTGTTTGTGGTTTTTTGTGACTCTGTATGGGGTTTGTTTGTTCTTCTAATGTTTCATCCAGGAAGCTACTTATTTTTCATAGGAGGAGAAAGCCTTGAGGCTGAAGCAGAGGGAGATGACACAGGTTACAGTGATTGAGTTCCTCTCTTTATCTGGATGCTTTCTGAATCACAGAATCAAAGAATGTTATGAGTTGGAGGGGATCATGTAGTCCAACTCCCTGCTCAAGTAGATTCACCTCAATCAGGTTGCACAGGCACATGTCCAGGTGGGTTTTGAAAACCTCCAGAGAAGGAGATTCCATACCCTCCCTGGGCAGCCTGTGCTCCCTCACCTGAATAGTAAAGAAGTTTTTCCTTAAAAGGAACTTTTTGTGTTCCAGCTTTTTTCCATTACCCCTATTCCTGTCACTGGACATTACAGAAAAAAGTGTTGCCCCATCCTCTTGACATACGCCTTTCAAATACCTGTGAGTATTAATGAGATTCCCCCCTCAGTCCTCTCTTCCCCAGACTGAGCAACTCCCACAGACTTTCCTGGTAAGAAAGATGCTCCAGTCCCCTAATCATCTTGGTCACCCTTCACTGGACTCTCTCTAGAAGTTCCTTGTCCCTCTTGAGCTGGGAAGCCCAGAACTGGACAAAGGACTCCAGATGAGGCCTCACCAGGACAAGAGTAGAAGGTGAGGAGAACCTCCCTTGACCTGCTGGCCACACTCTTCTTGATGTATCCCAGAATGCCATTGGCCTTCTTGGCCATGAGGGCACATTTCTGGCTCATGCTTAGTTTATTATCAACCAGCACTCCCAGATCTCTCTCTGCAGAAATGCTCTCTAACAGGTAAAGCTTAATTAAGTTGAACATCAAGTGTCCCATCTAAGAGCTGGTTTACCTGTCTGACTGACACATAACTGTGGCATGTATGACTGGACTGTTTCCTGAGGCCAACACAACTCTGTTCTTGTAGAGATACTGGTATTAAGGAATTTAGCTGGACTGAATCCTCCTGTGAAAAAGGGCTACAAAATACTTCTAGTCAAGGAGGCCCTTCCAGATTGCAGAACTAGAGAGGATTGGTTTACTTGTGTTTAAGTTATTTGCATAAAGGGAACAGTAGAAACAAAGCAGACTTCCCCCGAGTGAGGGTTTTATGCTGTTTCTAAAGTATTGTCGCTACTGAAATCAATGGAGTTGTAGATACCAAAGGAAACTCTGTTCTGGGAGTTGTAGTTCTGATTCTTTCCCCTATCCCCAGTTTTCTAAATCAGGATCACACTACCTTCTTTTGCTAGTGTCAATGCTAATCATAAGCAATTGTAGCTTCTGAACCACACAACTTCTAATTAACTACACTTTACCTTTAGGTGCTTAATGTTACATTAACAGTTTTTATAAGATTGGAAGAATTTTGGGTTTTGCTGTAGTTCACTTAGATAAAGTGGAGAGAAGAATCTCTTGTTTTCATGCTAAACCTTTGGTACTTTAATGGGGCAGGCTCTTCTTTGCAGGTAACTGATGCTTGGTTTTTTTTTCCCCAAAAATCTATTAAAAATATGAAAATTAAGTGTGCTTTTTGCAAAACTCTAAAAAGTACAATGGCTGAAGCTGAGATTTTTTTTTAACAAAGCTGACTATGCTATGATTAATCAAGAAGCTTTGTTTTAAAACTGATCATTTAAGTTTCTTCCCTATGGTGCCCTTAGACAGCCCATTGATAGTGACCAGTTTTAGTTGTTAATTGGCAACTCTTCCACAGCAAGAATTTAGAACAAAGAGTAGGTTCAAAGACAGTCATATTGCTCTTCCTCCCTTCTCCCACATGGCTAGGAAGCCAAGGAATGCTTCAGTGTTCTCCATTGGTCTTTTTCCTGACATCCTTCCATGAGGTTTTGTGTCCAAACTTACAGATGTTTCAACATGGGTTTCTTTTGGGCTTGTGGGAAATAGACTAGACACCGAGTGCACAGGTTGTATAAGTGAAGCTTAAGGATGAGGTGTACCCTAGTCTGACACTCTAGTGGGGAAAAGCAAAACAGTTGCTGAGTTCACTGTGCAGGAACCTTGTTTCGTTCCTTACCCAAAGCTCTTCCAAAACTTATCTCTATTGCTGGAAAGAGGTAAGAAGCTGGCAATGTCTTTCTGCACTTTGCCTCTTCCTCAGCCTACACTTTCTGAAATGTGTCTTGTTGAAATCTCACTGAACAGTCTTTAGGAGGAATGGAAGCAATGGTGATGGTGCAGGAGGAGCTTTCATATGAGACAGCTGTGTCAGAGAGCCACCTGGCTTTCTTTCTCTCCAGACCCCAGATCTGTGCATCCTTCTACATAATGAGAATGGCCTGGATCAGAGTCTAACAAGCCTTTGTTTCCTGTTTCACACAAGGCTGGCAATGCGACAATATGTTTCAAGAGTATATAGTACATTAAATTTCTGTGAGCCTTAACAGTGTGAATGCATTGAATTATCTTGCACTTCAGCATCTGTCCTCTGTCTCATTACATCCTGAATGCTACTTCTGCACGATAACTTAACTACTTAATGTCATCTTCAATGTTTAGCTTTTCAGCTTCAAAACCTGAGCAAGCATTTTCACTGGATATGTGAGTGTGGATGGATTGTAAAAACATGAATTTTCCTATGAAGTGAATGGCTGCCAGATCCTGTTCCCATAGCTGTTGTCTGTATTAGAGGTGGTTGATCCAAGAAGAGGGTTTTTGAGTTTTCTTTTGTATGGTCGGCAGGACAGGATCCAAAGATCCCATCATTGATATTGTGTTATTATATCATCCAGCTGCAATATATATGATATATACTATCATACTCCTACAGATATAGTTCTGCCATCTACTAGGCAACAAATCAAACAGCCATGGAAACATCCTGAATACAGTGGAGTCATATAGACATTCCCTATGGTTAGAGGGGCTTGAATGACAACATCTCTCTTTGATCTGTGACCTTGATCTGTATATGCTGTAGTGGAACAGTTCCAGGCTGAGCACAAAAGTAATTCTGAAGAATCCAAGGGTCTACAGGTATAATGGAGGACAAATTTTGGCATATGATTTCCAATTCAGCCATACCAGGCTTGAGGTGATTGGCATAACAGTTCATTACTTTCAAGAAATATGCCCCTAATTAAATTCACAGGGGAAGTTTTTAAGGAAAAAAAAATAACCCAAACCATAAAATAGTTTGAATTTTGTTTTGTCTTTCCATCTCCTTTCCTTCTCCTCTTCTTCCACATATTTTCTTATAACTATTCTTCTTTTCATTCTCAAATCTCCCAATTTCTCTTTAGGCTATTAAGTTTGTAAACATTAACTCAGAGTGGTGATACAACTTTATGGAGTGATGGGGGAGTGCTAGAGATGTTTGTAAGGCTGCTTTGAATCAACTAACCTGGTATTGCTGTAATGAAAAAAAATGGTGTGGCTTTAATTATGTTTCACATAGTAATTTGGCAATGAAATTATTTTGAGGGAAAATCTACTCCCAAAGTGCCAGTGAGCCACAAACCAGGTAATGAAGAAAGAAGATTAAAAATGATCATTGTTGAGAATATCTTTCAGCTCCTGCATGAATAAAACAAAGTTATGAAATATAGATATACAAGGAAGTGAAGGCAGTTTATAGCATCTTTAGGTATACATCAAGCAGTCTTTCTGTCATAAATTTTACAGCACCTTTTGCTGCTCTGGATATTTAACTTGCAGATGAATTACTTTTTGCTTGCATCACATGCATCGTATGTGGATAATATTTATGCAAATCACAAGCTATTCTCCATGAGTTGATTTTATGCTTAGATATTTGAAATAATGTCTTTGTACTGGTTTGATTTTTTTACCTTTGACTTGACACTGTTCTTCTAGGGGGAGAGGGTATTGAATGCCTTTTGATAAACAATGCTGAAGTGACAGATTTAGGTTTTAAATGAAATTGTGTTCCATAAACTGTGAAACAAAGAGTCATAACTTACACTTAGCTACATACATTTCAGGGAAAATTATCTTTCATGCTTTGATCTACACTGTATCATTTTCCTGAGTGGGCTTGCATGCAGTATCAATCAAATCCACTGAAGATGGGCGAGAATCTCATTTAAAATCAGAATACAAATCATAGATTCATCTTCCTAGTGGGAAGGAAAATGTTCCATGAGTCCCAGTTTCTCCAATTACAACTGAATTATTTTTGTCAAACTAGAGAAGGAGCTCCTGCAGCCTTGATTCTCTTGTATTTATCAATTTGGATTGACTACACCCAAGAGACATGGTCCAGGGCTGCTTAAGAACCTACACAGCTCTCTTCTCACCCCAGTTGTGCTTCTCATAAACATCTGAGCCTGGGAAAACCAGAATGGCAAAATTTCAGTTTCCAATGGGCAGTTATTTTAAATAACCCTTGCCACAGGATGGTTGTGATGCCAGGTACCCAAACTACCTCACTGTGGTCACCGGGGTATCATGGAGAGTCATAGCCATGAATCCACATGGCAGATGTGTTTATTAACACTCATATTCTGATCAAGGACTGAATCAAATAACAGACTGGGAAGAGAAGGCGGGAGATGAAGAAAGGGTGTTGCACCTTGTTCACTGTCAAATGCTTCCAAGTACTTCTGGCAGGGAGTTCACCCCAAGTCCTGCAGTCACGGTGAAGTACTAACCTCACGGACTGGCCAGAAGATTCCCTGAGAAAATTGTTTTGGGCTGCCAGTCCTCAAAATACACTGCATCTGCTGCACTCCAAGTAGAGGGAAAGAAAGCAGAGAGAGGAAATTTGTTCCGAGAACAATTTTGGAAGTGGAGTGAGAGTTATTGCGTGTCAGATGGGGAATCTTTATGCAGGGCAATGCTTCTCTCCAAACACACTTCTGTTTTCCAGTCATAGCTTATTGTCCCTTGCTTGATATTTGTAGCTATATCGGTGTGTTGCCAGGGAAATAAGGCTTCTCAGGTGATAAATTCCATGTTAGAACTTCAGTCCCAAGATAAATGAGATCAGAGATTAGAGAGAGGAAAACATTTTTTTTTGAAATGCCAACGATGGTGCTAATGAGCACAAGTAGGAAAGGAGTGAACTCCTGCAGGTGAACTCTGTGAGGCAGGAGGCCTTGCAGAGCTTGTGAGACTCCACAAACCTTTTCCCCTTTTATTTCTTCAGCTGGAAAGAAGTTTTTAATGACTGTCCAGAACAGAGAACATCTTTGGAAGAGCTACACTAGTTGCATTAGTGAGAAGAAATAAAAAAGCTATACATCATCTCTCTTCACCCAAGCACTGTTTTCCCAGTTTGGCTTGCAACAGGGTTCCAGTTTGCTGAGGAAGAAAAGGTGGTGGTTGTGATCTGATCCATCTACTGTTCACTGAGCACTTATGTGCTGCTGTAAGCTACTAATACTGAAAGTACATGTCATGACTGCTTTTTAAGAAAAAAACAGTATAAAAATTTCTGATTTGGGATTTAGATGTCCATGTCCTTGTACCTACTTTTGGCTGCAAGACAAATTGAAAAAGAAAGTTATTTAGCTTACTGAACCTCTCTGTATGGCTGAACTGCCTATAATTACCTGCTGAGATGATGGCACAGTAGGTTTTACAGGCATGTAGATACTAAAATGTTTAATCTGTGTCTTCTAACATCTTTTCTAGCATTCTCTACCCGCCCTTTACCTTGTCTTCAATTTCCTGGATGTTCCTAATGTTGCAAGAGGAAAGGTTTAGGAAAAGATATATAGAAAGGATTGGCAAGCTGTCCATACTTTGCACCTGTCTGTGTTTTCATTTAAAAATCTTTAACAAATGTACTGCTGTTTTCTATAGAACATGTGCCACATGACAGTAAAACATCAAGATGGTCACACAATGCTAGAGTCTTGTACTTTGTAGGCAAGAGATTGGCCTTTCTGTAGCTATAGGAAAGCTGCTGTATTTTTTCTGTTCCCTTCAGTATCATCGTTTTGTTAGTCAGCTTGGCATGAGCAGACTTATGCAAGAGACAAGGAGAGGAATGGTGTGGCTTTTTAGAGATGTCTTTCCTCAATCTGTTTCTGCATTAGTTTCTGTCACTCACCTGCTTGCTCCAGACACCTGCAGGAGAACAAATGGAACAGTCTGCTCCAGGCTACTTTGATTCTAGCTGCATAGGAGGTTGTAGAAAATTTGATCTGTGCTACAACAGACACATATTTTTTCATTCCTGAACTTCCCCCTAGGAAAAGCACATTCTTATTTCTCTCGGATTTGTAGTAGCTTTTCCTGACTGTTTTTTCTGTCTTGACGTTTTGCCTAGCTCCTGTCCTGACTGCTGCAGTGCTTGGGAGCTGGTAAGACAAAGTGACAATGTGATCTTTTGGATTCTCTTCTTTCAAAGCTGTACTGCCTGGTCTCTGCTCACTGCCTGCCATTAAATTTAAATAGTAGTATTTCTTATTAATATCACTGCAGGTGAATCAGCCCCTAAAACTGCTAAGAGGCAGGTATTTTTCAAGTGTTGTCTGCTTTGCTTAGGACATTCTAACTGTTTGGCTTAGCTCAGTTTGGCTATTTTTACCTGCCTGGGAGGGAGAATGTCTGTGGCTTCAGGGAGACTATGTGAGTGCCAGATGCTCTGCAGGATAAACTGGACACTTGAGTGTGGAGCCCCTCTGATCTTGCCTACAGCCTGTGATGGAGCTGATTTAGGGGAAGCCTGTGATGCTGCCATTTGACCCTTTTTTCAGTGCTCTGTTTCAAGCTGATTTTTATTTTAGGAGAGGATTTGGTGAGGTCTTCTTGTTCTCCCTTCATCTCCTGTCTTTGATTTTGGAATCTCAGAAGAATTTTTTTTCACCCTTTCTATTCATATTTCAAAATGTCATTGTTTTCTTCTGATTAGACTGAGAGACCAGTGATGGGCTGCTTACTTTGCTGTGTTGTTGAGTAGTACTGACTCTGGTCATAACATTAAGCATATTTGTTAGCAATCCAAAATCTACAAGAATGTGTCTCTTTCCTCTATGCCAGTGCAGGATACTGCAGGGATACTGCCAACCCTTAACTTTTAAATCTGTTTCTCCTGGAAACTCTCTTAGGCAGGTGCAAGCTCCTAGCAGAAGACTGTGCAATACTCAGGTCAAGGAGACCTTGTGCTCTGAGACCTGTCTTTTAAAATACAATAATAAATCCAAGAATTTTCAGTCTGTGTGGAGCTTACCAATTAGTTATCCCCTTAATGACATCAGAAAAACAATAGAAGCCAAGGTGCAGTATACCTGACTCTATAATATGTTGGGAAGCTGCTATGGATGTAAAAGTCCTTTCCTCTTTAGTGCCTGGTTGTTTGTGCAGGTATCGTGAAACTTGTTCATAGCCTATGTCAGCTACCTGCGTTTTGGTATAAGAACATGGATTTTTCAGAACTGAGAAAGAAATCCTGTTTTATTGGGAGGGGACCATCTGTGAAAAATCCCAAGAATGACTTTAACATCTGTCCCTCTAGAAGGAGATTGCTGATGTTCTTGTTTTATATCGGATAAATCTTTGAGTGCTGCAGTGTTTACATATTTAAATGCAGATTGGAAATGGAAGAAGTGACTAATTAATTTAGCTCAAGCTCTTAACATTTACATTGTTTTTAATTTTAATTGAAGATTTTGTTCACAGGGTTAGTGATTTTTTACCACAGCTCAGACTATGCCTTTAGGAGGCTTTATGCCTAAGAGGCCCAAAGACAACTGCATAGAAAAGGAGAATGTATAAGATTGTTGTTAGGAACCTGGAAATAAAAGACTGATGTTACTCCACTGTGTCTCCTCTGCATTTCAAAGGAAATGGTTTTGAATTCTTTTACATAAAGTGGGACTAGAACTGGATCTATCATGCAGCTCTTAATTCAACAGAGAAAAACCTTCAACATGTTGGCTGTGAGCTGATGACTTCTGGATGAGGGAAGTCTGGGAAGATGCTTTTCTAGAGTTGATTGCATTGCAAAAGTGAGAGAGGGCAAACAACCCGTAGTTCATCTTCTGCCCATATAAGCCTGTTCCAACCTACCTGTTTTGGGGAGGAGATAGCAGAGTGTTTTACTACAGTCTGCCTTGAGAAAACCCAAACCACTTTCACTACTTTTTTATCCCACCTCTGAATAATTGCCTATATAATTACCCATATATTTCTTCTGTTTGTCCTAATTTTTTCCAGTAACTTCATAATTTTGTTCCGAATTTTGCTCATCTAATGTGTTCTGTAGAAAGAGCCCTTTTGTCTTGGTATTTGAATCACAGTAAACACATCATTGTTTCCTTCTTTTTCTCTGATGCTTACACTTTTCAAATATTTGTATTCATTGCTGTCACTGTTTATCAGCCCACAAATACATGTACCCTACAGACGCTTCTACCTGACCTTCTCCAGCCCTTTAAATCTTGTGTGTTGTCTTCATCTCCCCTCTGACCTCAAGTCCAGTTTTCTAGCATGTTTAAACAGCACAATATCCAACATAAATACAGTATTGTACAAGGCCACTGTACCAATGCTTGTCCTGACAAGAAGGATATCTGATTCAATTCTCCTCACAGCTTCTGGTAGACTGATGCAGAGGGTCAGTCTGGTGGGTACTAGTTGACTTTTTTTTTCTTCCAAAATGAAAGAAAAGGCTTCTACCTTGATGCCAGTGCCACCTGATATTGGACTGCAGGTAGAATCATAGAATGGTAGGGGTTGGAAGGGACCTGTAGAGTTCATCTAGTCCAACCCTCCTGCAGAAGCAGGGTCACCTAGATCAGGTCGCAGAGGAACATGTCCAGGCAGGTTTTGAAGACCTCCAAGGAAGGAGCCTTCACAACCCTTCTGGGCAGCCTGTTCCACTGCTTCCTCACCCTCCTGGTGAAATAGGTTTTTCTTATATTTAAGTGGAACTTTTTGTGTTCCAGCTTCATCCCATTACCCCTTGTCCTGTTGCTAGCTACTATAGAAAGAAGGGATGTCCCAACCTCCTGACACCCACCCTTTAGATATTTATAAATGTTAATAAGATCACCCCTCAATCTCCTCCAGACTAAATAGCCCCAGTTCCTGCAGCCTTTCCTCATATGAAAGATGTTCCAGTCCCCTGATGATCTTGGTGGCCCTGCGCTGGACTCTCTCCAGCACTTCCCTGTCCCTCTTGAGCTGAGGAGCCCAGAACTGGACACAGGACTCCAGATGAGGCCTCACTAGGGCAGAGTAGAGGGGGAGAAGAACCTCCCTTGACCTACTGGCCACACTGTTCTTGCTGCATCCCAAGATGCCATTGGCCTTCTTGGCCACGAGGGCACATTGCTGGCTCATATTTAGCTTATTATCAATCAGGACTCCCAGGTCTCTCTCTGCAGAGCTGCTCTTCAGCAGTTCAACCCTCAGCCTGTCCTGGTGCATGGGGTTGTTCCTTCCCAGAGGCAGGACTCTGCACTTGTCCTTGTTGAACCTCATGAGGTTCCTCTCTGCCCAACTCTCAAGCTGGTCGAGATCCCCCTGTATGGCATCACAGCCTCTGGGGAATCAGCCAGTCCTCCCAGTTTGGTGTCATCAGCAAACTTGGTGAGGATACACTCTGTCCCCTCATCCAGGTTGTTGATGAAGATGTTGAACAAGACTGACCCCAGAATGGATCCCTGTGGAACTCCACTGGCCACAGGCCTCCAACTTGACTCTGTGCCATTGATCACCACCCTCTGGGCTCTGTCATTCAGCCAGCTCTCGATCTACCTCACTGTCCACTTATCCAAGCCACACTGCCTGAGCTTTCTGATGAGGATGTTATGGGAGACAGGCTGTTCTGATGAGGATTTTCTGATGAGGATGCTATGGTTCACAAACCTTCTGCAAAAAGGCAGAAAAGATTACTGTACCTGTAGAGTAAAATGCACTAGAAATTTTCAAAGCTAGAATTGCATGGGCAAGATGCTTCTTTCCCTCTGCTCTTCTCTTTTCTGAGTATAAATTCTTTTTAGCTTGGATTGCTTCTTAGTAATGTAAGAGGCTATGATTTTGATATGTAATTTGGGCCTGTGGGTGGTAAAACAGTATCAATTCTGTCACTTCTGAAAAAGATTAAGCAGACAGAAGTCTAGAGGCAGTGCATCTGGGACCTGGCCTACACTCCAACCCAACAGAAAATGTGTTTTGTAAATCATGACTGAGCTCAACGTTTAGACTTTTTCTCTCCTTTCCATAATTCATATGAAGTCTGTGGTGACTGTCCTATGCAAAATCCTGGAAATAAGCTCTGAGCATCCCTACTTGCCATCAAAGGAGAAGCTGCTCTCTGGAAAAAGAGCAGCTCTGCAAGTGGGTCAACATTTGTATCTAAAGTACTCTGTAACAGTCATTTTGAAATTCTGAAGTCATCCAGTTTGAAAAACACCTGATACTCCTCTTGCATGTGAAATGGTTATTCATGCAACAGATAAACTTCAGACTGTTTTAAACTTTGCAACCAGTAACTAGAGGCTCTAAACAGCAAATTTTCTGTTCCTGGTTTTGGTATCTGGAGTGTTTTTCCCCCTCTTTCTGACTTTATAGCAACGGCAAGATGAGAACTTTGTTAAATAAAAACAAAGAAAGAAGACCTCTATCAAACTGTGTAGAGTTTCACAGTTTGGTTCCTCAGATTTGGCCTAATGGGCCTAGAGAGTGTCAAAATACAGCGTGTGTCACTGAAAATTTATGTGTACATTGAAGCTGCTCCAACATCTTAACTATTAGGAAATGATAGGTTAAATAGCTATTTGTTCTGATGGTGTAAGTTCCAACACTAAGAAGCAAATATAGAAACAGAAGTTGACAAAATTCACATAATGATCAAAGCCAAATTTGTCTCTGCTTAAGGAGACAATTTTGATTTAAAGGTAAGTCTGCTTGTGGTCTACTTTTCACCAGCTTGTCAGTCAAGAGAGACATGAGGCTCTAGAAAACCTGCTTCTGTACATTGTATATCACCTTTCCATCAGGCAATTCAGTCTGTTCTGTACTTCTTGTGCTCCAAAAGTCCCTCTGTGATTTCTGCTTTGGGGTTTGAGAAAATTTAAAAATCTCACTGCAGGAAGATGAACAGAAGAGACAGAGAAGCAGCCCTGTGTGAAAGAAAAACATTTGGTAGTGTTTGCTTCTAGTTTTAGGCCCTTGGAGGAAGATAATTACCACAATGATTATGTATTAATGTGCAGAGCAACATGCTGGTGTCAATTTAGAGCTAAAATGTATCTGAAGATCCAGCTTGTTTGTGTCTTGCTGGCACTTATTTGTTTTAGTTTATACAAGCAATAGCTTTACTTCATTGTGACATAATGTATCACTTATGGGAGGATCTGGTAATACATCACTATGAACTGCCAGCCCCCTTAACAAAAGGGTGAAAATAACTCACTTATTTTATGGAAGGATACTCGGTGAGTGCTGGTGAATTGCCCATTTGTTGCTCCCAGTGTTGTTTGTGGGGTTCCCTGAGAAACCTTGTAACTCGTATTCCTTAATATCATACGTATCTGGATGAAGGACCTCTGTTGTTTTGTCTCTGGTGACTGACTCAATTCCTCAAATACTGGGACTGAACAGCTAAAACTTAAGAGCTTAAACTAAAAACTAGAACAAGTGTTTATTAGCCTCATGCTGTTTCAGCAAAGCTCATTTTTCCTTTCATGCTCTTGTCTCTTCTTCCAAATTAAACTGAATTACCCTCCCTCCTTCTTTCCCTGTCCTATCACAGCCCATTACAGGGCTACAAGATTTCCCTTTTCCAGATTTGCAAACTGCTTCACACCAGCCACTTATCTTTTTGATCTTCCATCTCTCCTATTGCTCCTCAAAGTTTTAAAACCAATACAGAGAGAAGTATATATCCAGTTTTTAATAACATCGACTACTTTAGTTTCAACAATATTTATATATGTAAGAGAGAAAGAGGAGATAAAAAAATGATTAAATAAAAGGTTGTTTTGGAAGTGTTGGTGATGCACTGCTTTCACAGATCTTATAATATGAAGAGACTGTTAGCATGCTTTAGTCTGATTCAAGTTTTAATCTTCAACCTGTGATTACTGCTGATAACTGTAGCTGAACCGGTATGATCTTTCCTCTTTTTATTTACACTTGCTCATGTTTGTATATTCCAGCTTCAGTTCTGACTCGACTTTAAAGGAAAACTATAGTTTTCCAAGTATCAAATTGGCTGGCAGAGAAACAAAAACTCCTAGTCAGTTCTCCATGTTCTTATTTTCCATTACCTCTTCAACATTCTCAGCTGTGGGTTTCAGATCACTTGACTGCTGCATTCCTGATATCTGTATTGTGACCTACAGCTTAGACCATATCAATTTTCTCATGGAAGATACCACTGCAAGAAGGAAGGCTCTCAAGGGGACATGATACAAGGGAAAGAAGTTTGACATTATGGAGTAGCTGAGGAACAGCCACCTCTACAGAATGATATTTGTGTGGGAGAATCAAATTCAGCTTCTAATATAAACTTTGATTGGAGAGTTACATGAGAAAATAGAGTCTAGTTAATCTGCAGCCCAGATATGGTCTTGATCCAATCAATGCAATGTAGCTTAGGAGCTGGTGATATTAGGTTACTCTGACCAGCATAATAAAAACTGTACCTGGCAGCTGCTTCATATGTAAGATAATGCAAGCTAAAATGGAATGCTTATCAAAAGATGTGTATGGCATAGTTTGGGAACAAAGTTGTCTGCCATTTGTAATAAAAGCTCATGGAGTTTGGTACCACAATAAGCCTAGTAATAAGTTTGAAAGTCTAGCCTTCCAAACCCCTGAAGTAAAATGAGAATAAAGGAAGAGGAGAAATAGTTGCTATCCTGTTCTATTCCTGATGTTAAACAGATGATTCTTAATTCGACCTGATTCTTGTGACCTGATCTAGGTTGACCTGCTTCTGCAGGGGGATTGGACTAGATGATCTATAAAGGTCCCTTCCAACCCCTACTATTCTATGTTTCTAAAATTCAGGTGGAGGGCACATTCTTGCTGTTTACTGTGGTACTGTGAGATGAAGGAGAAGGAAGGGAAGAGATACCATGAGCTCTCAGTCTTGGTATCCAGATTTTTTTTCAGTTGTTCCTAATTTAGATATCATCACTGTTGAAACAATTCTTTTCAATCTTTGAAGATATTTTCTAGCTATCACTTATATTTAGCTGGGGAAATCTAGATGGCACTTCCATCGTCTGGTGAATTCCGTCACTGACTAACTTAAAAGGCACTATCCTTAGATTTTTAAGAGGAAGCAACACCAAACATTTTTAAACTAGAAACTCAAATTTCCATTTATTTTTTTTCATTTCTTAGCAGTCTGTAACTAAAATCTTCTCCTGTGTATCCCAAAGTGACTGGCAACTGGGTCATTGCAGAGCGAATGTGTGATCAACTAATGGGAATACTGTGTTGTCTTGGTACTGTTTTTTTAACAGCCATACATTTGTGGGCTACATATACTGCATGGTCATTGGTTCACCCTGGGAGCAGACCTAGATTGCTATGAGTAGATGCCACTGTCACACCTGGTTTAGTATATGCAGTATGATGTATTGTTATAATGATATTTTTAGCCCCTTTTTATCTCTGCTTATAACCATAAATTCCAATTATCTTGCAAACACTGTTCTTTGTTCAGCTTATTCTGCCAGATGTAGGAATGTGGAAAAATACCACTTTTTCAAGAAACAGAACCAAACCCACCTTTTTCTTGCAAATAAACCAGTGCTTTCTGCTTCCCAGTATCATGCTTTCTTAATCAGAGCATAGGCATTGCTGAAGGTCAAAGTCTGTGACACTTGATTTCACTCAGGCTGAATATTACCCAAAGGAGTCATCAGCTTTAACTGTCACAAAGAGATGCTTTGACAGTGGAGGCAGAGCTCTCACTTTCAATGTGCATAAGGAAAGAGTCAGCCTGAGATTTGAAATCCTCATTTTTAGCTGCTGAATTTTTAGGCTTTAAAGGTTATGGGGTTGATTTTTTTATTGTTATTTTTAGAATAAAGTTGTTTTTTTTTTTTAACTTACTGTTTTGTCTGTTCTGTAGCAAGAATGGCCATTAGTGATGTGCAAATACATATAGTTTCATACAAACCTGGGAGGTTTTTGGAGTGTTTTCATGGAAGATGATAACACTCTCCCAGAAAACTTGGATTTGGAGACAAAGATGTGTATGCAACATAATTAGATGCAGAAGTGGAGAGCAAGAGTGTAAAAGTAATAGTGTGAAGACCTTGGAAATGGGAACCTGTAATATGTCTGCTTGTTGAAATGTCTCTGAAAGAAGGGGAAGTTTTTGTCTTCACCTGAAATATTTGTCTAGCAGAAACACAGAGAATCATAGCCAAGATCTGCACAGAATGGATGAGAGCTTTATCTTGAATAAATTGGTGTAACTCAAAGGCAACTCTGTCTCTAGCTGACATAAACAAGGCTTGGTCCATTTCTGTCTCATTAGAAGAGAAAGAAATGTTACATTCCTGAACAACTCCATATAATTTCAGTACTATGACAGAAATGTTTATTGCACTTGCATAATGTAATTGAATACATTTATTAGGTCTTAGCTCTACCTGTGCCTTCCATCCATCCAGATGAAGTGTGCCTCAAATTTTCTTTGAAACATTTACTTGAAAAAACCTTCAGGAATTCATATTAAGTTTGTAAAGGCTACAAGAAATGATCTTTTACTCTATAGCTAACACACCTTCCAGATGCTTTTAGATTGTTAGAACGACGCAGAAAACTTCTCAGTGATTACATTAGGTGTGTAGTATGTTTTGTGACAGTTCTGATTCCTGCTCAGTTGGCAACATGTATCTTCTGAAAGTGCAAATTTGTGCTGTATTATCACTACCTTTAATTTTGATTAAGTCTTTGTTTTCCTTACATGGTGTTAAACCACATCCTAAGTTGCAGGTAGACGTTCTCCAGTAGTGCTGTGTGATGCCTCGACTAGTCTTTACGTGTTGATGGGATCAGAAGAGGGAGATCATGAGCCTGAGGTGGCAGGCCACCAGGAAACATTTCTTAATGCCAATGTGAGAAGCAATCCAGTGCCAACTGCTTGAGAGAAGGTAAGGTAACAACATAAATGAGTTTCTGTAGTAAGCAGACTGACACCTGCCCTATAAAATAGTCCACAGGGACTTAGCTAATAGGTGAAAGACCACATGCATCCTTGGTGTGACTATACTGAGCTTTATTAGTGCTTTATAGATGAGATGCTGAGGGATTTCGTTTAGTTTACTGATGGACTTGACAGTGTTAGGTTAGTGGTTGGACTTTATGATCTTAAAGTTCTGTTCCAACTGTAATGATTCTGTGAGTCTGACTGCTGTTCTTTTCTACATTTATGTGTTGGGTGTCTAACTGCATTGTTCAAAATTAAAGTTGTTGCCAAGTATAAAGTTAACATCCAGTATACTAAAGAACATCTATTGCTAACCCAGTAACACCTTTGGTTAAAAAGAAATGATTTGTTTATAGGACCAGAATATCCTTTTGACAGAGGGGTTTGAATTGTGGGGAAAGCTTCCTTTCACTTAATTCATTGCCTGTGCTGAAGTTGACAATTTTCAATGTTTTTTCTTTTGCCTTCTCAATTTTGTCATATAAAATTTTCCCAGACATCTTTACATGGTAGGATTTTCTCTTGGAGAGAAGTTTCTATTGCAAACTTCTGTAGGTCATTTGGTATATTTCTATTCTGCTGTCAAAATGCAATGGCTTAATACAGATCTATCAATCTTGCTTGTCTGCAGTCATATATACATATGTATGTGGGCCAACTCATTTCTACCAGTGCAGCTTTCATCTTGAAAATTGGTCCTGTGTTTCTGCATCTACTCTTGCATTTCTCTTGAAAACCTAGCAACTATTTAAGCTCTTTTACTATGGCTAAAATAGCAGTTAAAACTTGTCAGGGTAAGGTGCATACTTTATAAACATGAAATGTATCTATATAAAGAATAGAGAAACTTTTGGAAATCTTATTCTCTGGAGAAAAGGTATGACTTTGCATATTCTTTATGTGAACATGGGAGAAGTTTGTAAGGAATCTTTCAGTATGGTAACTGAAGGTTTTCAAGCACTACCATAGTATTTTCATGTCTAATATTCTGGCTTTATTGAAGAGGTGTAATTATCCCCTTGAAATATGATATTCCATTATATTTGTGAAACTGTGGGCTAATACACAACATTTCTATTTGTACACATAGATTTATTAGTTGTTGTTTTCCAAGATGTGTTTTAATCTTGCAAGTAACTGGTCATAAAATGTTTACTTTTTCTTGCCTTATCTTTTATGCCTTTCTGCAGATTTAATTTTATTAAAATGTATAAACCAGAACAATATCCACAGTCTCAGTAGATTTGGCATCCCAGCAAAGATTTGAAGTAAATATGCTAGATATGAAAGGCATAAACTTCATATAAATATACTTATATTTTAAATCTCCTTGGAAGATAACCTTTGAGGAAAAAAGTTGTTTGTGCAGTGATTGAGAAGCAGCCTGACTCTATCACAATGACTTTTGACAAAATTACTTTTTATACAACACAGTGAACAAAAACCTAATTTAATTTGTTTTATGATGCATAAAGATGAGCTGGAAGGGACTGTTTATTTCCTTCCCTGATTCTTGACCATAGATATATCTGGAGCAGTTAATCTTCCTTAGTTTTGCTGGACTTGTCCTTTGAACATGGAAAAGCTTTTTAATATCATCTTTCTCTGATTTTACTTCAAGGAGGTGGATGTGTGCATCATAACATCACTGTATGCTTTTTTTTCCCCTGATCAGTTTTCATTCATTGGCAGAAGCTGGTGCTGATGAAAACAATAAGCAAAACAAAATTATAGTGTAGTATCTATAGCTTCCTTCTCATTTTCACTGTTTACACAAAAGTAAAGACCAATTAATGTCTAGTTAATGGTTTACTTAATCCTCTATTTGCATTTTCTTAGGAAGATGTGATAGTCATCATTTTTTCAGCTTAAAAATATTTCTCATATGTTTCCCATACCTTCTCATCATTAGGAAATAAAATATCTTAAATCAGTTTTTCAATTCTCAAGTCACAATTCTTCTTTTCTTTTATTGTCATATTGTTAGATGTAAAAGAACAAACTGGTCCAAACCTGGAGCATTTCTGAGTGCAGGTGCTTTCATGCTTCAGTCATTACCTACATCATCATTAGTCAAACTTTAAAAATGTTATTCCACTGCTACTCATTAATCTGGCATCAAGCTGGAGATGTTATAATTAAGGTGGTGGCAGGATTTCCATTACTGACTATTTTCTTCAGCAGGAGGAACAGTTAGTGCCTGCCAGCAAAGGAAATAAATTATGATGCTGGCTGCCTGGTGCAGACATCAATTCAGAGTCCTCTGTCTAGCTGACCTCCAGTCACACTCTCCTGAGATCATCCTTGAAAGGTAGCACACAGGTAGGGAATGCTGATTAATTATTTTATGTACTATAAGGATTGTAAATAGTATAGGAGATGGGACACATAAGACATGATGAATTGTTTATACCTTGCCCAGATTCCCCTTTGTGTCTGTGGACTTTGGCCCTGTTCTGTTAAGGACTGGCTGAGGTTTAGGGGGGCTGCAACCTGTGTGTGGGAAAAGTTGTATTTTTAATAAAAGTATGTTTTTAATGAGTTTAAAAAAACCCAGCCACTCAATGAATCTGACTTGCACTATTCAAAGGAAATTAATTGCATTCAGATTTTAAAGGCTGCAAAAGAAATGAAGCTATTTCTTGTAAAGCAAGCATGACATCCACTATCAATATTGTAAGATACAGATACATATTAGTTTAATATATTACCTCAATTGGTTTTATTTGCTTGTACTGACTTACACAGACAAGGGACTCAAATGTATTGGTGAATGACTTTTTGCCCACGATGTAAATCAAGAAATGACATTTCAGTGTTTGAAACATCTTTCTCTTGCTTCTCTATTTATGTTTTTATTTGCTGAGTGTCAGACCTTTGCAAGTCCCGTGGTGCTTGTAGAATACGTTATTTTTGGAGTCTGTTGGTCTAGCAGATTAATATCAAGGAGAACATGTTTGTGTTTGACATGATGTGAATGTTTTGAGGAGGATCATGGATTGGTCAAAGCTGTGTGTCAAAAGAATCCTGCCCTTTGGTGCCATGAGTTTCCAGAAGGTCAGATTTCCTTCCTAGTACATTGACAAACCATTAGAAAACAGGATTTGGGATCTAGCTTGTGATTTTTATTCCCATTCTGAAAAAGAGATTTCTCATGTAAAATCCATGTGGAAGTTGATAGCTCTCACTCCTTACTCTGATCAGTGTCTCTAGCTAGCTAGAACAAAGGGATAGGTGTGTTTTATCTTTACTTTGTATCTTTTTGTCCAGACCATTCCTGCACCGTAGCAATCCATACATTGAGTGAGACTACATACCAATTTATGGTATTTTTCATTTGAGAAGCAAGTTTATACTGACACTGTCTCATGGAGTTCTTACTCACTGAGGCCTGGTCTCCCTATTGGTAGTCAGGATTCCTACTTTGGTACAAATATAAGAGAGTTCCCTGGAAGGCCATATCATAGCCTATATCTCAGCTTTACCCATAATTCTCTTATGACATTATCTTTTTTTCCTACCCTTTGCTTTTAGCCCTTGCATTTGCAGTTAATTCTCCATTTAAAAAATATTTTCTTTATTTGTCCACTTTTTCTTTTTTTTCTCTTTTTCCCTTTCCTGTTACTCTCCAGTCTTCTGAATATTATTGATTATCTAAAATTCCTTTGGCATCATCTTTCACGTTTAACTATTTACTTGTCAGTCATGCTGTCACCTTCTCAGTCTGCTTTACTGGATGTTTTGCCTTTCAGTGTCATTTTCCTCCTTTCTGTTGTCTTTGTGTTTAAAGAAACAATTAAAAAGAAATGTTAAGTTTGTTAATTTCATGAACCAGACTTTAGATATTCTGTAATGTTTCTTAAAGTAATCTGACAGATGTGGCAGCACTTGTGTGTTGCATCATAAGTAAGATCTGAATTTCTGTAGTCTTTCTTTGGGATATTCCTTTGTTCAATGCATAATCATCACATTGCCATGTTCTTGAGCTTCAGGCATAGGAGCAAGACAGGAATGAAAGGCTTATTCTGCTCTGAGCACTGAATTTGGTTTGCATGGTAGTCAGGAGCGAAGGACTTGCTTTAAATATTTTGAAAGATCTCCTCTTCCACTGTTATTTCTTCTTTCATGACTTTTGTATATTTGTTGTACTGTCAGTCTCTGCCTCTTCCCCAAAACCTTGATTTTACATTGATCTGTTCTTTCTTATGGCTTCTATCTCATTGAATGTCATTTTAGAGGCATGGTTTCCAAAGTGTGATTGCAGGTCACCTCATCGGAGTGAGCACTTGTTCTGTTCACACTCTAGTAGGTGCTATAGACTCTACATGCTCTTCAGTGCTGTTCCACATTTCTACATTGCCCTGAAATTACTCACTTTTATTTTGGGGGTTATGGAGAGGCTGCTCCCCTTAATTTACAGAACTGTCTGCTTCAGAACCTGGAAATCCTCTATGACCACAGTCACTCACATGAGGAGAACATAGGTAATTCTAACTTGGTTTGTAACCTTTTCAAAAGACTTATACTTTCTGTCTTACCAACTAATATGTAAGTTGATAAGTAATTTTTAATAAATCATTTTCTGTACAGATGGTTTAGGGACATATATGCCAGTTACATCAATTCCTCACAACTGATGGGTGGTATTTACAATCTCACAATTTATACTTGTGTGTGGTAATTGGATTTTTCTTAATTAGGGGAAGTAGGCGGACGGTTTTGACACTTAGCAAGGTCCTTACCAATTAAAAGGATCAATAACTTTCCTCTTAGAGCCTCCAGACCAAATAAACACAGAACAGATACCTGAACTGGAATAGATGAGTAAGGTAATTGTTTGTCTGAGTTGTTTGCAGTAGATGAATGCCATATGCTGAAGCAGAGTCTAGCTTCAGCTGGATACAAGCCAACAAATAACTTTTTGCATTCTAGCCGCCTTCTTCTGCTGCTTGCTGTCTTACAGAGAATAAAGCTGAAAGAAAGCAGACCTGAGACCCTCAAACACTAAAATTCTATCTGTAACTTGTGTAATTTTAATTTTTTTTAGATTATTTTTTGTTATTTTTAAAGATGACATTAAAGAAGGCATAATCTTTGCACTCTCTCTACTGCACCACCATCATTTGTACCTTGTAGGACATGGTGTAGATGACCCTGGGGTACAAGTGATTGCAGATTTTGTGTTCTTGTGCTGCTCTTCAAAGGACTGGAGCCCAAATGAAGCCCAAAGTCTTGTGGCTTCTCAACCCTGATTCAGTTAAATACGAATTCCCAGAGCTGTACTGTGCTTAACGTTTCAAGTACAGACAATACCTGCTTTAGCCTGTGAGACTCTTGTACCTAGTGTTGTCTTTTCACAAACATAATTTTTGATTCTTATCTTGCCTAAATAACTTAAATGATGGAATTATTTACATTTTTTAATTAAAAGAGGCATTTGAGGGTGATATTTAAACACAATAACACAAGTCACCTCACTGTTGTTATTAATAGCTTGTTGTTAAGTGACTTTCATTCTGGAAGATCAGCACTTTATGGACAATGTGCAGTGGTGACTTTTATACTGCTGAAGTGAAGTTAACTTCATAATGAAATGCAAAAGTGCATCAGAAAGGCTGGGATAGTCTTGTATTTAAGAAAATAAACAAAATGAAGAGCAGTTTTTCTACTGAGAGGCTTAAAGGGAAATCTTGAACTGTGGGGAATGTGATAACTGAAAGTAGACATCTGGGTGATTGTGTCTTTGTGCGTTATGTATATTTGAGCATGTCCAGGTGCCACATGTGAAAACCCTCACCCTAGATTTGAATAGGCTGTGGTGTAAAAACAAAAGTCCAAACCAGTTGCAAACAATCCCATATTACTCCCCAGTCCTACTTCCCTCCATCCCCAGGACACAGGAGCACTGGGGAAAATTAACTTCAGACTAATATTAGGGTAACAGCCAGGAGCTTTGAGAGTAAATGACCTTAATTTTTATAGGTGACCCTGGAGAGATGGATCTTGATGAACAGTTTCTAATCACTGACACTCAGAGGTGACAGAGAGATTTGGGACTATGTGGAAATGGAGAACCCCAGTGAATATGAGCTGTTGAGGATATTAACATCATTTGAAAAGTCTTCTGATTTTAATTAGAGAAGCCTAGTGGGGTTAAAATTGCAAATGAAGCTATTGGAATTCTCTAAGCAAATAGTTTTATTTGCCCCGAGTTTGTACTATCCAGCAACTGACTTTATCACAGTTGGATCACAGTTGTTCTGGAGATTTTTATTGTGTGTCAATTTAGGATAAGACATCTTCTTTCTCTTAAAAAAAGTATGTAAAACAAGGAGAGTTTCCTGCCCTGTGTCATTTGCTTCCTGTATGTCACACCATGCAATGGGATTTTTCAGAGTTTTCAGTGTGTGGTTCCTCTGGAAGGTGAGAGCTTTTGTGTTGTCCTAGGGTGTCCTATTGTATTTTTTCAGACAGCCATAGAAAAGCAATGAATCCTGAAATGCTCTATTGCTTTCAGTCTCTCTTACTCTCTAGACTCTTGCTACTCAGCTTAAAAAGCAAAATCCCAAGCTAGTACGCCACAATTAAATTTTACTCAATGACAATTTATGGATCTTATGTAAAAATATAGAGTTTTATAAGAAATGAATTTGTGAAAAATGTTTTCAATCCAATAGAGACTTTCCACCCCATCCTTTGGATGGTGTCTGCTGGCAACGGCTACTCGCACGACTGAAGTCAGCTTCCTAGCAGAACTGCTTCTCTGCTATGTGGGTGGTAAAATATTCAGTATTTTTTCACCAGGTGTGTGCAGAGAAGTTCATTAATTGGCCAGTTCTTCATCCGTTCTTGCCAACACTCTCTGGCTAACAGGCAGATTTTGGCAGATGGATACGATAACGTCATTATCTGGAAATAACTGATGTACTACTTGATCTTGCTTTAGGCATATTTATTCATATATAAGCTTGATTACTGTGGCCAGATTCTCAGCCTGCAGGATGGAGTTTTGAGCTCCTTTCATCATATGTATATGGAGCTGTTGGGTTCCTCTTCACATCAGAAGCCAGGCATTAGTTATGGCAAAAATCCTAGCCTGGTTCTGCTGGAAGGAAGCTGTGTTCCTGGAGGTGAGGAGTAAGTTGGAAGCCAGGATGCAGCAACCTTGACCCTTGCTAGAGTTTCAAGGACAGTTTTGTGGTCTAGACCAAAATATCTCATGCTCTGCAAGTCACCCTAGTGAGTGAAATGACTATAGCAAATAGCAATCCATCTAGCCTGCTGTGAGTAAGAGCTACAGTAAAAACTTCTGCTTTTCGGTGCTTTAAAAAACTTCTAGTGAATTCAGAATGAGGTCTTAAATGACTTTGGTAAAAGAAGAGTCCTTAGATTCTTCAGCTTTGTTTGCAGGTTGCTAGAGATAAAATCCTAGGTAAACTGATGGTCTGAGAAATTTTTAAGTAATGTTAATTAATGAAATGTTGCAGAATTTTGCAGTTGGATCTCAGCAGTGGGATGCGTAAAAGGACAAATAGGAAAACAGGTAAGAGACTGTACAATGCTTGGACTTTCAGTCAGTAAGAAAAAAACAGAGGTACTGCCGTTAAAATACTGTCTGAAAATGGTTAAATATATGATCATAGGATGTTATTCATGAGAGGGTAAGCAAGAAAATCAAGAAATATTTATACACTCGTGAGGACTCATTAAAAGGATGGAGCACTGATCACAGAGGATTTCAATTACTTCATGTTTGACTGGAATAAGAATTGTTTAATGCTTGAGAAGATACATGTGGTAGTTTAAAACTATTTTCTCTTGTAATTTATATAAGCAAGTTTTAAAAAATCCAAACCCTCAGAGGATATTTTGGATGTGGTCCTAAGAAATGAAGCAAGACCTGTATGATAAATAAGATAGACACTGGTGAGCTTTTATAAGGTTGACTGATCATAATGCTGTTGGATTTGAAATATTCATGAGGCTACAATATGTACAAAGAGTAGTGGCACAAAAATATTAAAATCTGAAAAGTCAGTATTCAAAGAAGTGTGTAATGAATTGAAGAAAATTGATGGGGATGCAACTATTGTCCCCAAAAATGCATTGTGGGAGAATGGAGGAAATGTCTTAGGAACAGATAAGAAAGATGCAATCTACATTATTTCCAACAAAATGTAAATGTCAAACATGTCATCAGTCACCTCAAGATAACATTTTAGCAGTGGAATAGGAGATGGCAAAGGGATTAAAAAGAGGAATCGGCTTGGCAAATTATATAAAAAAGAAAATAGCACAGGAGCAAAAATAATATATGGAAGATACAAAGTGAGACTTGCAATAACACAGAAAATAGCAAGGCAATTATGTTCTGAAAATGAAACTTTCTTCTGCCTAAAAATAATAATGGGAATTAGAGAGATTAGAACTAAGTGAAGTTCAGTTCAAAGAAAGCCCATCTGTTCCTGCCACTTCATGATTTCCTAATCTGTTTTTTTATCCTCACATACCTCAGTTCTTGCTCTTCAGAATGATTGTGTGGTTTTTTTCACTTTGCTGACTAGGAAGATCTCTACTGAAGATCTTGTTTGCATTTACTGTTCCTTTGTAAATTACAAGTTTAATTCCAAATATTCCCCCACTCCTTTTAAGACCTTGCTGTCAGTCTTCTTGAATTTATGTGTATCATCCATGATTTACCAATATTATAAGGCTAGATTGGGTTTGACTCTACGTGCTTGATTAAGAGTTAAGTGGAAATAGGAAACTTTTCTCCCCGTTCTGACCAGAATTACTTAGACATTGGATTTAAAGGTATAGGCTTATGAAAGTATAGGCTTACATAGTGGGTCTAACTTGCTTAATTACTTCACTGATACTGAGCCTAGTTGTAAAAATAAGTACCACCTATGAGGTCAGATTTCATGGTTCCTCTAAGTTGGTGCCTTTGCTCTGATAATAACCAGAAGGTGATATTTTGCTAATCTAGGAAGCAAGGACAAAGCATGGGGAATCTCTCTTGATACTGCTTTTTCATAGCAAATTGGGCTTTAAGGGCTAGATTACTCTCAGTCTTAAGAGGTTAGAATCACAGACTCTCAAAAGTGAAATACTGTTTGCTCACAGTCATTATTTTCTGTTAAGGGAGTGAACATGGCTGAAAATATTAGTACAGAATTAATAAGAGAAACGGTAGCAAAATGAATTCCTGACTACCTTGCTGATTGTTGACTGCTTGACTGACTTCACAAATGTCCTGCATGCACAGGAGCCCAGATGGACTTATCCGGTGTTGAATATGGTTAGAAATCTTTATACATTAACAGAATAGAACTCTCTCAGTACAACCTACTGTACTTTTTCTTTAATTTGCTAGTTGTTTCAGTTAATTTTCTGCGGTAGTTGCCAAGTTCTTTCCTCCTTGGTGTTCTGAATGATGTCTTGCCTTTTAGCATACACATCTTCTATCTTTGTGTGTGATATTGATCACATGTTTGTCAGTGGCAGAGACCCAGTTGGATCTGATGGCCCAGTCGTGTAAGTGACCCAAAGACTTATTTGAAATCCCTTTACTCTTTTCTTGTGGCTTACTCTATGGTAGGAGGAGTAATCACATATTTCTTATGCAAGACTGATGGTACTTGATTGTTTCACAGTTATTCTAAAGATTAACTAGTGTAATCTCCTCTGTTCTTCAATTCCTCAAGTGGAGTTAAGACGTTCCCACATTTTTCTGTGTAATTAACAACACTGACAGATTTAGAACAAAAATTAACTTGAGGCTTTCCTTGTCTCCTGAACGAAAACTGTGTTTTTAAACAATATTGTAGCCGACATCATGAGAATTTTGTTATTCCAAATTGATGCTTCAGACTGTCAGGGAAAAAAATTCTCTTCTACTTGATTTTGCAATACACTAAAAGATAAATATCCAGTTCTAATGATGAGTTTGGGTTTTTCTTTTCATTTTTTAAATTGAGTAAAAAAAGTGACCTAATGATCACTTAGAGCTGACTACAAATCTGCTGTTCAGAAAGGACTTGAGTCTGCTTCTGGGGAAGGGAACTTTTGACGTCCAACACTACTACTATGGACCAGAAATTGTTTTCATTACTTGGAAGCTCTGTTTTCTACAAGATGCTGCCATTCTGATTAACCAACTTCCCACGTTATTCCATTCAGCTACATTTTGAACATATGAGGCAATGTTTGAATTGTCTAGGTTCTGTGTTTGTCTCATACCTGAAATGCTCATGCGAGTCAGGTCGAGGAAGGACTTTGGTGTTTGTCTACCTGTCAAAATGAAAAAGAGAACTACAAGCAGCAAAAAGACAAATGAAAAACAAATGGTGAAAATGAAGTCTGGAGAGTTAATGTCTTCCAAGGTCCAAGCAGGCAAACATTTATACAAGCTTATTCTAAGTCATTCAGCTTTTGACTTGATTTTTGTGGTTGTGGACCTGAAGTTGTCTCTGGAGAGCTCTGCTGTGGCTGGTATCTTGTATTCTGGGTGGTTCATTATATTTTTAAGGTATTCTTCTATGAACTATGGTTTGGAAAACAGGTTGCAATCTAGAACTTTCAATGTTTATTTTCTCCCTGGCCATTCTCCCCCTGTCAATGATATCTATGCTAGGTAGGAGGCTTTGGTTTTTTTTGAGTAATTCCACAAGATTGCAGGGAAGTACAAAAACCCTTCAAAGATCTGGTATTTTGTGCTCTCTACAGAAGCTTGGTTAACTTCATCCTAAATTTATATTTATGCAATCTTGCTGGTGATAAAGATTAAAGTATCCTCCACTTGGTGAAAGCTCCACTAGAGTATTTAGTCATAGAATATACTGACACCAGTAGTGAAGACATGGCTTTAGTGAGTCTCATGGGTCAGCTAGGTTTGGAGTCAACCCCATAACAGCTTCCTGGCTGCCAGCCCAGCCATGCAGTAGGTGTGTGCTATGGAGAAATGTTATTACAAGCACTGTATCTGACAGAACTTCTCTCCCTTTATGTCCTCTCCTGGGTCTCTAAGATTTTGACCATACTTTATTCAAGAGATGCTTCCCCCCGCTGACCCTTTTACTCTTTTCATTGAAGAAAAACCTTTGTGCCCTTGTTCGCAGAGTTGAATTCTCCTGCTCAACTGACCTTAAAACATTCATTGTTCTGTAGTTGATTTAATATGCTCACTTATATGCTTGATAACAACATAAATGTCATGGTTACGAACTCATCTATCTTGAAATGCTGAAAGGAACCCAGAATCCATCAGTGCTGGCAGCTACTCTTTGTAAGACAACTCCAGGATAGTAAAAATCATAAAAGTGTTTGGTAGTGGTTCCGAATTTTCATCTGTGTAATAAGTTTTCCAATGAAGTCAGCAGATTTGCAACAATTCATACCACATGATGAAACCTGTCTTGCCATGTCACTTGTTTTTGAGATAAAAATGTCCCAGTTGTGCTGTGATGGGAAATTGCTATAGTGTTTGCTTGATTCATGGTATAATCTGTCCTTTGCTAAGAGTGCTGTGGATGTGGAGATCTGATTTTTCTTGTAATTCAGGAGACAATACTGGAAAAATAATGCTCTAATATTTTTTTTCTGTAAAAGCAGTTTTCTATTTTAGGATCTTTAGGATTTTTCTATTTTTAGGATCTCTTGATTTAAGTGTGGGACAAATGGCATGAAACAGGACATTCATATTCCACATCTTGTTAGTAGGACCACTTAGAAATTCTTTCCTCTGCTCCCTTACCTAAATATTCTTTTCTCAACAAAGTTAGTCACTAACTTTTTCAACTCAAAACTCTTCTACAGTCTCCCATGTAAAGGATCTTTGATTCAGATTCACTTTTCACAAGAGACCAACTTTACTATTGTTTCAACAGAAATACTTTTTTTAACTTATTCTGTGGGTTTTTTTTGTGTATTCACTACAGTTTTAGCTCAACTAATTCAAAGAGTAAGTCAACAGTTTTCACATTTTAATCATTCCTCCCCCTATGCTTTTAAATGTGTGTCGTGTGTAGATTTTGGTCTTTATGTTCTGGGGAAACTTACACTTATATAGCACTGAGAATATTTTTAATACATCACCAATAAATGTTTAAGTTATGTATGGAGGAGAATAGTGACTATAATTTTTAGATAAACGTCTGAAAGCTGCTTTCAAAAGGCTAAAATTGAAAGGCAATAATAAGCTTGGCTATTCTCTGCTAGTGTGTACTGAAACACAGACATCAAAAGAATCTTCTTTAATTGAAGTTGTTTTGAAATTAAATCTCTCCAGTGTTAATACTTGTAAGAATGAGGACTACTTTTCAATCCATCTATACCTCTGGTAATGAAATCTAAGAATTTCCTGCCTGTAGGTGTGTTGGGAGTATAGGAAGATTTGATTGTCTTTCTAGAGGCCATATTATGTTAATTTTTCTGCCTAGACTATGGAAGCACAAAAAGCAATAATTCACTTATATGAAGACAAAATTCTTAGGGTTGTTGTCATAGAAACAAAGTGGATGCAGCTCCTTTTCCTTGAATAAATTCAATAGCCAGACTAACAAAGATTGAACATACAAGTCATATATGCTCTCACTGAGTGGTACTGATAAGGGCAGCAGCAGTCTGGACTTAAACCTCCAAACTGCTTATGCATGGAGGGAGCTGGGCCTATAATGCTCAGTCTTTCCCAGAAGAGGTAAAGAAATGGCCTTGTGTTGATGTAGTGTGTGCAGGAGACAACGACAGTACTAATTTGTTTGGATAGATATACACAGGGACATTACAAGACAGGTTGCTCTTCATCTGTATTTGATGCTGGCTTGATTCTAAGTTCAAGTTCATTAACCTTGGTAGACTTTGTCTCCTGCTCTGAATCAGACTTCGAGAGCTATTTTGTTCATTGTTACAAATCTTGTTTGTGCTTACAAAGCTGGGGAATTATATTTGAGAAATCAATGAGAAGCAAACCCAGGAGCTCCAGAGCATTGGTTGCTCCGCCCTAAAGAGAGCTTCAGCAAATTATGAGCCTGCTTTTTCTCTATAGAAAGAGCTAGCAGTTTACCAACCTTTGTGCAGGCTTCTGCATGTGGAATATGATATTTTAGTTCTAATGATTTACTGTAAATCAGGTTTGTTTTAGCATTTAAATACCTGTTTTATGGATTTGGCTCTGACAAGGAGGAATAGTTTGCTAGCACATTTCAATACTGACAGCTTCAGGACAGCAGGCAGCAGAAGGAAGAGAACTTGGAAGGAAGATGGGAGGATTAGAAATGACTTTTGGTGAAGTGTCAGTAATTTTTTACTATTCACCTGTTGATCCTGAGACAAAGTGTTTTGAAAGTCAATGGAAAGGCTCTTGCTTAAATGTAATGGGCTTTAGGATGATGCTTTCCTGTTTTACCATGAAATCATGTAGTAGTTCAGGAGTGTGGAGTTAGCCTGCTCTACAGGAATATAACACACCTGAGTGTCCCAAAAGAAACTATGGAACTTGTGACAAGCTTTCAGAAATTGCTTAATGTACAGAGAACTGAGATGGTTCAACTGAAAGTATTGTGTTGCATTGCACAACCTGAAAGAATATGTTGTTCTTTCTTCATTATTCTTTCCATGTTATTAAATGTGAGAAGGGCAAGAATTACTCTTGTAAATTCCCATGCAGATTGATTTTGACTTGTGCAAGAATTTCACATTTGAGAAGTTTGAAAACAAGTACATTTTGTCAGCATTGCAGTATTTGTCAGTATGTGTAAATGCTGTGGAACAGCAGGTAGTATATACAGAGTTCATTATCAGAGCAGCTGTAATAGAGTTTATTTTCTTTTGCCAACCTCAGTCGTGGAATGTGTTATCAGAGATTCATGTGCGTTTTTATGGTGGCTGTAATGGGAAGCCTGGGATGATAGACGAGCAAAAATTCTCTGTATTTCTGTTGATGCCTAGTATGATATTCATTGGCTTCTGTCATGGCACAACACACACCAGTGCAAACCAGTACATCTGCAGAGCTATTATCACATGTTCAGAGAAAATTTTATTTAAATTAAAAACAGCCAGAAGAGTGAATCCCTAATTCAATTAAGAAAAAAATAGTATCACAAAAAATTGAATTTGAATCCGAGTTGAACTTGCTTCAGTTTGAACTCAGGTGAGGAAATATCTGAAGAATCCAAGTTTTAAGTGTGTTTGGCTGTTGCTGCTCCTACTTATCATATGCCTTTCCTTTTTTTTTATTGCTGTGGTTTTTAAAAGGGCATTTTTTGGGGTGGTTTGTTTCTTGTTTCTGCTTCTTGCTTTTTGTGTTTATTGATCTGCTCTTATTCTGGAGTTGGTGGGAAAGTTTCACATTTCTTTCTGTATTGGAGACATCTCAGTGCTTCAGTGAAAGGGATAAAAAACCAAACTAAAACAAAAGCCTTGTCTCTGCTTATTGGTTAAAACTTGAGTTCTTGATTTTTCTTCATACTTTCCACATCTGTGTTGCAAAGGTAAATCCAAATATTAGAGCTGAATGAAACAATCTCCCTTGCTACAGAAATTTGAACAGCTGCACATGAAAGGATAAAAATGTTTTGCCAAGTTAATCTCATATGATTTACTGCCTACGCCTAATCTGTTTGGAAGCAGCTATGAATATTCTAATACATTTTGGAAATTACTGACTGGGATGACAGCAGCTGAGAAAAGCTGTGAGAGCTTTAGGATGGCTGCCTGTGGAACACACACCTGCCTGTTTTCCTGGAGCATTTGCAGTCAGACTCTTGGAACAATGAGAATTCACTCTTATTTGTTGCAGCAATGAAAATAATGCTGCCTGCATGCCCAGGAACTTTTGGAAGAGTCAGCAAATATGTGGATGACATCTGCCACCTGTTAAGAAAATTTATGGTTTGCATTTGAGGGGTCAGTGTGGTTAAGAAAGATGAGGCAGAAACCCTCAGGGAGACCTATCCCAGCCCTGCAGACTGATGGCAGTCACAGCCTATCCACGAACACGGATTTTCTCTTGGTTGCCTTGTTTCACCGAGAGATGCACATTGCAGCTGTGATAGGTAGGGCATTGCACCCACAGATGTTTGTTCACTTACGCTAATCTCTCTGCTCTAATGAACCTCCTAAAACTGACATGGGGCACCAGGTAGGGGCATAAGTAAATGTGTTATTAGTTTCCACTTACAAAAAATTATCTTTTTGTAACATTGTTGAGACAATCTGCATTTAGACATGTAAGTTCAGTACACTGGCTGAATTAAATGCTGAAGGTTGATGAGGTGATATCTTGTATGGTCTCTTATTTGCTGAAAAATGCTCCTGGCAATATTATAGAAGGCTATTCCTGGTTATGATTTACCTGTTTGCAGAGAAATGAGATATCTCTAAAGTAACTGTGTCCAGAAGTGTTGCAAAATAAAATGCATGTTTACATATTACATCAAGTTTACAGTTAATTTTAGTGTTATGTAACTCTTCATTAAAAGAAATAATGGAGAAATTATCTGTACAGTAAAGGCAGAAGGAGATCAAACATACACAAACATACTAACCTATAGCTACAAGGAACGTCAGAAAAGTTTAGCTTAGAAGCATTATGTGTGTAGACATTAGGACAAGTTGTTGGATGTATCAGCATGATTCAGTACACAGCAGATTTTGGTGTCATGAGAAAAGACAAGACTGCATGACTACTTGCAATATCCATGTATTTTACTTTAGAATTAAGAGCTTAACTGTATTTCTTGTAATGCTGTAAATATTTGAATATATGCTTAATTTCTGCCAATGAGTTCCCTCAGATTTTAGTTGTCCTGGCATTCTGTATCCAGGTCAGCTTGCATTTGGCTCTTTGTGCAGGGTGTCAGTGGAGAGCGGTGGTGCAGTTGTCTGTCAGTGTGGGAGGGCTGAGACAGCAGATTGTGGAGTTGGGTTCATAGTATGGGAACAACTATAAAATCATCCAGTGAAGCCAATTGTGCCAATAGTTGAACTGAGGGCAGAACTGACATCCCAAAGGTCATCCAGGATTTTGAATGCTTGAGCCTGGTGGGAAGCCCTCTTCAGTCATCTTGCTGGCTTCTGATCAGCAGATATAGGCCTTCAGATCTGACATAGCAAAATGTGAATGTTACAAAAACTTTTAAGGAAAAGAATTGTTTTTCTTTTTCTTTTTTTCTAGATAGCTGTGGGATCCAGCTTAATGACATCCAAACATTCATTTTCTGTATGCATTTATGGTATGTTATAAATGAATCTTACTCTTCCCAGTAATCATTGAATCCTGTTAACAGTACAGGCTTGTTTGACAGTACTGAAAATTTATGTCAGTAATTCTAAATATAGGCAATTTATACATAGCCAGAAGAAAGGAAATAGTCTTCCTATTTCATCTTAGTTTTTATAGCTCTAACTGCTAGCATATTCTACAGAAGATCTCATGAAACTTTGCAAATACCTTCCCAAAGTCCCATGTTTTAGCTATTTCTTTTCACAGTCATTATTCTTTACAAGTTTTCTGTTATTTTGAAAATACTGCAGTTTTTGTAAATGCAGCTTTTAAATTTTTTAATTGGGACCTAATTTGAATTGAGGGTTCTAGCAAGGGGACTTGTAACAGTCAGAAGTGATAGATTCTGTTAAATGTGGCTGTTGCTAGTACATACCAGAGGGAAATAATTAAACTACTCAACATATCATATTGAGACCTAAATAATTTGTATGAATCCAGGAGAAAAACTGAGGTGTCACTGTGGGCCACTCAGTGTGCAGCTGCAACCATAAAAAGCAAGTGCAATTCTCCTATGAATGAGAAATCTGGCAAATAACGATCTAGCAGAGAAGCTGGTATGGAGCTTGCCTGGGCTGTCCTGCCCAATCTGATGCACAGTGAGTTGCAGTTGTTTGCCTCTCTCTGAATGTGTTCTAAAACTGGGAAAGGCTTGGGGAGGAAGAAACAGTTACATAAAGAGATATTAAAAGTGAATAGCTTTATGGTAATTTATAAGATAAATTATAATTGATTTAGGTTTTTTTTTTTAATGAAAACCCTTGTTTCTCCTTTTTACCTTTTTAATATTCCCAAATACCTGGGTATCTGAGTTTACTTCCTTGCTGTGCTGTGCTTTTCTTGCTTTAATATGGGAAAGTACTTGGATTTATTTCTAGTAGGGACTGCTGAGCTCTAAAGCCTGGATTAAACCACGAAACTTTTAACAATTATACTTGAGTTACGTAGTATGCTACTGCAATGGCTTGTCTATATTGATCACATGAGTAAGGGAGAGCAATTAAGCTCCTGAATTAGCCACCTCAGTTAATTGGCAAAGGTAGTTTGAAAGATGGATCAGGGCCTAATGTAATATAAAAGGAGAAAGACTGCAGATTGAGCTAAATCAATTTAGCTGAAATCAAATGTGTCCCTCTGGCTTCTGGTGGGAGGGACAATACAGTAATATAAACTTGCTTTGGTTTTGCTCCTGCCTCTACCAGAAGTTTCTGGTAAACTCAATGTTCTGGTTTTTTGGGTTTGTTTTTTTTCTCTGTTTGATTTGTTTTGGGTTTTTTTGTGTGGTCTTTTTGTGGTAGTTTTTTTGTTGTTGTTGTTTGTTTGTTTGTTTTCCAAAGGGAAACTAAGAATAGGGAGCAAAGCAGAACAGTGATCGTTCCCCTTTTGTAGTCTGGAAGTTGAAGAAGAAGAAGAAAAAACTTTTACCAACAGTGATTTTAGATTAGTCAAATAGTTATCAAGTCTCATATACTTTCAACAGGACAGGAGGAAGGCAGGTCCTTGAGCTCTCCTACATTAAACAGTACTCTGTAAACACAGAATGTCCCTTAAATTGTAGGCTTTAATTGTAGGTTTTTATACTGGCATTTGCACTGTCAGGCTGAAGTGTCAGATTTTAGGCTGGGAGAATCCACCTTGGGATGTCATGGTGACTATAAGTGGATGTAGCACTTGCCCTCTGTTTCTCTAGCCACTTTTGAAATGTTGAGGCATCAGTTACAGCTGTCAGCTGGAGTAATTTGGAGTCTTTCCTGATAAATCCTATTTAATCACAGGATCTGTCCTGACTTGCATTTGCTCTCGATCTGTCTATTTACAGGTTGTCTGAATTTGTCTAAGGAAAGAAAAAAAATAAATGTTTCTGTTTCACAGCAATTAATATTGTGGCTATAAAAACAGTTTGAGACTGGAATCTGAATTCAGAAAGTAGGAACTGTTGTATAATTAATGATGGATTTTTGTGTTCATAAACACAATCTATTGCAGACACATAATTCATAAACATGTGAAAAGGAAAGACTTATTCTTTTCTCCTCATCTTGTGAAGATTGTTAGTAAACTGTGTGTTTTTCAAGAAGCCATGAGACAAAAGATATTTCAGAGATTTCTGGAGGTATGTGGGAAAGGAGAGGTGAGGGTCTGTTAATCACAACAAGGAGAGACAAATTTTCATCCCTGCTCTACCCAGTTGACACACCAGACTGGCAGCTCCATCTTCCCTGGGCTTTCACAGAACAGAGTTGAACCTGGTGCTGGTTAGAGGATCTATATCAATGTTTTTTATACTTCTAGGGAAAAAAAACCCCAAGTGTTGGGAAAACTTTTGTTTGGGTCATATAAGTGTTCTTTGCAACAGGAAACATCTTTCTCAAAATTCCTTGTTTGTTTGCACTTCTACTTCAGGTAAAATATTTTGTAGTTGATAGAAACAGTGATGGCTTTTCCTGCTGTGCCAGCAATGGGAAGCCATGGCTTTTCCTAGCTCTACCTCTGATCCATAGTGTGGGAAACTTTTTTAACCTCTTTGCAGGACATGCTCTGTGTCTGTAGAGGATTTGCTGATTCCTGCCTTGCTTCTGTGGGACCCAGGCTTTGAGGCAGCCATTGGCCTTTGTCTCTGAAGAGTCATACTATAGGATTTATTTTAAGCCTTAGTACAAATCAGAATAGTTCACTGAAACCCTAAAAGACATTAAGACTAGAAAACTGTATAAAATTCATTCTTTGAGTCACCAGAGGCTTGTATTTATTTGCCAGGTAGCATTAGTGATGGCTGTTGAGTTGTTCGTCCTTTAACAAAACTTGCTTTAGCACTTGTTATTTATTGCAGATGGGTTTTTTTTAGTCTTATAAAACAAAGGCTGCTATTTAGAAAGTACTGTTAGTGATAAGACTTAATGTGCATAGTAACTTCTCACCCAACCTTTCCTGTGTGCTCACACCCAGATCTTCAGTTGCTCCAGAAGTCATCTCTACAGAGGTGATCTACATCACTCCTAGATCTGTGATTATGGGATATAGGGGCTTGCCAAAGTGATTTTGGGAGAAACTCCTGTAAAGTGTTGAGTATGATCTATTCACAACATTATTATTGTTGCAATAGATTTTAGTGATATGTTACTAACAGCTGCTCATTGAAAACTAGGCTTCGTTCTTAGGAGAGATGTTGAGATGCCAGGCTGATGACAACTTTAAAATAAGGTCATCACAATATGTCATGACTTGGGTATACTAGAGCACAAAAACTGACTTAAGTTTTCAAATGTTAGTTTTAGCCTGTGCTCAGGATCTGAAAGAACAGAGTTTGCTTGAAGGGACCAAATTATACTCAGCAAAGATGCCTTTCAGACCTTGTTGTGTTTCTGCTGCCCTAGGGAAACACTGAGATGTGTTTACATGGCTGGGAACTGGGTGTTTATTCTGTTTTTATTTTCACAATGTTTCTATTTTTGTGTTTCCATGTGTACATAATTGATGTTTTAGCACTTTGCACTGCCTGCATGTATTTATCTCTTTGTTAATAAGACAAATACTCCTAGACTCATAAAGAACAACTGACATGAACTAAATTGGGATGTCCAAACTAAAGACCTAAAGTAAATAAACAGACTTTACAATGAGAAAGTAGTGCTAGCTGTAATTACCAAGGGCTGTGTGCCATGGAACTGGAACAAAAGTCCAAACAAGATAATTTCATTATTTTAATGGAAGTCTGCATCCCATTCATTAGACTGACATATGACTAGTCATTAGCAACAGTTCGTTTCAAAAGCTATGGTGGATAAAGTTTGATTAAAAATTAATGAGGCCCAGACTCACTGCCTTGCCATAGTGTCAGTCTTGAACTCGCTGTTTAAGTCTGTGGAGCTAAAATAAGAGCAGACTTTAAATACTCTCTTGGGTCTTTCTGTTTTTCTGTGATTTATATATGTGTGCTGTCTGCCATGGAGGACCAAGAACTTGTGAATATCTTGCCTTGCTCTAGATATGACCAATAAATTACATGGTTAAATAAGTTGTTAACGAAACAGATTGCTGTGTCATACTAATGCTTCTGCAATGCATTTCTAGAAAACATATTTTACTGATAATCCAGTAAATGTGGGACTTCATTAACTGAAGCTCCCATTGCCCACAATTTCCTGGGGAGTCGGTGGCATTTGATTGGCACCTAATATGCCAATAGATCATGGCTTGAGTTGCCTGCATTCTTGCCAGCATTGGTGCTCACAATTTGTTTCAGGAGCACGGCTCCTCTATGAGAAGACCAATCTGTTTAAGCAGAAGGGTCATTTAACGGGAAGCAGTAACTGGAAGACTGAATGTAAATGTTGTCAGTGGAGGTCAGGATGATTTCTATCATTGTCTGGCTGAGGGCATTTACTGAAGCTAGAAACTGAGTTCCAGATTCCTTGGATATTTGTATAACTAGTGGCGGAGATTAATTTTAAATTGATGATTTTCCCTGGTACAAACAGACACCTATTTATACAGTGAGAGGAGAAATTACAAGGAAAAGTTTCTAAGCAGAAACAGAAGAAACCCAGCCCAAAATCTAGTCCATAAAATCAGTATGGAAATCTATTCAACAATAAAAAGAGGTGAGGAAGGCATGATCCACTGAATAGTAGCCAAGACCCACAGCTACATTTTAGTCACAAAAAATCTTGGAACAGCAGCCTTCTATAGCATATGTAGCTGTACCTATTCCTCTGTTGTTTAATGGTCAAAGAGGATTGCAAAGGCCAGACTGACAGCAAAGTGAGGAAGTCTTTCCTGTATTTTAAGATGAATAACAACTGAACTTAAGCATTTCTAACAGAGGCTGTTCCAGGAGCTGTATTCTATATATTAAAGTGAAATGGCTGTAGCAGCTGTTTCTGGCGTAAGCACTGACAAACTTCTGAACTCTAAGAACCTGAGAGTGGTTTAGGATAAGGTGTAAGATATTTTGTGCCAGTTTCAGTGTATTCCTATTGCAAAGCTCTAGGTCTTCCTGGCTGTTTCCTTTCTCTATTTTTACTACCTTAGTAATTGTTGGATGAGCTGTAAACAAACAACAGCATACAATCTTTCATTTGATTCAAAATATTTGAACATCAACAAGAATCACAATGTAATTAAATAGTATGGAACTATGGTCAAAGGGAACTTAGAGGGATGAGTTGAGTTGACTGTCCCTGGAGGACTTTACATCATTAAGACACGGTGGCTTAAGATACAGCATGAGCAATACTCTTGCTGCTCCATTTCTCTAGGAGTACGGGACTCCTTCAATAGGCTCTTGGCTGGAGATGTTGACTTCACATCTGCAGCAGCTTTGTTCTGGCACTTTGCTATAAAGAGGAAGGACTGTTAGAGCCTATTTGAAGCTTTTCCCTTCTTTGTTGCTGGAAAAGAAAGATTGTAACTAGTACTGTCCTGGCTCTGGAAAAAGGAAACGGTGGAGGAAGACAGAGGCATGGAAAGACTGGATTAGTTTGCATAGTGTAGCAGAACGTGGGGTACAAAACAAATACAAGTGACAATACTAGTGCAGAATCATGATACCCTCTAGTACTGCCTTTTATCCAAGCTTTATGCAAGCTTTAGCAAAACCCAATTGCTTTTCACCCAGATGAACGACGCTAGGCACATAATACTAGTTTGCTGCTCACTTTTGAAGGCAACACAGGATGCTCTTAAGTTTTATAAAGCTTTAAATATGATGTACTTATGTGCATGTTTCCAAGCTATCAGCAGCCATGGTGTGTCACCATGCTTCAAGGGGTTCATTGTGTTCTCAGGGTCATGCTTCAGTTCAGCTCAGCAGTTTTCTTGTGGTCTAGTGAGGTCTGAAGAACAGTGTACACCAACCTCTGGTTGCCAAGACTCTAAAAACCAAAGGTACTAAGCATTTTATTAACAAATATGAACTCATTCAAATAACATTTTCCACATCTTAGTAATTTTACAGCCTCACTGAAATATCTTTTTTGCTTATCATTATGTCTTCAATATGTTTAACTTCAGTTTAAATGTTCTGTGAAGCAGCTGAACTTAAACCGGAAGATAGTCACAGAAATGTGTAGTGACCATATGGTGTTATACAACTACAAAAACGTGGGAGAGGGTTGAGCCAACTCCAATTGCCTAACTTGATACTCTCCTCTAATAAACACTGAACTATCTGGCATCTGCTATCCCTCAGGTAATACCATCAAGAGTGGAAGTAAATGTTTCCTTTTAATTGCATTGTTTATGTCTCAGAGGGTCCAGGGAGATCATGCAATGTTTATCTAGCTTTTCCATGCATACTGAATCAGACATTTCAGGGAAAACTTTGATATTCTCTCCAATTTTCTCTTCAATTAGGCTGAAGTTTCACTCATTTTTTCAGAGTCATATTTTGTATGTCTTCAGAAGTGAACATCCCAGTAGTTACTTTCAGTATGGTTTTTGATGGGAATGTTTCTTTTATTTTCACTGTTGATTAGCATTTTGGCAAGAAAACTCTGGGTCAGTGCTTTCAAGGAAAACCTTAGAAGAAAAGTAGAGAATGCTAAAGATTTAGGGCTCCTTGGATCACAGAAGCGTCTGGAAATCGTGTTCTGTTATTTGAACTAAAAGGAATTTGGCAGAGCAACAATTGAGGTGATTTTTGTGGAATTTTTTTTCTGAATGCAGTTGCCCCCCAAAGCCACTAGCAACTTACTAAAAATATAGAGAGTCCTTTATGCAATGACTAAGATTTTATACAGGTACACAGAAGTCTCTATAATGACAAATAGGCAATACTACACTTTAATCACTGGTTCCTCTTCCATCAACAGCAAATTTTATTTTAACACTAGGGATAGATTTCATTTGGTTTTGGGAATTCTGTTGAGCTTTATTAGAAGAAAGAGCAACACACAAGCAGCTCTGCATTATTCTGTATTCTGTTGACAAGTTAATGACTGTATGGGCTTGAGCCTTTCCACCATCACTAGACCACAGAGTCGCATAGAGTAGACATAAGTAGATGTTGCACCTAAAAAGTCTCAACAGAGAGGGTGAGAAATTGGTGTAACTGCAGAGTAACAGTGAGTAAGTATTTACCTGGGTGAGATATGATATTATGATGCATTGTAATGATATTAGTTAATAGCATAACTGATAGTATATATGGATTTGTCTGCTACCAGCACAATCGTTGAGTGCTGTTGTTTGCTAATTATGGTATTAACGTATTCTTATTCTGCACAAAAAAGGGCACTGGATTTTGAGGTCTGAGTGTTATGCTGTAGACAGTAAGACGTTTGTTTCCAAAAAAATGATGAGCCACAATCTGCCTGGTCTACTGATAAAAACATTGCAGGTGGCAAATAGACATATTCTGCTAATGTTAAAGCTCTTTTTAATATAAACTGTATTTTTCAATTATTTCTTTTACTGTGGCCCCATCTTCATGAACTGTTGCCTTGAAAGTGCATAAGCTGATATGCCGGGTTTTGGGAGTTTTGTACCCTTAGACCACCTCTTGAACTCTCACAGTTCATGCAGGAAATAATTAGGATCAGTTGTGCTTATCCTTCTTGGAATAGTCTTTCTGTGAATAGAAGATAATCTTATCAACAGGACATTTCTTAACAATGATCCTGAACAGAAATGAACTATTGCCTTTAACAGTGTTAGGAAACATCTGGGACGTGCTCCCAATTGAATTGGGAATTTACCCAGGAGCACAAGGAATTATGTGGCATAAAAAAGGGCTTGCTGTGTCAGTGGTGAAATCTCTTGATTGTTGCATGAAGACTGGGATTTGGTTCAGCTAAACTGAACGGCTGCGAGAGCCACTGCTGGAACGTGTGCAGAAAAAGCAACTACACAAAAGTGGAGTCATGTCAGTTTGACAAATACTGCTATACAGCTCATGTCACCCAGAAGCAGTAATTCCCTGGGGTGAAGTGCATGTGTGATTGGCAAGGCCTCAAGATGATTTCCCCTCTTGGTTGGGGCTCTCTCTGTGGGCACCAGTTTAAGCTGTCACAACCTTACCCCAGGACTCTTCTTCTGAATACTGGACACATTCTTGCGTGATGCAAATTGTCAAATTCCATTAATACCTCCTTAAGTATTTAAAATTTTCTGCTCAACTACTGTGTGTGAGGTGTTAAGCAACATCAGTTCTGTGAGATATAACTTTTAGGGATCTGATACACAGTGCTAGATCAAGAGAAAGTAATGTATGGCATTAGAAATATTTAAACTTGAATACTGAAGAGCACAGTGATATTTGGTGGGGAGAAATGGCACGTTGTAAGCTATCTGCTTTTGTCCAGCTGCTCTTGAGATACTTTTCTCCCTGATGAAAAGCTACATTCATGAACAAGACAGGATTGCTAACTTGTTTGTATGGATGTAATTATCAAAGAGGTTGTCCATATTTATCACGTGTAGACACGAAAAATGAAAGATATAGCTGATCTTGAAGTACAGGGCACTCTTGTGTTCTGAAGCTATGGAAAGTAAGGACTCCTCTGCTTTAGTGATGTGGATGACCTGCCTCCAAAGACTAAACTCTACTCCTGCAATGCTGGAAAGGGGCAGCTCTCTGCCTCCGTGCATGATGTGATATTGTATCAGAGGAATCGTACTGGCATTCGGTCCCTGCCCAAAATTCCTCCAGCATTGCCTTGCCTGGCTAAGTGTGCTGAGCCCCTAGATGTGAATTGATAAAGGCACCTGCCTGGGACAGAGTGAAGGGGCTGATAAATCGTGTATTCTCCCTTTTCGTTAAGAATCACATACTATTATAGGAAACGGTAAAAATTGAGGGTTTTGCTGTGAAAGTTGTTTTGCAGAGGTTGCTGCCTGACTGAACTTGCAGTGCAGATGGCTTGGTGTCTGGGAAACAGGGCTGGAGTTTTCTCTCACTGAAGGTTCAGAGCAAACTTCTTAAATTCCCTTGAAACAAGGACTAAGCCAGAACCAGATAGGACAGGGTAAATAGGAAAATGTCACTAATTAAAGGCTACCTGGGGAGGTGTCCAGTGAGCCCACAAACTTGGGGCACATGGGAATTGTTAGCTTTAAGAGACAACTTCTGGCTATTTGAACCTGGTCTTTGTTGGTGCTGACAGCATCTGGCAGATGCATTCATCTTTTTATGTGCAACTAATTAGGTTTCTGTCTCTTTATTGTCACCTCCTTTTGTGCTGAACTATTGAGTCTTCAGAAAAGTGATAGCAGACTTAGTATTTGAACTACAGAAGAGAGGTAATAAAGATCTTGTATTGTTGGAGGTTGTCTGTGATGATTTGGTCACAAATAACTCATTCTTTGGGTACCAGTAATACAGAAAAAGACTCATAATTTCCTTGAGCCTGTAAATATCCAAATTTTACATGCCAAGATTAATTAAAAGCAGTTAATATGAAACATATCCTGTAGCAGATCTTGCTTAATCTGAACATGTAGAGCTGCCAGTTCTTTTAGGCTTGTGTTTCACCTTAGAGAGAAGAGGATTTTTATACATGTTCCATATATACAGGAGCTGTGGATCATCAGGGAGGTAAACTGTTTAATATGGTTGTGACTTACTGGTGCTGTGGCAAAGGAATTGTACAATAAAGCTCTACATACTTATATGTGGAATTTTTCGAGCATCAAAAGATTAAGGTGGGCAAAGAGTCTGTTAAGTCATTACTAAATAGCTCAATGTCTGGAGTGTTTTAATAGCAGATGATTTGGCAGCCTGTGTTATATTGATTCATCTCTATAGCAATAACATAGCTGTAAAGGTGCATATTTTGGCACATCAGAGTGAAGATCATACCTTGAATTGGCACCCCTAGGGAGCTGCATTGTTGGATGAAGCCTGTAGATTCTCCCCCTACCCGAGTATGGCAGAGGGGCAGAGAGTGGCCACAACTCTCAGCATTAAATGAGAGGATGAGAAACCGCCAGGGCGTCAGTGGTTCTGAAATAATATTTTAAAGGCAATGATTTTAACTGAAAATCAATGTTACTTTCATAAATACAACAATATCTTTCTTCTTGCCTGGGATGACTTCCTGCCCTAAGGGACTGGGGGTGTTGGCAGCCAGCACACACCTGTCATTGCAGTGCAAATGAAACGATTTCTGATTCTTGACTAAAGAAGGAATGAGGCCAATTTTTAAAGAGAATAAGTGGGCTACCTTGGTGTGATACAGGCACCAGGGCAACTGGTGTTGGTCAAAAATAAAACCAAAGGAAATTGTGGGAAGTTATTTGTATTTTACAGAATTAGAGCCAATGAGTGATTTTCATTTTTTTACCCACACAGATGGATAATTTGGCTTCTCCTCTTGTCTTTTTTTTTGCAACTGACTGCAGTAAATGAGAACCAGATGAAAGAATGGCAAAGTGGAAAATGTAACTTTAGTTCTGCTATTTTGTCCCTTTGATTTTTTTGGAAGTTAAATGTGGGAAATAAAATATTTCTTTTGGGAGGAGGTGGCTTCTTTGGAATTGTAGACATCCTTTCACATTTTAAAATATCAATTGTTTAAAAATAAGAAATCATAGAATCATAGAATGGAAGGGGTTGAAAGGAACCTTTAGAGATCATCTGTCCAACCTCCCTGCAGAAGCAGGTCTATTTAGAAAGGACTGGCAAAAGAAGGGTTAAAGTTTGAATAAACCATTAGTTTTTTCCTTTAAGACTGGTTTGAAAAATGTGAAGAACTTGTGGCATTCCTACTGAATTCCTTAGGCCTGGATTTGATCCAGTGTTTCTCCCAGTCTGATTTAACTGCAGGTGACTAGCACAGATGGGAGAGTCTTGATGTAGGTGTGCAGCCAGTGATAGTTTTGCAGTGATTTCTCTCATTCAGGTGACGTTTGATATGGACTTGGGTAGCACATTCATGGTGTCTTTTGAAACAGCTGAACCGGTGAAGTGTTGCTCAGATCCAGTGTCTCTCTTCATCAAGTGCCACTTTATCCTCTGAAACCAAACAGGAGAGAAGACTGTTGTATTCTCCATTGATGTACGTACAGACAGTACTCAGGAGAACAGCTAGCAGAGGTCTGAAATAATCTCATATTTCTAACTAGAGTAAATTGAATAATTCAGAGAGTAAAATAAGTGCAAAACATAACAAATGCAGCAACTTCTGGTGGCTTTGTGATGGTAAAATGGAGCATTTGTGAATCTTAAGCTTCTTCTGACAGTCTCTCCTCTGTTGCCCCAAACTGCAGGAGGGGTATTTGTTCATCTGGAACAGACAATGTATATCTTTTAAATACCTATCTCAGATTTTATAAATAATAGTTAGACCCAATCGTGTACTGGAGATGTAGTGTTTGTTTGTTTAATTAGTAAGCTGAGCTGAGCTGAATCCTGTGGCAGATGTTGCCATGTGTAATGTAATAAATAAAAGTCTTTATGGGACCCAGCAGGCAGCAGAGCTTTCAGTTAGCAGATGGCAAAATATTAAACTGGCAGCACAATAACTTAGCTGACTGTGTCAGCTGGACCATACCCAGGCTTAGTGCAAGCATGAATCAACTTCACATAGGAGGTGTCAACCAACCCTGTGTTTCTGCTATGGCTGTTAATATTATTTTTAATACAATACGTGATAAAAGAAGGCTTTTTATCCAGCAATGTGTTGTCATAAAAGTCAATCTAGGCTTAACACAGTCTCTGCTGTACAAGACTACAAAAGATCTTTTACAACAGAACAGCTATTTAACAGAATATATGTGTTAGTCCAAACAAAGTGGTGACATAGGGACTGGAGATGGCAAACCTGCTACAACTAACCCCTTTGGAGCCTATCAGGTGAGAGAGTGCCTTTTCCTTCTGAGGAGAAGTTGGTGCATTGGGAACCTGGCACTGACTGTCCACCATCATCCTGAAGTGGGTCTGTGAGAGGGCTAATGTAGACAAGAAGTTCCTGCCTAACTGGAGCTAACTTATCAGTTGGCTCCACAGACCCTAAGTCCCAGAAGCTAAAAGGACTTCTGAAATGTATTGCTATGCAGACTGGTTATGCTTTTCACTCCAATTTACAGACTGATTTTCCTTTAGGTGCCTGTGTAAATGTACACACCTGTGCAAATGCATAACTTCAGACATTATTTCATTGCCCCATGTTGGGACCTGCATCTCCTGACGTTCCCTGCGCTACAGAGTAGCTTCTCCAGATGCCAAGATGGGTATCTCTTCAGCCTGCCATTTCCTCCAGTCCTATCTCTCTCCAGACACTTAGGTGATGTGCCTCCCAACCTATTAATGAAAAGCCCAAGTCCAGATAGTATGAACTTCTGTCTTTATCTCCTCATCAAATCTTTCTTCCAATGAAGAATTCTAGTAGGGCATTTACCTCAGACTCCAGTCAAAGACCAAAGTTACAATGTTTTACTCCATCTGAAATGCAATAGTCAGAACAGTAGGTATTTATAACAGTGTAAACTAGAATATATTGTAAAGCAAATGGAAAGGTAGAATTATTTGTATGACCTTCAGAATCTAAAGCAGTTGATCACCCACAAGTGGTTGCATGTGCATGTGGTGAATTTAATATATCCTTGTGTAGGAAAAAAAGAAAGAAGTCAGGTTTCTTAATGGTTAGCTGCTTCCTTTATTTTCAGAGAATGTCATCAAGTGATGATAGTAAATATGGACCTTTTGGCTGTCTTGTTTCGTTCCTTTAGTATCTTGATGTCTCTCTTCTGTTGGTAGGCAGCTCTCACCAACTTCTGAGCAAAGTGGAAGATTGGAAGGGTTTTGAAGTTGGTTTGAAAAAGCAAACAAGTTGTTAACAGATATATCTTGAACACACAGCTCAGGTGAAGTACAGCTTGTAAAACAGCAAATTGTTTAAGCAAAACAATGTATTGTTTACTACTTTGGTTTATTAATTTAACTGGAAAAGATGCACTGGAACTTCCACACCTCTCAGTGATAAAACTTACTGGCTTTTTGAAATACACACTGCCTCTTGAGAAAACAACTGACCTGATTTATTGCAAGTGGCTCTGGGAAGCTGTGATGGATTGGATTGAGTTAGAATGCCTGGTATCCTCCAAGAAGATATTACTGTTCCTCAGCCGAGCTCTACTCTGAGTGTGCTTGTATCAAAATCCCAAATGAACAACACAAGCAACTGATTTCCTTAGAAAAGTTTCTGAGACTGTGTGGATCTGGGAAGATTTTGTGTCATTTAAGGTACCTAGAGGGAATAACAGTAAACAAGTTTTACTCCCATGCATAAGGAAGGCCCAAAGCTCTGAGTACAACTGAACAAAGTGGAATAGCAAATGAAGGTGGCTTTACACAGGTTTGGTTTCCTTGTATAATGAGATTAACAAGGATTGTTCCTGCTCCTGTATTGTAAAGGCAGGAGCTTCTATATTCTAGCAGCTAAAAATATAAATAGACTAAAAATATTGTCTGTTGAAAAATACTTCCTGACTGTACCAAACATTGTGCCAGTGGTCTTGAAAAATCAGTAGCTATTTCTTGTCAAGAAAAAACAATGAGACTTTGTTATGGGAGAGTCCTGTGGGAGATGAAGTCTCAATTGGAAAGCAAATGGCAGTGCACAGAGAGCTCATTTCCTTCTCACCTTTGCTTTCTTACTTGAAAAAGTGGGATTACAATAGCTTCCAGAATTTACTGGCATTAATATGTCAGTGTTGAGATAGGAAGAGTATTGAATCTGGATGGTCTCATTGGTCACCAAACTCAGATGTTCTCCGGAGGTCTAGTTCGGAAGGGTCTGCTGGACTTCAGCTCTACAGACTTCTTCAAGAAGCAAATTCTTGGCCAAAAAGCATGAGTACCAAGATCATCCACAAATAATTGTATTTTGGGATGCAAGAAACCAATCAGATTGGGAGATACCAAGAAGGAATAAAATTCTTGAAGATGTATGTGCGTTACATGGCATACTTTTCTTGAAACCAGTCAACACAGAGAGTGGAAAGAACTTCAGTATTTGCTATCCACTGGCATAAACTTGCTGCCACCAAAAACGAGAAGTGCTCAATTTCAGACAAAATGGCTGAGGTTTGGAAAGTCTCACCCTAAAATTCAGCTGCTGAATCCTGACACCTGAAAGTGTCATATTAGTATTAAATGGAGTTATTAAATTAAGATTATTCTTATCCTAAACGTTTGCTAAGGAAATCTTTCAAATAACAAGTTTTAAGTCAATTTAGATTTACATAGTCCACGTTAAGGTCAAGTCAGTACAGCTCACCCAGTGATGGTTAACATCGATTCTTTATCTCCTAAAGACTGTGGAAATTGTGCTCTCTGAAAGAATTTACAAAGCAACAGATGATGTGTCAAGAGCATAATCTAATCCATGAATCTGTACTTGCTTAAAGATGAACTTTTGGGGAAGAAAAATGAATAAAATGCTAGTGGCAGGCAAGCAGAAACTCTGGGTAAGTGCATCAATTTTTGTTACTGACAGATCTTGTGCTTGTAATGAAACTGAAGTGCTGAGGTCAGCGTCAGGTGAAACCACACTTATTTTCACAAACATATTTATGTGACAGTAATAGTATCCATTAACAGGGTTGACATAGCTATCTGCCAAATAGAAAAATGAGTTCTCCTGCATCATAAGATGAGCAAAGTTGGGGAAATAATGAATCCTGAAATTAGTTAAGACATCATTTATCTTTCACGGCTTTCCTACATTGCAGCTTAGAGTCCTTCAGGACTTAAATTCATTTATTGCTTTTCATTGTTATGAAAACCTGTCAAAGCTGGTATCAGGCTGTGGAAAGTTAGATGGGTAGAGGCAACAGTTGTTAATTAAACAGATGTTTACATGTTTTCCTTCAAGATGTGGCCAGTTTACTGTAACCTCTTGAATTACCCTTTTTCTTCTTACCCTTGTAAGGTAAATGAGAAGACGAAAAAATGAGTAATTTCTGTTTAAAAACATGTGGCTATGGTTAGCACTGGTGCTAGAGAAAGGATGGCAGTATCTGTTATACAAAACAGGATTAGGCTATGCCCTCTTTAACTATTCATGTCTATGTGTAGATTCTGTGCAGTTAATCTAGACTTTCAATATTTAATTTTAGGCTCTGTAAGCATGAGGAAGTGGTGCTATCTAAATTTTTTATTTGATATCTTTTTGTTCTTTATGGATCCCCAAGTATTTTGTAGCTAGATGTTAGAGGATTGCTGCACTTGCCATGGAAATGCACGTACCATTTCTCTGGCATTGCTTCAAGCCACATGCTGCCATGGCACAATAATTAAGAGGGGCAACAGGATGAGATGAATGTGTTGATCTGAAACTCTAGAAAGGAAAAACAGTACAATTCTGTTATTTTGTACTTTACATTCTGCTATTCCCTTCAGACAATAGCTAATCATATGTGATGAAATGATTTCCTCAGTATGGAGTTATTTACTCTTTATGTAACATTTTGAAATCTGAAGGAAAAGTAATTGCCTTATATCAAGATTCATATGTTAAATTCCCCAACTTCAGGTTTGTTTTTGGGCCAGAGGATTTTTTATATCTGTCTTTAAATCCTGGAGTGAACATACCTGCAAAATGAATGCTAAATCTTCAACCAAGGAAAACATTTAGCTGTGCTCTTCCTTCAGCAAGGCTTGTGCCAACTACTGTGCAAAAGTCATACAAAACTGTGAGAATGTGCATGATGTAGAAATGGGGAGAGAAAGGAAATGGGTTTTAACTAGTGTTCCTCTTCTCCTGAAAACGTTTAAGCATTCCTTTACATGATACCTTAGACTATTTAAAAAAAAACAGAGTGGAATGATTTCCTCACTAAAAGCCAACCAAGATGGGATTAGTTTTCAGACAGCATCTTGATTGCACTTGGTAGGCCTGTAGGGGAAAGGGATGGTGCACAGAGTATGCAGAAAACTTCAGACATGTTCTTTCCTTAAAAAGATTAATAAATGCTTCTGTAAATGGCAGTAGAGGAGTATTCATATGAATTTTACATTGGAAGCTGGAGTATTTTTTGGAAGTGTTAAGCAGTCACTCCATCTGAAGCTCACGGGGACTGGTTGGGCAGGAGATGGAGGGTTTCTGTGGTGTCTGAATGTGCTCAGCAGTGCTGGGAATTTGGAGCAGATTCCTTGAGTGGGCACGATGCCATTCTTAGACACCAGCTAGCGCGGATGGAGAGGGAGGGAAGAAGCTGCTGTGGAAGGAAGGATGTACCCAAAGGATGCATATTGCACACTAATACTTCTGTAAAGGTCTTTGCAGATTTTCATGAGAAATGGTGGAGGATTGGGAATCCTTATCAGAAGATGAAAAGACCATTTTTGGAAGGGAAGATTCAAAGTGTAATTTGTTGGCAAAGTGACCATTTAAAAAAGCTTTTACTTTTAATCAGTATTTAGAATAGATGCTCAGAATTTTCATCAGGTGAGGCTTGTTTGGGTTTTTTTTCATGAAGAATATGCTTTGTTTAGTTTTCCACAAGAATTTTAGCATCACCAGCAAGTAGTGTTTCAGTTGTGTAACACCACTGACTTTCCATCTGTCTTAGGAGCTGAACTGCTTGCACATCACTGCCGGTGCAGTGCTATTTAACAAGCTGAGTTTCTGGAATGACAAAACTACTTTATTTCTCTGAGATGCAGGTCAGGTAGTCTGTGGCACTAAGGACAGAGTCACTGTTGTGATCTGTGTGCTCCCAAGGTCACATGGAGATTCATTTACCTATACTCACAAAGATGCAAAGAGTATGTCCTGCAAATACAGGAGCAAAAAAGGATATGTTTTTGCTTTTTAAAATGTCTTGATATTTTCTCTGGGTCCTGAAAAAGCAGGTATTTAAGCATGGATTTGCAAAGGGACTTCTCACTTCTGTAACTAAGGCAAGGAAGGCCAGCTGTAGGTCAGTATGGACTTTGTTCTAGGCTGTTATTATGCTGTGTTATTCTTTCAAACCTCTATTCTCATAAAAAGCTGCTTTTCATATGCAACTGATGCATACATTCACAGACTATACTCCTAATGCAAAGTAAACTACTCTTCTCTTTGCAGACAAAAAGGTTCAGCAGGGGTAGCTCTGGGTTTGCTGTGACTGTGGTTGACTGAACTGTACATCTGCTCATTACTAGAGGATATGCTTCTGAGTACTTGTGGACAGTGCTGCTCTCTTCTGACCAATGCAGGAAGAAGCTTTACTACTATTGCCTTCTAACTGCCTATAAAAATGGGTATAGATACCTCCTGTACTTCATGTGAGAGAAGAGCTGGTTGGAAGGCTTTCAAGAATAGAAGGCTCTATGTTCATGTGGGAAAATGCCAGCTATTTGAAGTCACAACAGCTTGTTTGTTTCAAAAAAAACTTTGTTAGAGAGTTTTTAAGGTCTAAGCATGGGTGGGAGCAGTAGTTCAAGGTAGTCACCAGCCTGGGAGTGAGCACTGTGACATGAGGATGACACAGGTCTTCCTTACAGGAAGTTAGGCAGAGTAGAGGTGTTCTGGGCCAGGATTGAAATCTAGTGAAGTGTGAGGAGGTGAGACAAGGGGGAAAGTCATCCTGTCCAGATAGCCTTTTTTTACAGAGTAAATAGATGTCAATGCTGTGCTCTCTTTTTGGGACAGGCACATAACTGTTGTTTCAGTACCATTTGGAATCTGGACAATGTCATTTAGAAAAAAAAGGATTGATAAATTGTCTCAATTGTATATAAAATAGTGTCTGTTCCCTGGAACAGACAGATTTCTGGAAAACAAACAAAAAAAGAATTGATCTTTGCTTCTTTATCATTTATCATTATTTATTAGGGGGTAAAAGAAAAACATCCTGTCCAGATCTGAACACAGGGAGCGATGTGTCCCTCTAAGAAGTTAGGCTGCTTGGGACAGCAATGGCAGCAAATCACCTAATTTAAACAGAGTCCCACTGCAGGAGGAAACAGAGACTAAAGCTGTGAAGAAAAGTGGGAGTTCCAGAGAAGATTGTAGTGGATGATATCCAGTAGCTAGCTTTGGGCCACAAGTTGCAGTGCAGGTGTGGGGTATGAAGTGGCTAGAGACCTGGAGTGTGAAGAATGGGACCAAAAGAGACAAAAGAGAAAGACAGCTGCATCATCCTTAAAAATGTAGTATCTTCTTTGAGCTCTTGTGCAGAGGCACTTAAAAATTCTCAGTGTAGATTGAGATAGAATCCCCTCCCTGGTGGAGATCTTCCTGTTTTTGCAAGAATAACTCCTGAAATAAGAGGCCAGGTGGAGGAGCCAGCTAGACATGCCTCAGGATATGCCCCTAGGCAGAGGCAGCTGGTGGTAAAGGGGAGGAGATTGTCTGTCTCCATGGCCCTGTAGCCTACGCTTTTATTGCAGAAAAGAGGAACGTGGAGTGTAGAGGAGGCTATCTGCAGTAGCATTTGCTTGGAAGAAGGGTTGTTCCCACAAACATCATTGTTTTTTTTTTTCTTCCTAAATCTACATAGTTAGGAGCATTGGAAAAATGGATTAAGTGTTTTGATGAAGCATGAGGTGTAGCTGTTATCCTGCTCATGCCTTTCCTACTCTCTCTTGTATACAGGCAAAGAGATGAGCAGCATACACATGTTACTAACATGTCCTTTGGGGTGGTGGGGCTTGATCACCCTATTGCATGCACCCTTTGTCTTGGCAATGCTTGCTACTCAAACCTCTGTTCCCCGAGCTCTCTATGCACTTTGCACTGTCCTGTCCATGTCCTTTGCACTACTAGAGCTTAATCTCTCCTATGCATCTCCACACATACTGTCTCTGTAATGAGATGAGACTTGATCCTTACAGAGATACTTTTGTTTTCTGGTTCGCCTCTTCTGCCCTCTGCTGCCTCTACCTTCTCTCACCTCCTGTTTACTTGTATGTATTTGTCTACCTCCTTTTGCACTCAGGGGACAAGCATGGGGTCTTAGCCAGCAGCATTACTGGCCTTTTGCATCAGGTGTGCACAACTCTCTGGGCTTTGGAGGCTTTACTGGCTGCTGCTTTGACTGAGATGAATATTGTGTATCTGTGCAACACACAGCAAGTAACATAACACATCCATATTGTGTGTGCATTGGGAGGAATTTCTCACTTCACACGTCATACTCAGCTTGCTGCAGCAATTTCACAAAGTCAATCCCTATCCATTAACACATAGGAAAAGCAGCACAGAAACACACGTGTGGCACAGCATTTCTCTTTTTTTTTTTAATTTTGAGGCATTTTTCTAAGCATCTTAGACACAGACTTTATCCCACTGCACTATTGTGAACTGCATCTAATCCTCCAGAGCCAAATCTCCTCTTGTGAAGTAATAGTAAAAAAAAAGGTCTGTGGCTGTTTGACATGTTCTGTGCAAGAACTGACTTGCCTGATGCGTCGATCACAGGATTAAGTTCTTAAGTTATGTATTAAATCTGCCTGTAGATGATCACTTCAGCATAATCAGGGCACTAACTCTGAACCTTCTTTCATATTATTTCTGATGATGCTTTTTTGTACCCTCTACCCTAAGATTCCAGCATAATCTTTTTTTCTCTTGGTCGATTTCCAACAAATCTAACCACTTAAATGATGCTTTTTGACTGTAAGAAGGAATCTTGAAGACTTTTGCACCTAAACAATATCCTGATTTGGAGAGAAGATGCATGGAAGGCAAAGGAGAAGAGAAGAATTGGAGAAGGCAAGGCTGAGAGGAGATGTGATCACTCTCTACAACTGCCTAAAAGGAGGCTGTAGCAAGGTGAGAGTCAGTTTCTTCTCCCAAGTAACAAGTGATAGGGCAAGAGAAAATGGCCTCAGGCTGCCCCAGAATAGGTTTAGATTAGAGTTTAGGAAGAACTTTTTCACTCAGAAGGTTTTCAGACACCAGCACAGGCTGCCCAGGGACATGGAGGAGTGCCCATCCCTGGAGATATTTCAAAGCTATGTAGATAAGGTACTCAGGGACTTGATTTAGTTCTGGGCTTGATAGTGCGAGGTTAGTGGTTGGACTTGATCTTAAAGGTCTTTTCCAACCAAAATGATTGAACTGACAAGTGGCACTAGAGTTCTGGCAATTATTTTCCTGTATCTTTTGTATGTGAGAAGTTGATTTGTATGTGAGAAGTTTGATCTCATCTGTTACTGAGATGTTATTTCTCAGTACCTGCACACCGGTTTCTTCCAATGGGCAGCTGACTCACACAAATGTGGGGATCTGCATTCATGGATTATGAGTTCTTACCATTTTGAGTCTTCTATTCCCAGTCTCTAAAGTGCAGTGAGAGTGCACCATGCTGCCATTAAAACACAAACCCAGATGACATAGTTACATTAATAATTGAGTTTCCATGGTACAAAAATCTAGAGATTCTATATGTTAAAAGCAAAGATCTGGCTTCACTTTTTTAACATCAGATTTTTATCTTGGGCTTCAGAAGGCATCTCGTGAAGTGGACAGACTGAATAATCAATTGGAAAAGACTGATGGAAAGATATATTGCTACGTGGAATAATCCCATTTCCAGGCAGAGACTTTACAGACAGTCTCTGTGAGGAAGTTGCTACAGCATTGGCATGAGTTATGGAACAAGTTGTTTGAGTGTGTTGCTTTGTGAAATTGTTTATTCATTGTCAGACTCCTGTGGTGTCAGTGGTCTCATGTTTTAGCTCAGTGCACAGTGTATTGTAACATGCAGCAACCCCTTGCAGTCTGTGGCATTTCTGGGAAACTGTCTCCTGCTGTTAGTCTCACACTCATCTTTAGGGGGACTACATCACTACTGCACACCTCCTGAGAACTCCAGTTTGTTCTTACTTCACGTGCTCACTCCTGTCCAGGAGACAGAAGTGGTCCAGTGCAGCTCAAGTACACAAACTCTTAGCATTGGTAGTGTCTCTTCTTTCCAGATACCTTTGACCAGAGTCACGCTTCCTTACAGAAGTGGTGTTGCAGATGGGCCCCCATCATGTTTCTAAGGGATTTGATATTGTTGAGTGGCTCAGTTGAGTAAAAGCAATTTTGGGAATAATAGCTGGGAGTTGGAGCAGGTAAGTGGAGTTACTGGAGCAGGGAGAAGCTGTTTGGTGAATGTGGCTCTTGCACGCTCTAACGAGTTGAAGCACAACTTGTATAAGAACCACTGGCTGGCATTAAGCATCATGCTCCAACTTCCTGGGCTCTGGGAAAAGAGAAGCTCCTATCACAGTGGAGCAGACAGAAAGTGTGGCACACTAGAAGCAGGCACAGCTCTGTGCTAATGTCACAGCTGACAGGCAACAACCATGTCCTGCAGAGGCGGTGGTACAGAGCCAGAGACTCCTTGGAGCAAGCCCAGGGATGTAGTCTGTCTTCCAGATCTGCTCTCACAGCTCTCTGCTTGAAAAGTAGTCTGTGGCACCCTACTTAGGCCTATTACGTATTTGATTCCTTCCAAGCAGCTGGGCTGGCTGACACCAGGGAAGGAGGGCTGCTTGTCCCACAGCCACCATGGAAATTGATCCCAAGACGTTGCAACTTGGCAGCAGCTCCCTGGGATCTGCGATTATGACAAGTTGCTAATGCTAAGGAGAGGGGAAGAGGTGTGAATGAATTGGTTCACAAGTTTATTCCCTCTGGGGGATCCAGGCATAATCTTCCTCCTCCTGAGCTCGCCTTACTGATTTTGTAATTCTGCAGCATGTAGACCAGGCCCTAAGTATGACCTAAAAATAGTTGCCCATCATCGTGATTTATTCATGCTGGGCCCTTGTGGAGCATCTCTTCTTAGAGATGTTTTTCCCCTGATGTGCAGAGTTATGTGGCACTTATATGCAGACACAGGACTGCCTCTGTCTAGTTCTGGTAAGACAGAAAGGAAAACAATATGAAAAAAGAGTAGGAAAAAACCTAACAAAGTGGAAGGGGAACAGTACAGAGCTGGACAACTACAGTTTCTCCAGCCAAAAGAGGTTTATACAGCAAAACAAGCAAAATGAACCAATTATCAGATTATTTTATTGTTCACAGCCAGTTCTAACAATAAAAGGCCACGAATTAAGTTTCACCTCCAATCTGTCCAATCCTTAAAAGCACTTACTATTTTCCCAATAGTATTTGAAGCTAAATTCTGTTTGCAAGCATCTTGCTGTTATTAGAAAATGACTTATTTTTCACAAAGTGTGATTCAATCACATGGTTCCTGTGTTTGGGACACTGCAGAAATTTCCAGGCCTTTGGGGAGCAGAGACAAAATGGTGAGAGCTGGTGATACTGCATCTCACCACTTTCCCCTGTCCCTAGCAGATTGTCATGAACTAATATTGATTTTCAGTTGCTGCTTTCTCAGCAGTCAAGTGCTGCATGGATTTAAAAAAGGAAAGGGAAGTCATAGGCTCCAGAGACAGAGCAATGTCAAGCAAGATGGGGGCAAGAAGGGGTTTACTGATGAAAAATAGCATCATTGTGTGTGTAGCTGCACATCTGCATTTTACAATACAAAAAAGGAGAGAAGATAGGAGTCTTAATGGTGAGGGAGCCCTGGTACAGGCTGCCCAGGGAGAGTGTGGAGTCTCCTTCCCTGGAGATCTTCAAAACCTGCCCGAAAGTGTTCCTGTGTGACCTGATCTAGGCAGACCTGCTTGAGCAGGGGTCTGGACTAGATGATCTTCAGATGTCCCTTCCAACCCCTACCATTCTATGATTCTATGATGAGTCTATCTAAACAGAAAGCAGTTGCATACCCAATGTAACTCCTGGTGCCAGGAGAGCTCCAACCATGATAAATTCAGAGCAGGGACCTTGCAGCCCCGGTGCTGCAGTCTTGGTGTGAGAGGGGCCCGTCTGTGAGGTGTGTAGCTGGTACCCTTGGGGTGGGTGCCCAACATGCCAGTCAGCTCTGCACGGCTGCTGCAGAGCTTGGCAGAGGAGAAAATGCTGAAGGCAAGTGCCTACATCTTGGTAAACAACCTAATCTGTTTTATCAAATAATTTATTTGATATGAAGGAAGGATTTCAGTTTGCAAAGCTAATCTTCCTTGTCTAAACCCTCATTTTTATCTTTGAAGCCCAAGTAAGTGTCCAATTTATAGTATTTAGTAGATAGGATTTGGGATTCTTATCGACTTATCAATCTTGATTTTGGACTTTCTGGTCACGTTTCTAAGAATAAAAAAAATCAGCTCAAGAAACTGTCATTTTTTACAGTGTATTTGCTTTTCTTTTTCTTGAATGCCTGAAACATTTCTGCTTGGAAAATATATTACAATTATCAGAAGGTTATAACAGAATTCTAAAGTATTCCTCAGAGTAAATGACTGTAAAAACCCCAAGTGAGAGAATTTTATTATTTCAGTACTATCAGTTAAAGTATTTCACAAGAGCCAGGAGATACTAAATTTATCGGGGGATAAAAACCAGGGGCAAAAAAGGAAGGAATTTAATCAGAGTTGCAGGTTTCACTTTGAGACAGGTCAGCAAGTTTTCACCTGTAATAATTTCTGAGGTTTGTGTCTTAACATTCTGAATCCCATGATAAAAATGTCCCCACTGTCCAAGGTGCTGAGCACTTAGTGAAGCCTGGAGGGTTCAGACCTTCAGCAGAGCAAGGTCAAGGTCACATCTTCATAAGTATTTTGGTAAAGCAAAATGCAGTTTTACATTGCTTAAAGACAAGGATAAAGCTAATCTGGGTGCCTCATTTTGCATGATCTGTTTAGTATAAATGAACCACCTCCTGTCTTGGCAAGCTGCTGTTCTCAAGAGCAGTTGCAAAGAAGCCAAAGTCACTGCTTGGGTGAGTGAACAGTTCATAGGCTGTAAAAAAAAAGAGTTTCTAGAGCAGTCATTAAAATTAATATAGATTTGTTTGCATATCTGTTGTTTCAGTTGTTGTCTGATGTTATGTGTCATTACTTGTTTATGGTAGCGCTCACAACTATGGCTCTTGCTGTGCTAGTAACCACTGACACAGGTAAGTGTGTCTGCAGCACCTGCACACAGCAGACACTAGCAAAATAGAGGTGCTGCAGCTAGGGAACTAATTATGCCTTTTTTCATAAGAAAGATGTTCTAGTCCCTTGATCATCTTGGTGGCTCTATGCTGGACTCCCTCTAGAAGTTCCCTGTCCCTCTTGAGCCGGGGAGCCCAGAACTGGACAAAGGACTCCAGATGAGGCCTCACCAGGTCAGAGTAGAGGGGGAGAAGAACCTCCTTCAACCTGCTGTCCACACTCTTCTTGATGCATACCAGGCTACCATTGGCCTTCTTGCCCACAGGGGCACATTGCTGGCTCATGGTTAGTTTATTATCAACTAGGACTCCCAGGTCTCTCTCTGCAGAGCTGCTGCTCTCCAGCAGGTTAATCCCCAGCCTGTCCTGGTGCATGGGATTGTTCCTCCCCAGATGCAGGACTCTGCACTTGTCCTTGTTAAACCTCATGAGGTTCCTCTCTGCCCAACTCTCAAGCCGGTTGAGATCCCGATGAATGGCAGCACAGCCTTTGGGGGATCAGCCAGTCCTCCCAGTTTGGTGTCATCAGTCAACTTGCTGAGGGTACACTCTGTCTCTTTTTGTGGCACTAGGTGTGGCTTTGTTTTTTTGAGTATAAGTGACATAGTGACTTTAGTTTGTTTTGCCTTCCTCTGGCTTGGAGGTTGACAAGCAGAAGTTATGCAGGAATTTGTGTAAAGGCTTTTAATTATATTCATTGTGTTTGAATATAGCACTCTGGATATAAATGTCTAGGGATGCTGGTAAGTAGGTCTTGTTAGTCTGGTTGTTTCTGAGTACAGTGATGTTTATCTCTGGAAATGGTTGGATTAAAAAAACCCCTGTATCTTAAATAATTGTTAAGAGCAGGTTAATTTTTAGTCTATCTGTGGACAGGGTTTCACTTTATTCTTTCAGAACCTCTTTAGTTTCCAAAGACAGCAGATTTCCCTACATGGCCCTACTAGTCACAGTTCTGACTTGTAGAGCCTTCATTTTCTTGATCCCTTCAGCATCAAATAGCTTAACTAGTTTTGGCTTCTTGGGTCAGAAGCAGTTTGATGTGAGCAATGAAGCTGACGTTACAGTACTCTCATGAAAACAAGAGGGGAAATGTGATGTTTTTTACTTTGAGATCTAGAGACAGGCCAGAGCTCCTTTGGAAATTATCAAGTCTATCCTGTTGGATTTCTCTAATTTCTTTTTCTTGGTGGACCTAAGCTTTATTTATTTATTTTCCTATCCTTCAATCTATGAGGCATGGTCAGCACTCTTCCAAATTTCAGCTGTGCCAAGCTGTCCTCAAGAATCATTGTCTCATTTTTCAAATGAGCCAATGATTGGGTTACAACTCCAAAACATGAGTCATTTTCATGGGTAACTATGATAAAATTTTTTGCCTTTTGTGAAGGTGACTATCCTTAAATGTGAACCTAAATCTCCAGAAGTTAATTACTCTCAGTTGTACTACTGAGCATTGACAACTGTTGAGTCAATACATTTAAAGCATGGACTTTAAACCACAGTACCCTTCATTACTTTGTTTTAGTGGTATGGTAGTTATAGTTTAGTGTTGTAGCCCAAGATAAAAAAAGAGAGAAAATCTTTATTAATCAAAGTGAAAGGTTTTGAAGCAATAGACTTACTGAAACCATGAAGATGGGTTTGTTTACCAAAATTTTGTCTATTTTTTTTAAGTGGCTGAATGTCTTGAATTAAAAAAATCAAATGCTACCACCTCTCTCTACTAACCTTCCCCTTCCATCATTATGTTTCTGAACGATATTCAAAGGCTGTGATTTCACATTCCTTAGTCTTTAAATTTTAGCCACAAGAGGCAAAAATATCAATGAAAGATCTTAAAAATATGAAATGCATTGGTGATTAGTATTTTTTAAATGATACTTATGACTATTACATTCTTGATACATATTTGTGAGCACAGATTAAGTGCCTACCTGGGGATTATATACTTTCACTTATAATTTGTACCAGTGATTTGTAGAGTATATTAGGTGTTCTGCAAAGGGAAAGTCTGAGAAGAAAACTTTTGTCATAATATTTAAAAATACAGCTTGTGGGATTGGTCTAAGTGCAAAAATCTAGTGTCATACAGTGATTTTTAAGTAACTTCTCAACTAGAAGGGAACTGGGAGCGGTGTATGGCATAGTATCTCCTGTGGATAATTCAACCCCTTAATGTGAATACATACATTTGTCCTGAGCTATATAAATACACAGGCTTCTGGAGCCTGAGTTAGCTTGCACAGAGCTCTCTGGTGTGTCTTTACATGTCATGACAAGGAAGGCATGCTCTTACCTGCTATGAATGCTCATTTAAAAAACATGAGTTACATTATACAACTGTGTTGCCCATTACTGATACAAGCTGGGCAGAGCATCAGAAGTCTATTTCCTGAGGAGAAGCATAATGTCAGTGCTAGCAGCAAATGAAAGGAAACCACGTTACTAAGGAACAAGCTCAGGAAGGACACTGTAGGACTGACACTGTCCTATGCACTTCTGAGTTCTCTACCAGCCCCCTCCCTTGCAACAAAAATCCCAAACAACAAACCAAAAGAGAAGTAGTTGTGAGAGAGAAGATTAATGTGTAAGCAGGATGGACTGTGGTTACTGTCCCAGATGTGAATTAAATCTGCTCTGGCTCGACTGAAACCCTGAATTTGACCTTTTTCTCCTCTCAGCAACAAGGTAGCTGAAACTAGATTGATATTTTGCAAATATTCTCTTTCTATAAGCCAAAATGGAAGCTGTAGTTACATAATTGCTTCATAGAAGAGAGGGAAGTTGGATTTAGACATGGATTTTCATAGCAATTTTTTTCTCTTTGATTTCACCTTCTATGTAGCTAAGGATGCTTATAGTGTATGTGTGTTCATGTGCACTTGTGGATGGTGCTAACCCATGCTGATACTACTTGCATAGTAATAAAGATGCTTTCTCAGTCATTAGCACTACAGCACAGGGCCTCTTGGACATGTATGCAATACTTGAGGGAAATGAATATTTCCAGACAATAAAACCTGAAACGGTTGTGTGTGATTGTAATAGCTAGTGCATTTATTTATAGCAGAAAGTGAATGTATCAGTTGTGTCTGGCTTAGTGTGGAAAAGATGTCATCACCAGACACATCTCTACTTGGAGAGAGAGGGATTTGTTATTTTGAAGGACTGAAGTTACATTCAGGAGCAAATCCCCCAGGAAATTTATTCCAGAGTCTGCAGCAGATGGCAGATGAGGGTGAAATAATGTAATGTAGCTTTGTACTGCCTTTACTTAAAAGCAGAGTAGAGCTCTGTGGTTACAGTGCTTTCCATGGAAAAGGGATACACTCCTCTGGTTTTGGATACCAAGAGATATCCAGCAGAGAGTGAACTGACCTTTCTTCTCTAGAAAGAGCCACGTATTGGGAAGACACAGCTCTGAGACTGAAAGGGCTGACCAATGCTAAAGACACTATGTCAAGAAACTGCTATGTATGGAAGAATTGCAAGCTTTCTGAGCTGACAATGAAGAATGGCTGGTGAGACCTCTTTGGACATAAGTGGTGGATGACTCTGAGGTGTGAAGAGTGTGGTTTGTTGTGCAGTAGCAGGACAAGAGGCTGAAGTGCAGGGCATTGTGAAAGACAGGGGAGCCTTTTGAAGCAAGGAAGAATGGCGCAATGAGATGAATAGATGATGGGAAAGGAAGAGATGAAGCAGGAGAAAATGAAAGGAGGAATGATAAGGAATGATCCTTTGATACAGTCAGTCTGATCTCAACTGCTCTCAAGCTGCTTAAAATAGAAAACTATTAAATACAGTGGTCAGTGGAGACAGGTCATGCAAGTGGTTGACAGACATACTTGTCTTTGTTACAGTGTGACTCCCTCCTGCTGTTAATGGTATAAAGTCTCCTAAATTGAGGTACCCAGCTGAGTAATGTGTTTATCTTTACAGATTATGTTTCCTGTAGCTAAAGAACCATTCACTCTTAAAATTATCAGCACAATATTAGCTGAGTTACACTGTGTTGTGAGAACCCATCTTGTAATATCTCCTTTTTGACACCATCTCTTTGTTGTCAACAAACCAGACTGATTTAAAACAACTGGGCTGAAGCTCTTTTCCAAGGCTTTTTTTACATGGCTTAAAAAATAACTCTGCAGATGAATTTTTGTAGTGTCCAATTTAGCCATATTCACCTAATCAATTTGTTTTACACTACCTCTATCTATTTAAAGCTGGTCTTAATAAGCTGTCAAAAAGCTGTGCACAGTGGTGGGTAATGTTAACACATCAGCTGAAGGAAAATGTGGGTGAAGGACCTGGTGTGTATAGAGTGTTGAAGTTGTTTCTTCTCATCAGCTTTTACTTTTTATATGAGCAAGCCAACTACATAGCAAGCAAAAAAATAAGATGATGCTTTACTTTGGAATGTGTGTGCTCTATTGATAAAGTGTTGTCTGCTTTTTGGATTGGAGTATTGTGGAAAGCAGAGGGAGGTGAAATCCACAGCATGGGGCATTAATTAGAGGAGATGAGAGTGTGGACATGCTGTAGTACACTCAGGTGAGTCTTTGGTACACATTGATTTGTACATTATTAAAATAAATTCATCAGTTATTTTCTGGTACCCTGAATATTAAAAACTGATTAGTGTGACAATGTATTTTCATTCAAGTTAGACACAGGGGACAGAGAATATTCTGTGATAGACAATTAGTTCTCCTCTTCCTAGTCTTGCTGGTCCCATTTGATTAACAATAGATTTCCTCACACATTACTCTGCTGTTGTATTTCTTTGGCATAACATTTTTTTTCATTTTCCATCACCACTTGGGTACTATGTGAAGGAGAAACTGGTTCTTCCATGATAGAGGGGATTAGCAGATGAATAGTGGGAAATGCAGGATGCAAAGGAAACTCGCAAGGTGTAAATGTTTTAAACATTGCTTTTGCTGATAAACAAGCTTGCAACGTTTTTATCTTCACATCAGTGTTTGGGAACTTTATTTACTAACTGAGGAAAACAAATTTCTACAGTGGGTTAAATTCAAGCTTTGGGCTTTGTTTTGGGAAAGGATAGTGATTCTAGTCTGCAAAGTCCAGGGTTTAGCTGCCATTTCCTACTTGTGAAAATGGCTAAAAAACATTACCAGTTTCTGTGCTATTTCAGAGACAGTATAACACTAAGTAATGGCTAGTGCTGGCTGCAGCCCCTTGCCCCTCTTCCTTCTTCACCCAGCTGAATAACTTCCAGTGTGTAAAAGACACAGAATCTGAAGTGAAAGGAAGTTTGCAGTAGGTCAGTGATGTAGAAGATTAAATGGAAGAACAATTGTGATGAGTCAAAGCCGAGACTGTAGAAGGTGCTAAATGCCCAATAGAGTGACGTGAGTTCCCACTCTGACAGTATTAATAAGTTTTGCCATAATTCAGTTACACCTTGGAAACAGTTAAAGCAATTTAAGAGCAAAGTTAGTATAATTACTAGTTAATAGCCAGAGCCAGTGCTTCTAAAGTGTAAATTGTTTCTGTATCGATCTAAGCTTACACTGTCAGCATTCTGTAGAGACTGAACTTTAAGTGCTTCATTCAGCTATATGCAACCAATAATTTTAGGTTTTATCCCTCCCAAACAAAAGTGCCATTGTTTATTATATTTTTCTGCAACAATAAAATCAATTAAACTGTTTTTCCCCCCAAACATAGCTGACCTTTGTAATCAACACATTTGAAATGCCAACATTCTGACAGGATCTTATGCTTATTAAAAGAAATGGAAGACGTGACAGCAGGTTAACACTGTTGCCACAGACCAGGCCTCCTTTACACTGATTACCAACAGTGGGAGTTCTGCAGCTGAGTTTATGTACCACCAGCCCTCCTGTAGTAAGCTTACCCTTTTGACTTTAAATCTGTTCCAATGTAGTTTCATATTTAGTGTCTAGGTTGTTGTGTCTTGGTGAGCTTCAAGCCAAGTACAGAGATGTGGCAGCATGTATCTCCATCAGCACAGAGAAGTGGGAACTGAGTCAACACATACATGAATAACTGGAAACATCTTATTTGCAGATCAAACCTCCATCTGCAGAATGGAGGAATTGTATGATTAGGGAGATTCTGTCAAAGTCTATTAGAGTTATCTGAACAGTGAGACTGAAAACAGGATAGTGTGAGGACAAGGAGTTGTGCTACCCATCCTGGTTAGAGTGTGAGCAGTACTGGATAATTAATATCGTTAAGCACTTTGCAAATAGAGATGATCAGCTAAATGAATTTTGCATCAATTGCTCTCTTCTTAAACAAAAGGCTGATCCTGCTTTTCAAATATTTGGAGATAAATCTGAAAAACAGGCTAAAATACAAAAGTGTGTAAAATGGACAATTCATGAAGGAGCAGATTGCTCCTGGTCTCCAGTGGTACCCACACAGGTCTCTGGCGAAGGAGGTGCAGTTAGTCCTGTAGGTAGTTTGATCTTTAGCAGGCATTAGTCTTTGTGTCTGCCCAACCAAGGAGACAGGAAGTTCAAAGCTGAATCAGATTTAAATGGGTCTCCAGCAGACCAAGACTTCAAGCTGGTCAGGTCTCCTGTGAGGAAACATATTGCTTTGTTTGTCGGGAGAGACCAGAGACTTGTTACAACTCCACAGAACAATTAAGAACCATGTTTTGCCCCCCCAATTAATTTAATTTTACTTTGAATTTTTCTCAGCTGACTCTAATAAAGACTTTAATGAAGCTCTCTACATAACCTTCTGGGCCTCATACCCTTCCTCTGTCTCCTTGGCAAAAGCTTGTTGTGATTTAATTTTCTCTCTTCCTCTAATTTATGTTTCATGACCTTGCATGCCTGACAAGCTCCCCCTTGTCTGATTATCTGTGTTGGTCGCACTTCTGAATATGTATTACATGTTTTATACATAGTATAAGAATCTTTGTTGGGAGGAGACAGGATAGTCCATTGTCTCTATGGGCCCTTGGACACCACATTTCTGTTGGGACACATTTCCTCAGTTTGCTAGCTACTTGTCTGGATAAGGAGTAAGGGATTAAAATAGTTTCAAACAGAGATGCTAAAGAAAAAAAAATACAGTAGTATATCACTTCAGAGTGTCTCAAATGGAAAGACCTCAGCCTGCTTCCAGGTAGAACAAGTGGAGGAGCACTTACAGGTGCACAGAGCTGTTTTCCCTATTTGGCTTTGTCTGAAACGTGGCAGGACAGATATCAAGCACTTTGCATGAGCCTTTGTGGCAGGCTGCAGTTAGACTTTCTCTGTTTATAACTGGGAAGAGAATTTATAAAGCCAGAATGTCATTACTGGAGCTGGGAGAGTGAAGCAGGGAGACCACCCAAAGCTCCTGAAAGGTGCCAACAGGGACAGCAGTGACCTAATTGAGCAGAATTTAGATGAAGAGATAATCAGCCACATTTTTCAGGCCAGGCTCTCAAGAACAGCAGTGCATACACAGTAATCCTTGTGCATCCATCAATAATTTAAAGGAACAACAGACTTTTAGACCTTTAGAAAAATCAATTAAACTTTACAAGCAGTCACAGTGTGCCACCAGCAGAGCTGCTGGCCTGGGAATGAAAGGCATTATTGCATCTGTTGTTCAGTTATGCACTTAAAGGGGAACAATGCTGGCAAAGGCAGGCCTTTTCCCATTTTTGGCAATATTGGTGTGTTTATGCATATTGTGTTAGTTTCAAAACATCTTTTCAGTAACAACCTTTTAATACCAAACTGTGACTTTCTTATTTTATTCTGCCTGCTTCCTATCACAAATCAATGATGTTTCTGGCTTGACAGGAAGAATATAGTTTGTACTTTTACTTTCCTTTTACCTATCCTCACAATAAAAGAAGAAAAAGCCTTGGGAGAAAATGCCATTGATTGTCAGGCAGCTTTTAAGGCTTATAGCTTCTTCAGAAACTGGTATTTAAGTCTCTTCAGCATTTGAAGTAAAGATTTCACCAAATGTACAAGGAGAGACCACTGAGCTTAGTCTGGGTTTATGGACAGAAGGTGAGTAGGTATGACTATTGGCTAGAAGGCAAAAGAGGAAAATATCAGCATTCACTGAGGGGCATAAGAACCTGGCCCCTGGGTTTAGGTCACTGTCCTGAGCTACTGCATAGGCAAAATATGGAAAAAGAGGAATGTTTGGATCCTCCAGCAAGCAGTCCAAGGCACCCAGAGTAAAATGTGCAGAGATGGATGTCTCAGGTCCTGCATTGTCTCAGGACACTGTCATCTACAATTCTGTACAGAAGCCTTTAACCTTAATTCAGGTTAATCTTGAAACCTCTAGTGAAGTTAAGCACATTGCCTATATTTTAATGAAAATCCACAAAAGCAGCTGTTAATGCTCTTAAAATGTGCTGGAATGTGAATTTTTTGCTCCTCCAGCTAAAACTGAAAGATGAGTGGCTAGGAGGGTCAGGATTTCACTCAGATGAATTGCAAATATTTCTGGATGTCCCTTGGTGAAATTATCCTTGTTCAGAAAATAACCCAGGATTGTCTTGAATTAGAGTGAAAAATGAAGAATGAGCCCAAGTGGAAGCACAGCTGATTCCAAGGCTTTTCCTCAAGGAGAGTATAATTTTACATACAATCATGTCTTTGGTGCCAAGACCAGAGCCTATCAGATTTCCCTAGGTGCCATTCTTAATGGATTACAGCCAGTGTAGTATGTTTGCTCTTGTGTGTTGTTAGATTTGGAATATTTTCAATTACTCTCTCCAAAGTGCTACAGCACAGTCTGAACACAGTGGTGGTCAGAGCTGTATGGAGATCTCCTTGCCTTGCCATTGGATTGAAGTAGGAAGAGTGAGCAACATCATGTTCTCTGGCTATATTTAAACTACAACTGCTGAGGTTTTTCTGTAAAAAGTCAGTTTCTGTTACTTGTCAGACTGAACTTCACTACGAAATAGGTAATTAAATCCTGATATTTGAGACTGAATGGTTCTTAGCCATCAGTTGCCTGAAGTCCATAAATAATGAGGTATTCACTAACTTGGTTCCCAAATCCTTGAGTCCTGCTTCTCTGTTTGCAAGAAAGGTTACATGGCCAGCTCCAGTTTCACTTGTGGTGAAGATGCTGAAGATGCTGGCCATTACTCGTAACCTTTGAGTTGAGAATATGGTTGGAGTTCTCAGAAAGGCTCCTCTCCTGGATAGACAGTGGAGAGTTTTGCTTCAGTTTCTGGAGCAGTCAGAATACTCCAGTTTGTTTCTATTTTGGGATGTTTTTGTATGTGTGCAAATCTCATCTCAAATTATTTTTTTCATTGAAGAAAAAAAGAGACAGTATTAGATTCTGAATACAAGTGAAGTAGCCAAGCAGCTTGCTGGAAAAGTAGTGTATTCTTTAGTAAGAAAACAAAAGCATTGTATTTGGCAATGAGCTGCTCATTAACTGTATGTCTGCTAGGCTGTGTGTTGAAGAACAGTCAACTAGTAGCTAATTAATTATAGCTCAGTAAAAGTGGCTATGGTCCACACCACTCCTCTCAACTACAGGATGAGTCCTTCCCCAGTTTTCTGAAGGGCTTCATCAAGCTGAAGACTGAGCAATGTGTAAGCCATACAAAACCCAAATGGAATATTTCAATTTACTGATAGTAATTGGTTGTTTAATCCTTATTAGTTTCTGGACAGGTGTTTCATATTTGCTCTTCATGTGTGGCATTTCAAAACTAATTCCTTGAATTTAAAATCCAGTGTCTCAAGTATTTATGAAAATTCACTTTCTCTTACTACAGAAACAATTGTTTTGTCCATGAATGGATGCATTTAATTCACAGTGGCTTAACAGAAACATCATCTCTTGTGTGCTGTGCTTCAAGTGTAATGTCTATACACTGCAAACACAATAAATGATACTATCATTCTTTCAGTACAGTCAGCCTCTGAAATGTAGAACAGTGGGTTCATAATGTTTTGATCAGACTGTATCATCAGACTGTGCCTGAATGACAATGTACTGGCATTCCACATCACTTGCAGCATTTATTCTGAATGCTGGAAGTGTTGATTCATGCTTCTCAAGTAACTTCTTAAATCTCTTGGAGAAGGAAGTAAAACTGATGAAGGGCTAGTAAATAAAAAACTCCTACCAAACACACTTTTGGTCTGATTTAGTCCAATCTTTGTTAATAACCAAGTGCTCTCAGTAGCAAAAGATTGAACTATCTGAAGAATATTATCTCCAGCACGTGTTTTGAATGTTGCTATTTTAGAGGGTCGAAGTGACAAAGACATTGTCTTGGTTTAACCCCAGTCAGTAACTAAGCTGCACAGAGTTGCTCTCTCACTCCCTGATGCTAGGACGGGGATGAGAATCAAAGAATGAAAGGGAGAAAACTCATGGATTAAGACAGTTTAATAGGTAAAGGAAAAGCCACACTGGTGCAAAGAAAAATAAGGAATTCCTTCCCCACTTCCCATGGGCAGGCAGGTGCTCAGCCAGCCCCAGGACAGCCAGGCTCCATCACATCTAATGGTGGCTTGGGAAGACAAATAGCATCACTCCAAACATCTCTCCTTTCTCTTCCTTCCCCACCTTTACCTGCTGAGCATTGTCCCATATGGTCTGGAATGTCCCTGGGGTCAGTTGGGGTCAGCTGTCCTGGCTGTGTCCCCTCCCAGCATCTTGTGCACCCCCAGCCCACTCGCTGGTGGGGTGAGGAGCAGAGAAGGCTTTGACTCTGTAGCCATTGCTCAGCCATAACCAGAACATCCCTGTGCTATCAACACTGTTTCCAGTACAAATCCAAAACACAGCCCCATGCCAGCTACTGTGACAAAAATTAACTCTGTCCCAGTCAAAATCACCACAGTCCAGTAACTTGATTATTGCCTTTAATTTTACAGAAAACTGCCCACAGTTTATTAATTGGCAGTATCAATTCTCCCTCCCAGTTTTGCATGAAGAATTAAGAAAAATATACTTTATCAAACTACCTTTGAAAAACCAAATAGAGTGTTCAACAGAAAGGTAAAATTACATCAACGAATAAGATTATAGGAAAGCAAAGAGATTACTGTAAAGTGACAATAGTAATAGTGGTTATTCCGTGTTACTTCATCTTGAAATGATGCACTACCTTGTCATCAAAGAAAATTCTTAGTTCTGATCTGCAAAGAGCTCTAACTAGCAATAAAAGAGAAGGTTTTGATTCATTTACCCCTAAAAGTTGACTCCAATTCAAAAGTCATTTGAGTTAATAACCAAAAATTATGACCAAAAGAGTATACTATAGGCCTTATACCTGCCATAAAGTGTAAAGACAGTGGATAGTCCCACCAGTCTGCTTATATGGTGTTATGCTGTGTTTCTTGAAGCTGCTCAAGGAAAGAGGTTCAGCATGGCAGAGTTAGCATGGTAAAGGTGTTAGAGTTTTATGGAACACTTCAGCAGGAACTCTTACAGTTGTTTTCCCCTACTTTCCCTTTGAAATTTGGCTTTGGAGAAACTGTCCATTTAATTCTTAACTATGTGTATGCTGCTGAGTTTAAACTGCTCCAATCACTTTCTGCCAGCTGATACACTCTGTTTTCTGTCAGGACAGCTGTAGAAGCAACAGCAAACAGCCCATCTGCGAATGCTTGGTCCAATGCAACTGTCTCTATCCGCTTGAATACATTGCTTCCCCCTGCACTTTAAGGCATGCTCCAGAGGTTCCTGAGCCTCCTGCTGTGGCAGCTGCAGATATATTATGTTTTAAGGCATCGTAGCTTTGATAAGAATCAATTATGTATTGCAGACCTAATTATACAGCTTATTCAATGTGATGCTACCCATTGAAATTTAGGAATTATGTCAGAAAATGTACAATCTTATATTGGAGAGTAAGGAAGTGAAATGTTCCTAGCAGAGTACTAGAAGAAGTTGCCTTTTGTTTTTCTTTTGTTCAGATTTTGTACAAGAAAAGGAAAAAAAGCCTGCTGGTGCAGCATATTTCCTTGCTGCATTGCACACAGTTTTCAGGCCAATAGCAGAGGTGTGATGCAACTCCTGACTCCCCTATTTGGAGTGAGATGTCATCGTAAGATGGATGGGAGAAATTCAAGAAACATATTGTGACTTACTTTGCATCCTCACAAATCTTCATGGTCTGGCTTGTTGCAGACGTTGTTGTTTGTAGGAAGTTTTTTGCAATATGGTTCTATTCACTAAGATTTCCAGATGAAGTACTTGCAGTGATTGATTATGATCTTGCAAGACATATTTCATTTGCAGACAAAATTTGAAAACCATTTTCTCTCTATTTCTGGGGATGATATTTTGCAAAATGTGCTCGTTCACAGTTCTCTTTCCTCCCACCGTATGGAGTTTCTAACGACCTAGAATTAAGGTGGGAGAGATGAGTAACACAATTGAAAATATCATCATGGCTCTTGCATATGCAACAACAGCTTTGAAAATTCTAGCTGATAAGTTTTCTCTGTATATGTATTTAAAAGGACTCAGTTCTGCCTCCACATTTCCCAGTGTGGAATGAAATACATTTCTCTTCATAAGAATCAGATTCTGCCTCTGCAAAAATGATGAGAACAACTCTGGTTTTGTGTGATGTATCACCATTTAAACAGCTGTAACTCTTTCAAAGGTTCATTTATCTCCATGACTTGGTAACTGATAATACCATTTACAGCAATCATTCCACATTAATAGGAGGATCAGCAGTCTAGCACCTGACCTGGGGACTTAGTATATATTCTACTCTATCCTTGTTACTGGCTTACTGTATGACCTTCAGCAAATCTATGGCCTTTTCTGTAACTGTCAGTAATCTCCCCATTACTAAAGGTAATGATACTGAAATATCTTTGTAATATGATAGGAGATCCTTGGATGTAATAGATTTGCTGTACATACACTGCCATGTATGCTAAATTCTCTTCTGTTTTTATTATAGTGTGACTCCCAAAAGAATATTAAGTGGACAGGGTGACATTTCCTATAACACATAGTTTGGGACTAATTCTGCTCATGTAAAAGTTTATGGGCACTTTGACTTCACTGCCCTGTGAATCATTCCTGGCATTAATCTCTATATGAGAGCCATTCCAGAAGATGGTAGAACATCTTTTGCTAAAATTTCATTCTCTTTTCGTATTACTTAAATGCTTTTTAATCTGAATTGGAAGGAACCCATAGAACTTATGGGGGTGATTTTGGGCATTCAAGTCATGTGGTTTAGGTGCTGAGTGACCTTTTATTTTTTTAAAGTGATGAAAATGTTTGTCATTCCATGGTTGGAAAGAAATTAAGCTATCTACAAGGCCTTAATTAAGTTTATTCTGTCAATCCAGGGTGGCTTTCAAGATTCAGTGGTTCTAACTAAAGTCCATTTTTGATCATAAAAGAAACTGAAGAAGGAAATTCCATTTTCTCTGTCTTTATGGCAACATTCACAATGAGATCCAGGCTGGGTTGAATTCTGCTCTTGACTGTATTAGTGGTGTTTTAAATCAGATACAATGGTATTGCAGTCTCAGTACTCTAAGAATGTAAAAAGTATGATGTTCACATGCTGAAGTTAAATCTTTGGTTCAACCAAAGCAAGTAAACTTTCAGGCAGCAGTAGTAATTGTAAAATGATAATGTTTGTAGTAAATGTTAATGCTGACAATAACGTTACATCTTCCTTAGCAATACAGTGTTAAAAAGAGGAAAAGCTTTATTTTAGGTATAAAATACTTGCTGAACTAAAAATTGCACCACGTTTGAATCACTGCAAAAGGCTTTAGCATTCGTAATCTGTTACTGGTTGTCATTAGGTACGGTCATAATGATAATTGTGGTTGCAGACTTAACTATAATCACTTTCACACAGATTTCAACCACGTTTATACTCATATTTTAGTCTAGGAATTTAAATTACTGAGTAAGAGAAGTCTTACCAGAAAAGCATAACAATGTGTAAAGTAAATTAATACCAAACAGATGCAAATGAACTACAAAATACTATTACAGCAGTTGGTTATAAACACTGCTTACAGCTAAGTCTGTTTGCCCCTCTTGTCTCCAAAGTCTTACATTAACATTACGTTGTAGTGTTCTGGTATGATGAGTTGGGATAAAGTATTGCTGTCTTTGTGAATAGGTGACAATGTGGTACTTTGTAGCTGAGGTTGCTGTGCAAACAACCACAACATTCTTTTACTTTGCCACTGATGGGAAGCTTGTGAAGAGAAACATGAGGGACTCCTGGGTGCAACAGATTCACACTGGATGTTGGGGATAGATCTCCTTTGTTTTGGTTACTGGGAGTACAGAGGAGCAGAATGCACAAACCTTGACAAGCTGAACAGGGCTGAGCACGAATCTTCAGGGTAACTTTCATGGCAATCAGCTGATAGGTTACTTCAGAGCACGTTGAACAGGACAGCTTTCTCAGATTTGTTCTTTTCAGCATGAGAAGAAAACAAAATGTGTCCTGTCTAGTTATGTGAGTTATTTTTAGCTGGTTGTGTGCTGTTCTGGCTGGTGTTGTGTGATATTCAGAACGGGAAATTGACTTTTCTTGTCCATCATCTCTTAGAATCTGTTTCCACAAGTGAAGTTTTTTTTCCCCCTTTGTTCCTGATTAAAAAAAAATTCTCTCAACAACAGGTAGAGATTTGTGGGGAGTAAATCTCTTCATAGCAAAGAAAGGTGTCCCTGTGCTGACCACTGCCCTGACACTGATCACTGATGAATAATGTGATAATTCCAGAGACAAATGTGAGCTCTCTTGAGGCTTTCTGTATAATCTTGCCCCAGTTTTGTTTTTCTTGGTGGAACAAAATGATGCTATTGGGAAATAGCTGCCATTGCAGCTGTTCAGGTGTTTCTACACTGATTTCAGAAATTAGTCAGCTGTAGTGTCCAGGAGTAATGAACAAAAGCTGGAATACAAAAGTTTCCATTTATACTTTAGGAAAATACCCTTTACTGTTCAAGTGAGGGAGCCCTGGCACAGACTGTCCAGGGAGAGTGTGAAGTCTCCTTCTCTGGAGGTTTCCAAAACCTATCTGAACGTGTTCCTGTGTGACCTGATCTAGGTGGACTTACTTGAGCAGGGAGGTTGGACTGGATGATCTTTAGAGGCCCCTTCTACTCCCTACCATTCTGTGATTCTGTGTGAAAATACTGATTAAGAATGACTTAAGGAAGATTCTATGACCCCGTGTCCCTCCTGAGCAAGACTTTGAGATCCCTTTGGATGTGCTGCACTGTAAGGAAGTAGTTGACTTGAACCAAGCAGCTCTGAGATGGAGAAGAAGGGCTGAAGTTCAACAGATGTAGAAGCTGCTTTTAGTGTAACATGTGTACATGTGATCTGAGCAGCCTGAGGGGGCTTTAGGGCTCCTAAACAACAAATCATAATAAACATAAAACCAAAATGTTGTGAAAGTCTTACTTGGTGCACGGATAACATCAGTTTGCCAAATGTTGCACTGTTATTTGGGCTTCATGGGGACAAGGCTTATCAAGAGCACCTGTGCCTGGTTCATGGCCACCAAGCTCATAGGAGTCCTGCCTCATCCATAGAATCTTAGTGTGTGAATGTCTGCATCTTCAGACACCTAAAAGTGATTTTTAATTTGGCTTCCAAGGAGCTGAAAAAGAAGATAAAGAATGTATTTCCTGACTCATAAACAGTGTCATACCCTCCTTTGTGGTCTGACTTCTCCAATTGTCTAAATCTTTCTCTGCTTTACTAGAATTATGAAGCATACACTTTGATTGTGAGCTATTTTTTTTTCCTACTATTTTTGTAACAAATATTTCAAAGTAACTTTTTATCCTCACCTCCCCAGGATCTTATCATTATTGTGTGATTGGAAGCTTTGTCCAAATATACTTTGGCTTAATAATAGCAGTCATGTCCTTCCAGAGAGAACTTTCCAGGTTTCTGTAGAATTTTACAGAAAACACCCTGACTGCATTTTTTTTTTAAAACATGTTGCTCTCACCATATTTCAAACTCTTTTTTTTATGCAGTTCATAGCTTGTTTTGATATAGGCCATGGAAAGATATACCGATTTTCATATTGTTTTCACTGCATTGATTTAAACCTTCCTAGTTATTTATTAGCTGAATTTCCCTTAGATATTTTCACTGCTAGGAGGAAACACAGGTGGCAAGGTGGTGAATTTGTTACTCATTGCATTTATTATAGGAGGAAAATTTCTAATACCTTTTTTTGTTTTGCCATTAATCTGTTCACTCTGTAGGAATAAGCTTGGAAAAGAAATTAATGTTGAACTTTGCTGATGGTCCATAACTAGATCTGCATTTCTAAGTGCTGAGCTCCAAATTAGCAGAAAATAAAGGACACAGAGGTTTCCAGAGGCATCCAGTATTCTCAGCTGTTTTGGAAATTTGGCCCAAGCATTTGCAAGTTAAACTTATTAAATATTCTGTCATTGATGTCAACATTTCAATAGTAAGTGATGAATTGGCCAAGTGGAAACATTAACTTTTCTCTGGGATGCAAATTTGCTGTTACTATTTTTTCCCTGCTTATTTTTGAGGCATTTATTATTATAAAAAAGACTGAAGTGATGTTGATGGAAAAAACACATTGCCTTCATTACTTTTTCCTTTTCTCTGAGCTGAATTCTGCTCTCTAATGCTAATGTAAATGAAGCCACTCAAGTGTTAACTCTGCTGTTTGGTGCATCCTTTCAGGGGGACAATCTCGACAATAAATTAACTGCTGGGGAAGCAATCTCAAAAATATACTTTTGGCTCTTGTTTCACCCACTCTCATCTTTCCCTTGACAATCATTTTTCCAATGGTATATTATTAAAATTTAGGACCACTCTGAACAGGGATTCCACTATTTATTTAGCAGGTTCTCTTGTTGCCTGCTGGTGTCTTGTTTGTGTAATGTGACTAAACTTTTTATCAACTTTCATATGCTTCCCTAAAAAGAACACTGTTCACTCTTTGAGTGAAAGTAATCTTATGGTAATTAATTTGACTGATAAATAAAAAGCTTCACATAATTCCAGATGTACACACTGTTAAAAATAATAGTCTGTTAATGAAGTTAAGCACTGACAAGGCAATACCCCAGTACTAGATGGCAGCATTAAGAACAGTGTAAGGAATTTCCACTGATTTTCTGGTTTTGCTTTGCAATCACCACGAGAGTGAGAAATATGTTGCATTTGCCTTCCTTGGATTACAAAAAGGCAAAAGTATAATATCTTATTGATTAGTCTAATATAGCCAGATACAAAAGGAATTGTGCTTCAAATACTAAAGCGGGGAGGAAAGGAAGTTAAAGAGCACGATCAATTTATTTAACTTCCAAAAGTGTTTGTGGTTGGTTTTGAAAAAAAATCATCATGATTTCCCAGTGATTTGATTGATGAAACTTTTCCTTGCCAGTCTCTGGACAGTGTTACAAAGAAGACAGAATTCAGCAGAAAATATACCTGGAAAAGCCTGTCTCCCATGAAGGTGGGAGACTGGAGTCTTAACTCTGTTAGATTGCCTCATTAACAAAAAATTACAGCTAACTTAATTATATTGTGGAAGAAACTTCCATATAAACTCTTCTAAAAACCTTTTTCCATTAAGAGGTAGCACCTGTGTCAATGATTCATTTCATCTGCTCTGTGTTGTATACCCTGAGTTTCAAAACAGTGTAAACTCTACTAACTGTGGGATCTTTCATTCTGTCCCTCCTGATGTCAGCCTTGAAGCATCATGTTCAGTTTTGGGGCTTTGCATTTTCACTTGCACCAGGGCAACGTTAACCAGGTCTTTGCTTAGAGGTATAAAGATACAGATCTGGAGAAATTTGGAGAGTTTGCCCCACTGATTGCATTGAACATTGAGATCCCTTGCTTCTCAACTGTCTGTCTCTGATATTGGCCTTGGTGGTTTATTGCTGTGTTTCTGCATTTTCTAAATTTGGGGCTGTTATTTGGATGAGTTCTGCTGCTGTTAGCTAGAATAATCCTAGTAACTTTCCATTTATGCTTTCTATAGTAGCTAGTAACAGGACAAGGGGTAATGGGATGAAGCTGGAACACAAAAAGTTCCACTTAAATATAAGAAAAAACTATTTCACTGTTGAGGTGAGGGAGCCCTGGCACAGGCTGCCCAGAGGGGTTGTGGAGGCTCCTTCCTTGGAGGTCTTCAAGACCCACCAGGACATGTTCCTATGCGACCTGATCTAGGTGACCCTGCTTCTGCAGGGGGGTTGGACTGGATGATCTCTAAAGATCCCTTCCAACCCCTACCATTCTATGATTCTATGTACTAAAAGGCAGGAGTACTTGATAGTTCATCTGTGCTCTTCTTTATACAACAGTATGTAAGAAGATATTTGAATAGAAAGTAAAGCTGTGGTCTTTACCTACATCCTGTGGCCATCAACAAAGACCTAGGAGATGTGACTGGTGAGAAGGTCAGAATTTTGTCCTCATTCCAAATCATAATGGAACTTGACACATATCAAGTGCTTTATTGCAAATGTGTATTATGAGAGAAATTTTTCAAACATTTTCTTAGGTAAATTCATATAAGAAAAAGTTTTCAAAACCTTTGAAAAACAATGAAGAGCTTCATCTAGTTAAAATAGACTCATTTGATCTCCTGTTTATAGTAAGAATTTGTCTCATGGAGAAAAAAACCTGGTGATTGGCATGAGGTCCTAGCCAAATAATGCTTCTTGCTGATAATTAGTGACAGTGTTTATTAACTTACCTGCTGGGTAAATTTTCAAAATAGTTTAAGGAAACTAAAGAAGCAATTCCTTCTAGGGATGCAGTGCTTAGATTCCCAGATTGCTCAAACAGGTTGATCTTACCTTTAAATTCACTACATGATGAATGAGTGAATTTGTAAATTAATTGGGGCAAAATCAATCACAAATCTTCACATTCCAAGTGTTAAGACTGTGATCTAGTCCTTTCTTGTTACAGTGCAATTTCTAATTGTTTTTGCTTTTATTGGGGCAAAACATAAAAGCTAGAAAAAGGTATTTTTAATTGAAATATGTCTGTCAGCATATATCTGTGTAAATTACTAAGAAATGGTAAAAATGCTTGTCAAACCCAGCACTGCCCAAGTTCCTCCTCTGCCTTCAGCCCTGCAGAAGACTTAAGAGTTCAAATCTTATCACTGTGATACAGCTTATGCTCAGAGCTGCTCGTTTCAGAACATGCTCCTGGAAGCAATTGCAAATGAGATGTGAAACTCTGCATCTTTTCTTCCTTTTTATAAAACAATTTTCTAAGTTTTATTGGCTTTTCTCCATGTGTTGGCTCTGCTTAGTATGTGGATTAAGGCTATGTTGTTTGACCTGTCCTGTATCTTTGCCTTCTCAGCTGTGACTGGGGAAAGCAGCTCTAAGGCACAAGTCCCACCGACCATCAGAGAAGCCTTGTGTTTGAGCTTTCAAATCCTCTCATAATTGGAACTTGTCCCTAATGCAGAATGACACTGACAACATCAGAATGTGTGAAAAATCTTTCCCATTTTGAAATATTGTCATCTGTTCTTTGCTGGAGTCTCAAATTTAATTCATCAAGGGGCTTCATTAATCCAACAGAATCATTCAGAAAGACATTTGATCACATGCATTGAGTCCTAATGGCATCCTGACTACTTGTGAAATCATCTGAAAATCTATTCCTGTCACAGAAGCAGGAATGAGACTGTAAATTTGAAATGAAATGGCAGATCATTGGATCCATGATTTGTTAATGATGATATTGAACAGCTCTGTTACTGATAAAAGGAAAAAAACAACGTGGGCATCGTGTCTCAAACTGAGAAGTTGCCAACACGGAGCTTGTGTGCAGGGGTAATGATTCTGCTGGTTGGGCTATTGGCAGCCATGCCAGGGAGCAAAGCGTTTGGGACAGCTGGCTGTGGTGGAAACCATTTGTGTTTCTCCCTGCATAGCTTTGCCTTTTGTTAGATGAGAGGGAGCAATCGCTCCCAAAGGTTGCTTTTCAATATGCTGTGCAGGAATTAGGAGTCACAAAACCCAAGCACGTATTAGTTCAGCTTTTAGGTCCTTCCCCTGGGCCAACACAGCTATATATTTCAGAGCAGCTGCAGCCCAGTGTCAAGGAGAGATGACCCATGGCTGCTTTGTACACTGCTTTTGATATTAAAAATGAACATGTCAGCATCAAACTGACACACAGCAAATCCTGTTTCTCCACCAGCTCTTGTGTGCACAAGGTGGAGGAGGCTGAGCAATGTCTGCCTCAGCTTGGCTGCTGCAAGGAACTGCTCAGACTACCAGTGTGTGTGACTGTGACCCTCTGCAGGCTGCTCATATGTTACTGGTTTGAGACTTGACAGTAAACTAAATTCCAAATCTCAGCCCAGTGCCTAATTTACCAATGCCTGGGATTCTTTGGATACAGTGACTCAGGTATGCAAACCTGCATGTTGGTTGCAGATGTGGGTGAGTGACAAATAGCTGACCGTCTGTGTTCTACATTGAGTGTTGGTACCTGGTGGGTAGTATTTAGTTATTAGCACAGTAAGCTGCTGCCTAAAGCAGCAAACTTCCTGCAGGTGGGCAGACAGGCATCACCTTTTTTCTCCTGCCAACCTTTCTCTCCCCTTGTTGCTCCTGAGGAGTGCAGGGGAGAAGCTAATGACAGGTGTCCTCACCCTGATGTGCCCCAAAATTGGAGCAACTCCCTGGCATGACAGCCCTGGTAAATCCTTTCTCTGGAAAAAGGAAAGGCATCTCCAGAGTTTTGCTTATGCTTCTTGAGCTGGCCCTAGTAAATCACATCTGTGGAATTCATTCCTCTGTTTCAGAAAAGAAGTTACAATCACCTATTACAGAGGATCACTTTCGATTTCAGATGACTTTAAGCTCCTCATGCCTCTGGGCATTTGCTAACTAATGCCACTGTTTTGCAGCCTTATTTTGCAATATGTAGTTTCCAAACTACCTCTGCCTAAATTTCCGAGAATAAATTTAGTTTGCTGTTTAAATGAGCCTCAGATACAGTCCTAGGTTTTGCTTCCAGCAAACAATTGTCTGAGCAAAGCATAATGTTCATAAATATTTGCTGAAAGCAAACAGCTGGGGCAAAATTCTGGTTTTAAGTGGCTGAAATGCCTCTGAATATATTTCTTGCTTGCTTGCTTTGATTATGTATCAGTCTCCATCTTAAAAGGAGAATGGAGCTGAAATTATATGTGGTGCTGCCAAGTAAGGGAAACAAAGGCTTTGTTAGTGAAGCTTGAAGTTGCACCAGCTTTAGGTCAGATGCCCTTTATTGTTTGTATTTTTTTTTCACTGAAATGGTAATTTCAGAGGATACAGCTTCCTCATCCTGTGTACAAACATGTTGGATTTTTTTTCTAGTATCATTGTGATAATTTTCAGATGAGACAATAATATCAGAATCCATTAACTGTTGATCTTAGTTTTTTACATGGAATCTAACAGACATTGGCATGTTATCACATAGCCATATAATTGATGTGAGAGTCCAGTAATTACTAATGATTGGCTGACAGTCACACTGGAATTTCTATAGCTACCTACTTACCTGCTATGTCACCAGCAAGGGGACTTTTGCTGAAGTGATAGTTGCTATCTACTGAGTGCAAGGGATCTCATCCCTAAAACTTATTCTGACCTGGGTCTGTAATAAGACAGCATTGCCTTGGTAAGGCCAAAAAGCTGTGCACATTCCAGGAAATGTATTTCTTACCTGAAATATCTTTTCACTACAGGGACTATTTAAACTCCTATTTACCTATTCTGGTTTTACTATTTCCAAAGGAATAAAAAGATATGATTTTCAATGCTAGAACAGAGGAAAGTCCATGAATCAAGTAAAACATTTTGTTGTCAGATGGTTTTTACAGTTCCTTTGAACTTGCAATCAGTTTTTATTTCCTTTACTGTGTTTTAGTCTGGTTTACAATGGAAACAGGAATTGATGGGTTCAGTTGTTTTTCTGCAGTCATCTCTAATAATATTTTTTGGTAATTTCTTTTTCCAGTCAAATCAGAGGGGAAAGGAGTGGTGTTAGTGGTAGCAGACTTCAGCAGCAGTAGGTAATTACTGCTTGTGCTTTTTAAACTTGTATTTATTTTATTCAGAAAACTCAAATTTCAATGTAATGGAGGTTGGCATCAGAACAATATGTATGTCTTGTAAGCCACTTACACGGGATTTTAGTGTCTGTATGGATACAGTCACTTTTGCATTTATTTCCACTGGCATAGCTCAGTAAATGCTATTTGTTACCACCATGGGCAAATGTACTTTCCAGGCAAAGCTCACTTTTGAGGTTGAAGGCATTCAAAACAGCTCTGCACAAATACACCACAGAGATACTCATTACTGTGAAGGAAGTGCTGCTGTATGTTTCTTCATGCTATGCTTTGGGAAGCCTGCGACCTGTTGGAGCTGAGGCAAGTGTTGCTTTTGCAGTGCCAGGCTGTTAGGTTATTTTGCTTTTGTTTGGAGATCTGTTCACTGTTGAAGGGCACATCTTCATGTGAACTGCTGCTACTGAGACTTCTGATTCAATGGATAAAGTGTAACTACGGAAATTGTGCACCCAAACCTTCTGTTGCTCTTAGCAATCCCAGTTCATAAGCAGACTTTTGAATCCAGCTTTAGAGGATGTATCCTTCCTTTATAGACTGTAGTGCACTTTTGTCAAACATTTTGCCCTTTGCTTGCCAGAGGCTACATCACATAACCTCTGCAACAGTGGGCACACATATGTTTTCTTGGTGAGTGCTGTACTGAAGACTCTCTGAAAGCCCTTTCAGGCATGTTAACAGCATGCTTCCTCTTATGTGAGACCCCTGGATTAGGCATAATAGATGCAGTCTTGTGTGTTGTCTCCTACATTACACATTTAGGATGGCTTCCTTCTCACCTCATATTTGAGGGGCAGTGATCTTTCTATTTTCCTAGAAGTTGAATATTGTCTTGGTACCAATTGCCTATACAGAGGAGTCTATTTTCCACTCAACAACAGAGAGCAAAACTCTCAGAGATGTTAGCTGGGACCAACTGATTCATACAGAAAGAACATAAATCATTTTTATATCCAAATCTTGCCATATAATTGTTCTTAAATCTTAATTTATTGAAGATTTATTGTTGGGTCTAGTTAAAGATGACTCACATGGGAAGTGGAGATAAGGGAAGAAATTGGCTTTCACCTTTCCTTGCTTGTTTCGTGTATATGTTTCTTTCGTGATCCTTTTCTTCCACTCACCAGTCTGCCCTATTTCCCACGTTGAGAAGCAGAGTGGTTGATCCCACTTGGTGCCCACTTACTGAATAGTTCATAAGTTTTTTTGCCAGCACACACATCTGGCATGGAAAAATGGGCAGATCAGCCGTGTTTCTATCTAATCAGTGTCTGGCATGCCTAGGCACCAAACTACAGTTTTACAGGAGGTCAAATATTCTAAATCCTAGAGAAGACTTTATGGATGCCACACAAGTCTTTGACACACCAGCTAGTGTAGTTATATCTGAAAAACAAACATTACTTACAAATGTCAAAAAGGAGTTGCAGAGTGAGAAACCATATGAAATTAAGGCTTTGATTTAGCAAGCTGGTTTTATTCCTCATGTGCTAAAGAATAAGATTTGCTTTAACTCATGAATTTATAAATTGTTCCACCAATTTCTTTTTAAAACATTGTCTGGTTTCTAGAAGAGAATAGAATATTAACAAGGAAAGATGATTGTGTCATGAACCATTTAGAGTTTCATCAAGAACTCTGTGAAAGCAATCAGATGATGATAAAGTTTGGACACTAAATTACAAAGGATGTGATTTAGAAAAGTAGTTGTATTAATGTCAAGAGAAATTCATAAATGCTAAACCTTTCCAGTGTGTAGCAGTCATAGGTATGAACATGCACTGACAAGTTTCCCAATGTGCTGACGTAATGTACGTGATGTGTAGTATTTTCTAGTACTTTTGAAGAGAAGGGACCCATAGTAGTTAAAGCTGGGCACTGGAAAATGCATTCCTGTGGCCTAAAAGAAGGAGAAACTTCACCAAAAAAAATTGGTTTTGAACACTTTCAGTCAGCACAATCACTGAAAGATTTAGACACATTTTTCCCTCTGTTTCAGCAAAGTTGTTTAATTCACAGGATGGTAAGATTTGACCTAAAGTCTCATCTGTGATGCAGCTCATAGCCTTCAGAGGCTGTGTGATGCATCAGTCTTTCTAAATGCAGGACCCCACATATGGACAGAAATCTTGTGAGACTGTCTTTCATGGACAGCATCTGGAGAAGAGGTACTTGAAACTGGTGTATTTCCTTGTCAAGGGGAGCACTTGAAGCAGCAGAGTTGGATGTTTCTGCTAAAGTAACAGGGACATAGGGCTGAATGTAGTATCAACTTCAGAGCAGGAGCTGCGTGCCAGTGTGTTTGGATGAGTGACAAGAATATAAAGTGAATGCAAGAAGGTCCTCTGGCATATATGACAATAATAGTTTCAGGAATGCTTGTACTTGATAACACAAAGTGCTAACAGTGTGAGTAGGACTTAAGATAGCAAGTATCTAGATGAATAAAGGTCAAAAGAGAATAGTCGAGGTCTTCACGGTGTGTGGGGAGCATTAATGGATTCCCAGCATGGGGCATAAGAAGATAAAAGTATTTCCTGTTGTCTTTGTACTATGCTCTTCATGTGAGGCTCAGGTAGTGTTTGACAAGTGCTTTCAACACAGAAAACTCTAAACCAGCTCTAAGTATTAAAAGCATTAAAGTCCATTAGAAAGTTGCCATTTTCTTCTCAGCATCACAGAGATTTAGCTTTAATCTGGCAAAGCATCAGAGCCTGCATTTAAATTTCATATGTACTAATGGGTTTCTGAATCGGGGTCTTTAAGCAGGGTCTATGGTTTGATGCAGCTCTTTTGGAGCACTTGAGCAGGTTGTATGGAAGATAATTGCTAAATAGGTTGAGAATGTTGGAATTGGAGGTGAGAATTCAACAAATATATTAATGGAATCCATGCTGAGCAGTAGCATCATGGTATCTAGCAAGGTTATATTCTAATACTACTATTGATCCATGAGTGATTCAAGTCTGTTCATCAATTAAAGGGGACATCAGAAAAAGAAGTAACCTTTTGAGGTCCTCTGCCAGAAGAGAAAAAAGAAACCTGAAAGTGCCTTAGATGGCTTAATACATGAAATGGTGTGTCACTCATATAGGCAGCAGACAAACACTGTCTCCATTTTCTATACTGTTGAGAAACAAGGAAAATAATCATTCTGCTGAGCGTTTTGATATAACCCAAGAAAAAGTACTTATGTCTTCTACTGCAGTCATTTGTTGTCTATGTAATCATCCATGGAAATAAGTGGAAAATAATTACAAAACCAACACTTCATATATATGAGTGAAAAGCATAAGAACCATCTACCCAAGCTAAATCTTAGGAGAGCTGAAAAAGTAATAACACGTCTATCAACTTTTGCTTCTTGTATCAGCACTAAGCCTAGGATTTATTTATTTTCCAATGTGTCCTGACTTACTATGCTACAGCCAGACCTGTCTTCCCAAGTAATGTGAATGGGAACTTCAGAGCTGATACAGACATAAACAACTTTGGGGATTATAAAGACCTAAGCGTTTTTTTGCTGATTCTTGTTAGTTTTTCATTTCCCTCTTGCCAGTCACTGGTGTATGCACCTTGCAAGAGGACTGATGGAGGCTGAAGGGAATGTGATGGGAGAGTAAGATCATTAAGAAAGTTTTGAAAGTGCTAGAAACTTTGTGTCAGCATCTGAAACCTGATGAGCTGGGAGGTCTGTGGTCTCACTACAGCAGCCAGTGCAGTCGTGGGAATTCAGGTTGGCTGCTTAAGCAAATTACAAACCCTGTGTGGAAAGGCAATCACCTTTAGCAGATCTTTCTGGGGAAATTAAATGCAGACAAGTGGTTCATATGCTTAGTGCCTGGATGTGATGTGCTGTATACCTGCCAAGAGCAGAAGGACCTGCCCACAGCACCAGTTTTTCTCTGACTCCTGATAGTGATTAGCTCCCTGTGAGGGATGTTGTTTCTGTGGAAGCTGGAGGGTGGCATTACCCCTGTGGAAACAGGAATGGGAGATGACATGATTAGAGCCCTGCAAAGCCCAGAAGTACTTGTAACCAGTTCTACTGCCCAGGCTGGACTTGGAGGGCCACAGCATCCCCCTGTACCTCCTATTGTCTCAGGCTAATCCACTTTCAAACAGGACAAGACTGTCTCAAGCTTTTAGTGCTTTTAACCTAGCTTGAGACACAGTAAGTTTTGCAGAATGGTATTTTGAAAAAAGCCATCCTTTGTTCCCAGTTCCAGGATCAGACTGTGAGTCCTTTTATTGGGACCTATTTGGTGTCCTGGGAGAAATTAAATGTGACAGCAAAAATGGACACTTGAGTAGAGATCTTTGCATAGGTTACATTAGCCTCTGTGTGTTTTTCAGTTTGCAGATGGGCCAGTTGTGCAGTATGTGATTTAATAGGTGGGAATGGCATAGTATGTTGATCCTGTCCTCCCTGTTAATCTGCTTGGTGGCTTTGGTTGCTGTATCCTTCTCAGGTGCCTTGAAGAGAGGTAGAATTGTGTACAATAGTCATCTTAAAATTTAATCTAGCTCCCATCTGACAGGAGCCCAGGTGTCCTGGGTGGGCTCAGCCTATCTCCAGTGCTCTTATTCAGTTGTAGATTGCAGAAATTTTAGTAGCTAATATCCCTTTTTACTCTCTTGGAATTGAACCGAGTCCCTTGCTCAGGCACACATCACTCCCTTGGGGAGATCTGACTTGGCAGCCACTGGAAGCATTCACATTGAGGGAGGATGGATAGAGAGAATGGTGTATAGAGGAAGGAAAGGGAAAGAACCATTTCTGCCTCATGCAACGTTGGGGTTTTACCAAGTCTTAAAAATATAGTGTAATATATTATATAAAAATATATAAAATGATATAAAAATATAGTGTAATGTATTTTGAATTAAGGCTTCCTTCAGACCTCCCTGGCTTCTGTGAACAAGTTGATATTTATTGGTGAGTTTCAAGCTTGACTGTCACATACAGCTGGGCCTGGAGCAGATGCAGCTCCTGCTGTGGTTTTTTAATAGCAGGACACTCCAATTTTAATCAGTGAGAGCATTCTCAGGTTTGCTCTGTGCTTGTCCAGAGCCACCAAAACCCAACAGTAACAGTTCCTAAAGAATCAGGCTCATTTGTAATAATTTGTAATAACCATGGGAACATGTGCTCGTGGGACATGTGGTGCTGGCCAAAAAAGGGCAGGAGCAAGTTGCACCCTGGGCTAGGGCCATCACTGGGCTGACACCCACCTCTGGGCTTTGAGCCAGGGCTGCCTCCTGGTACCAAGTGTGTTTTGCATGGGGAAGGTATTAAAACCCAGGCTTTTTCTGTGGTAAGAACTTTGTCCTACTGATGGTCCCTAGAGAATGTGCTGGGTGGCCCTCAGCCAGCTGTAAAGGGCTTCTAGTTCAGTGAAGACTTCTAAGAAAATATGGTGTTTCTGACTCCAGAACAGTATTTTTAAACAATCCTCGAGTGTTGCCTTTAGTCAGCCTCAGGGATCTTCAAAGTCCTTTGTGGAACCATTGAAGCAAGAACAAAGTTCCTGTCTGGGAGTTGAATACCTGTGTCTGCATTCATTGGGGAACCATCTCAGCTGTATATTCAGACAGAATAAAAAATGCACAACTTGTTCTTTCCTTTTTTAATTGCAATTCAGTGAGAATGAATGATACGAACAAAAACCTTTTCTTATCTCTTCCAACACTACGAAACTACATTTTGCTCTAATCTATATAAAGTGTTGCTTTAGATGGACAGAATTAACTGGAATTTAGACTGCTGATTACACATTCACAAGCAGGATTTTGAGTGTCTTAGGAAAAAGAAATCAATGCTTCCATGCTTTATTGTCCTTTGCAAGTGAAATTCAATCAGTTGGCTCATCTGAGAAGTTCTTTTGTGCCGTGGTTGTACCTTAGGTCATTGAAATTTAGACATGACTGTGTCTTGTGTCTTCTCTGCAATAATTTGCTAGTGTGATTGTCAATCCTTTTGCTCTGTTTAAACTGAAGCAATATTTATTCTAAAACCAAAAGATTAGAGATATTCAGAGGTATTAAAGACCTCTTCACTAGTAATACCTCCTAAACAAAACCATTCCAAAGAGTGTGTCAATTTTCTGGTGTAATATACACCAGTAACATGCTGAGTTCAGGCACACATAGTTTTACCATATGTAAGCTGGTTGGACGTTACTTGGTGTGTACAATGTATAGCTGTCCTGTCTTTGTAGGATTAATATTACAAATAGATTCTTTCTCCCTTTTCCCTATGTTCAATTATTTTTGGTGGATCCTTTGACTTGCAGAAGTTTTTTAATCCCATGTACAAAAATGATGCAGTATTACATATAAAAGAGTTTATATTTTTCTAATGGAAGTTACCTCCAACTGTTTTCCATAAAAGTCTTTTTTTTAATGGCTGGTTTTTTTTCTTTAATTCTGCAAGTATCCTGCATTCCTTGGGAGATACAAGTAATTAGTGTTGTACTGTAGCCAGTCTTAGATTGCTTTTATACCGGCAAATACTTGCTCAGATGCTCAAGTGAAAGCAAAGGGCCTGCAATTACATTAGATAGTAATTTGTTTTCTATTAATTAGCTTTTTTCCAAATCTCCTTTTTAACTTTGTTATCATCTGTATATATTTTCTACTTTCAGATACTTAATCTAGTTGATCTGTTGTGGGAAATGTTGCTCTTTTGTCTAGGTTTTGTACATAGATAATTAAAAAGTAAGTCACCACCTCACTCTTGTTTATTTAGTTGGTACCTCTTAACACCTGATCTCTGCTTTTTCACAGTGCATGAAAAAATATCAGCCTTTGTCTTGCCATCATTTTGAACTGTACAAATGCTTTTGCAGGGTGTTGTGCCAGATGGTTTCAATCCATTCTTCTTTTTCTCAAAGATAATCAGAATTAACATTAAGACCACTGAAGATGTTTTCACAACATAGATCACGAAGTTGCTGTTAGTGTTCACACTATTTTTTCTGTTTGTTTATCTGTTTGTTTTGTTCTTTTATAAATGAAAGGGTTACTAGTCAGGCTATTTCTTTCCAGTTATTTAATGTGTGTCCTTGAAAGAAATTATTGTAGAAAGCAACCACAATTTGTGTATTTTGAAAAAACAGCATCTTGCAAGTTCCACCAGCCTCTAACATAAATTCTCCTTAGTCATGCTGATTTCACTTCAGTCTTGGCTGTTTGGAAGAAACTAGTGCAATCAGAAATATTAATGTTAGGCTTATAACAAAAGTGAATAAATGCTTTCAGAATATTTGCTCAATATAAAAGTGTTAAGATCTATTTTATTATTTTTGTGTGATATATTCTGTATTTAAACTTCCTGGAATGTTTAAAATAGAATTTTTCCTTCCAGTAAGAAAAAGACTTTGAGGAAATTTGCTTTGTAAGGTTAGATAATATGACCTGGTTATAGAATTTGAGCCCAACAGGCTTTATCAGAATGCAAGAAGTGATGAAAAAGAAACTAAAAGAAAACAATTTTGCTTGAGTGATTGGAGCTTATATAAGAAAAGAAAGTAGGAAAGATTAGTTTCATAACTTGATGCAACGAAAAGCAAGCTAAAATGTTTAGGTTACAGGCACATAGGGAGATCTAAAGACCCTGAAAAGCTAAAAATACAGCCTGCATTTGTAATGCAGTATTTGTAATTAATGTGCAAATGGTTAGCATGCTCTTTACCTGCCCTCATTACACCAATAAGATAAAACTAAATTATGCATCGCTTAAACTCTTCATTGGCAGGATAAACATTTCTCGGAGCTCTTTAAAGCTCTAATCTAAAAGTATACCATCCTGGGACTTGAACCAATTGGCAAAAACTGTTCATATGATTAAATAACAAGTCTAAAAATACTTTACAAATAGAAGGTCTTGTGGAGGAAGCCAGTAAGTTTATGTTTTATATTAAAAACAATGGATAAGTTGTAATAGATCTCTCTGGTTAATGCACATAGAAGCTAAATCACACTGATTATTTTTGTGTTGAATATAAGCTGCACCTGTGAGGCCTCTCCTTGATGGCAAGCTTGTTATTTTCATTGCCACAGTAAGTCATATTAGAAGGCTGCTCCTGCCCATTGGGACAACTTCCAAATAATCTCATAGCTGTCCATGTTCCTCATAATCCCAGTTACCATGACAGAATGTAGAATTCAAGATTTAGCCCTGTTTAAGGTCCTATGTGAACTCTGGCAGCTGCATCTCAGGTATTGTGGCTTGGATGAGTAGATGGTGAGGTGGATGAAGAGCTGGATGACAGAGCCCAGAGGGTGGTGATCAATGACACAGGACTGAGTTGGAGGCCTGTGGCCAGTGGAGTTCCACAGGGATCAGTTCTGGGGTCAGTCTTGTTCAATATCAACAACCTGGTTGAGGGGACTGAGGGTACCAAACTGGGAGGACTGGCTGATTCCCCAGAGGCTGTGCTGCCATTCAGTGAGACCTCGACTGGCTTAAGATTTGGGCAGAGAGGAACCTCATGAGGTTCAACAAGGGCAAGTGCAGAGTCCTGCATCTGGGAAGGAACAACCCCATGCACCAGTACAGGCTGGGGATTGACCTGCTGGAGAGCAGCTCTGCAGAGAGAGACCTGGGAGTCCTGATTGATAATAAACTGAACATGAGCCAGCAATGTGCCCTTGTGGCCAAGAACAATGGCATCCTGGGATGCATCAAGAAGAGTGTGGCCAGCAGGTCAAGGGAAGTTCTCTTCCCCCTCTACTCTGCCCTGGTGAAGCCTCATCTGGAGTCCTGTGTCCAGTTCTGGGCTCCTCAGCTCAAGAGGGACAGGGAAGTGCTGGAGAGAGTCCAACACAGGGCCACCAATATGATCAGGGGACTGGAGCATCTTTCATATGAGGAAAGGCTGCGGGAACTGGGGCTGTTTAGTCTGGAGAAGAGGAGATTGAGGGGAGATCTTCTTAACAGTTATAAATATCTAAAGGGTGGGTGTCAGGATGTTGGAACATCCCTTTTTTCTATTGTATCTAGTGACAGGACAAGAAGTAATGGGATGAAGTTGGAACACAGAAAACTATGTTTAAACATAAGAAAAACCTATTTTACTGTTCAAGTGAGGGAGCCCTGGCACAGACTGCCCAGGGATGGTGTGGAGTCTCCCCTGGAGGTCTTCAAAACCTGACTGGATAGAGGTGGACCTACTTTAGTAAGGGGATTGGACTAGATGAGCTCTAAAGGTCCCTTCCAATCCCTACCATTCTAAGATTCTATGATTCTTCAGTTGAAACTGTTGCTTTAGCAATAAGACAGTGCTTCCTCTGTTCTTATCTGACAATTTCTCCATTGTATCCTAGGTCAGAGGATCAGTATGTGCAGATTAGACATTTCAATGCTTACCATATAGTATTATACAGTCTTTGTTTCAGAACACCTTACTTCTACCTAAAGGTGAGAATTTTCATATAGTTATGTGTTACTAACACTCCAAATCAAGTTTATAGCTGCAAAATGGCAATATGTGTTGGTATGTACCGACCCTGTGAATTAAACTGTGCAAGTGTTGTACATTTATGGTACCTGCAGTATCCAAGGGCTCTTTTGCCAACTGAGAAACTGAAGTTCTGAAGAAGTCTGAATTACTCCTTTCAAAAGAGAAAATGCATTACTTCTGAGCTTTGGTATCTGTTTTGCTTTGTGTTTTGGTGCTTTTGGCTTGTTTGGTTTTTTGATGGGTTTTTTTTTTTCCTGTGTACAACTTTCATGCTGGTGTCACTTTAAACCTCAAAAGCAGAGCCAAAACCCACCAACATTCAACCTCCTCCCTTTGACCTCAGGCATCTTGACAGCTGTGTATATTTGCATGTGTAACTTTGCAAATCAAGTAGTTCCTCCAAAGTTCTTTGCTTATGAATAAATTCAGAAGAGTAAAAGATTGTGCTTGTTTTCTCCTGACAGGTCTAGTTTACCAGTTTTTTTAGGTTTTTTAAATTTTACTTTTACTTTTTTCCTCTCCAATGAGAGATACAGAAGAAACTTTTCTTTGTCTGTTTTACAATGTTCTCTGCAGTCATTAGGCCTGATTAGTAAATCCTCTATCTGTGATTCTAGGGAGGAGCTCGGAAAATCTGGGCAGTTTGAAATCCTGAGTCCATGCTGAGCATTTTTGATTGCTCAGGCCAGGGATAAATGGAGACTTTCTGCCAAAACAAGTCTGATTTACTCTTTGGCCTATTTTCCTGTTAGAAGCTTAGGCTGTTAGTTGGCATAATTGCTTTTCTATCCTCTTAAACCTCTTTACCTTCATCTCCAATTTAATTTCACATTCAGAAGGATGCACAGAGATATGTTATTGATAGGTTATTGACAGAGACAAATATAGTTTGGCTAGAGAGAAGGATTTAACCTCAGCCTCACCTCACTGGTGGTAACAGTAGTTATCATTATGGTAATTACTTATAACACCTTTGTGTCTCCATGACAGGTAATTTGCAAGTAGAACTTATTTTTCTAGTTAATGCATAAAAAAACACTCTGCCTAAAGATACAATGGCTATTTGTAATTCTCAAGAGTAAACTATATATTTGATTTTTTTAAATGCTGCTTCTGCTTAATCAGTGGCTACCTGAATTAATTTTATTGTAATTAATAAGGACACTATCTAATACCTTTTGACAGTAGTATTCTTGTTTTACATATTCTTTTCTGATAGTCTGCAGGCCAGCTTGTATCTTTATCCTACTTCCCCTGCTAGCCAAGCCAAATCATCAGACAGCTGGAGCCATTCACATTGTAATTTGTTTAGGAGATAAAAAATAGTAGTAGTTCAGTGACAAAGTATTCCACAATTTAAATGCAAAAATGCCCTTCTGCTGGGGAGCCAAGTGACTGCGGGAGGGAGATGCCCCAGGAGCCACCCCACACGTGGGTGCTGAGCAGAGCAAGCCTGAGAGTAGCGCTGTTGTTCTGAGCCTTTTCTGGGTTTTTCTTGCACTCCTTTGCAAACAAGCACAGAAAGTGATGAAATTGCTGATCTGCTGCTATGACCCAGTGCTAAAACAGAGGCTATACAAGAGCTTCTGATCTTGAGAAAGAATTTTTTTAGCTAGTTTGGGATGCATGCTGGGGTCAGGATTTGGGCTCTTGTTCCTTTTTTTTTAAGCATCTGCAGAGAAAAGCAGCACGTGCTCTGCTGTTATTCTTAACTTGCTGGCTTTGCTGTCAGACTAATGAGCCTGTCACAGGAGACTGCATTCCAAATGGTAACAATTATTTGGATGAAATAGTGCTAGAAGGTGTAAGAAAAAATCATATCCTATTTTTAATGTAAAAGGGAAAAAATTACCCAGCAAGATATGGCAGCATCTGCTGCCTTCAGGTTATTGCACAACCTCAAGCCTCTGGGTTTTGGAGCAGAGAAATGGGCCTCCACACAATTAGAAGGAAGGTGCTGTGGGGATCTGAAAATCTGGCACTTGCAAAACCATTTACCAGAGTACTTTGAAGGTCACACTTTCTAAAGACTTTTTTCCAACCCATGCCAGATCATTGAACATACAGCACACTCCTGAAATGATATCCATTCTGGTACTGGGCACAGCCTGGATAGCAGCAGTGATGCATCCAACCATTGCTACGTTTGGCTCACGTTTTGGATGTATTGTCCAGTGAAAAACTACAAATTTATCAGCAATTACTGATCTGACAACTTAAAATATGGTTGAATGTGTTTTCATTATTAGGATTGCTGGATAGAAGGTAGGAAACTGCAAGTAGATGCTATTGTTGTAAGGAAATTTGAAATGATATTTCCATCTCAACTTATACTGAATGTTAAAGCATGTGGCTGTTTGTCTATGGTTCCCAAGATCACTTAGTGACTGAAGAAATGAGTAAAAAGATTCCTTAGTTAGCACAGTGGTAATCTGAAGAATTGTTTACAAAATTTTGTTACTGTTTTTGGAGTATTGCAAAGAATGAACTGAAAAGGGGCATCTCTGGTTAGGAGATGAAAAACAATGTAATGAAATCTAAAAAGCTGAGTAGTTGTAGGAACGAAAGAACACTCAAAAGCCTCTGAGATTTCTTTGCCAGAAAATGTCACTCTAAGGATAATGTATGTTGATATTTTATCACAGGTAACCTGATGTACATGAGTTCAAAGTTGTTATACTGACTAGTATTCAGAAAAGCCATCTCCTCTGGCGCACCTGGAAGAGCTATCCTAGCCACACGCATGCAAGTGGCTCTAGCAGATCAAAGTATGGTAGTGGGAGTAAACCAATTTGGCCAGGTAAAGACAAGTATTAATGGCAAGAGAGCAAACACTCAGAACACTTTAGAAGGAGAAAGGCTGTCACTTGTGATGGAAACCACAGCAAACATCTTAAAGGCAGTCTCGGTGACAGCGGTTTCTATCAGCCCTTATCAAGACCACAGCAATTGTTCAGGGAGCATTAGCAGGTTTCCAGAGGGGCTAACCTTTGTGAAAACATCCAAGAAAGCCATGACTTAGTTTTAAAGGCAAAAAGAAAATGAAGAGGCAGCTGAGCCTCCAGCCCAGCAAGTTCCAAGACTTGGTTGCTATCAGCTTCTCCATCATCCTCTCTTATTGGTTTCTGCAACTTTGCTTGGTGCAAACTCACATATTTTGGGCCATTAGAAACAGTGATTAATGCTCACTTGGTTCTCATAAGCCTTTCTGCTTCTGAACTTTCAGTTTGCATATGAGTTTTATTTGTAACCTTTTCTCAGAATCCCTGAGGGCTAAAAACTAGGAAGAAACTGAATTTCTCAAGTAATTACATCAATATAGGTATCACCAAAGCTTGAACAACTGTCCCAAACATTGTAGCACTTCAGATAAAACACATAACTGAGGTGACATGCTCTTGGAAATGAATTGCAGTGACAGAAATATGACATAATAAAGAAAGCTAGCCTGCTTGGAGCTGTATTAGCCTCAACATATGCAAATGCTTTTCTAAGCACCAAACAATGTCTATTTTAGTTCAAAGCACAATTAAAAGGAATGAAAAAGTTAGGTCTTTCAACAAGTGTGTAGTTTTAATCAGTTCTAACAGAAGATACTGCCCTCTTTCTTTGCACATGGGAAGAGTTCATCAAAAAGATATCTACACCTACCACCAAACACTGGCAAATATTACTGACAGCATAATAAGTAAACTGTCATTTTATCTGATAAACCTGCTCTTGCATTTCAAGCTTAATACTTTTAAAATGATAACAAACAGCAAACCAGGCTTCAAAACTCTACTCCCAAGTTTTAAACCTCCTATGCAGGCAAGAGTCTTAGAAAAGAGTTGCTTATAAGGAGAGAGTGAGTTTGGGAGCTCCTATCATTAGTCACAGTTGTTTCAGTAAGAAAGAAAAGATCCTGTGCATGTTAAATCTTTTCTGGAGCCATGGTGGAGTTCCAGGAGACTTGAGGGATTATGGTGCTTGTGGGACAACTGGGGTTCTCAAGTGCTCAGTGGGAGGTGAAATGTGAAAACAACATGCTTCTCTGTGTTGTGCAGTAAGAGGGTCCAGCCCTCTACCCAACCTCACCTGTAGTACAGTGTCTGATGGGGAAATGCCAGGGCCTAATGTCATGGTCAGAGGCTGCTGAGCTGCTTGTCACCTGCCTGCAAAGCAGAGAGGAGAGTGATGGAAGGGGGAACGTGGAGACTTTTGATTTGACAGGTGCAGCTATGGAAGAGATTTTGATCACAGGTCATTGTCTTCCTGCTTTTGGGAGTAGAGGTTGATGGAATACTTATTTCTGTACACAGCCTGGTGTTACAGCATGCAGCTCCACTGTTCTTAGTGCTTCTTGCCATGTTTTATTAAAACAGCAAGTGGGAAGGGAGCTCTTCTGACAAAAAGGAAAAGCATTTCAACATTGGAAAATGTATTTAATACATTGCCCTTTCATTAAACAGGCAGAGAGTTCACTCTCTTATTAATGCAAAGGGCCATGTGTTTATTGCAAGAATAAGGCATTGTGTGCATGGGAAGTAGTTCATGTTTGGGAAGCTTTTCTTTTATAAAACTTTAATTACTTTTTGAATAAAAGGCTTTTTAGAGGATATAGAAGGACTTGAAATAAACAGGCCTGTGCCAGGCTGAGACATTAATGGTCAGCCAAGAGAAGTCAAGATGAATTTGGGAGCAAGCACTGAACATTGTATACTGAAAGTAACATGCATGTAAACACCAATGTTGTGGTTACAGCCTGGCTTTCTCCCTGAGATTCTTTCTTGTAGAGTCAGTTGTCAAAGGAGAAATTTATTTTGTTGTGAAGGGGCTGAAAATTATGTTCCATATCATGGTTGCACTGGAAGATGTCCTCGTGGGTAGATTTGCCTTGAGTGTTACTGGTAACTGGGAAGTAGCTCTGTCAAGTGCTGCTATGACCTATAGGAGCATATGTGGTCCATGATCTGTAACTCCTTGTGACATGATCTCCCAAAAACCAGTTTCTCTGCAGCCTCCATGAGGTGCTGTTGTATTTTGTTGCTTTTTGTAGTACTCTCCCAAGCTGGCACTCAGCTTGGCCAAGACTCCAGGGACTTTTGTGTCTCTGTTAGCTTTGCCTTTTCTTATTGATGGTCAGATTTTCTTGAATTGTCATTCACCTTTCAGCATTCAGGCACTACCTCTTAACACTAGCAAACAAAGTTTAGCTGGGTATAAATCATTTGACCAGAATATCTTTGGGAGCAGAGATCTTCAGATACAATGACTGTGAAAGTTAGAGAAAACTATCAGGTAACTTCTTTACTTTAATAAGGCTTCTTGGCAGCAATTGGAAAATATATTTTATTGCAAGTTTGTTGAATTTTCTGAAGCTGCTATTTGGGTTTTGGGAGATTTTGATGATGTCTGCAGGGCCTGCTTAGGCTCAGGAAACACCAGTATGAATTGGTGTCTCATAAAGTGCATCTGGAGGAGCCTTTGCTCTTTTCCTGTAGGGTTTAAAATGACTCTTCTTGGGATTACAAAACAGTGTTTAAAACTGCACAAAAATGCTATGTGAACATCCCAGCTGGGAAGAGATACAGCAGAGTCTTGAGATAGGATGTTCCCATTATCACCTTCCCATGTGCCCATTTCAGTCACAGCTGCTTCTACAGACTTGGAGTGGTAAGGTCTACGTGTGCTTGCTTTGAGGTCAGTCCTGCGCCCAGCTAACGTCAGCTGCAGTGTGTCTGTTGCTTTGATGGCACTGAATTGGATCTTAGTTGGCTGTGGTGACTTATGTGCACACACACGTCCTGTTACTGTAAAGCTGAATTGCTGAAGAGAACTTTTACTGTGAGTAAGCAGTTTACCTGCTCCCTTAATGATAAGTTTCTTTAGTGTCAGATCTGTCAGCAAAACATTTCACTGGCCAGGGTGTTTATCCTTACACAAAGTTTCTATAGCAATATGAGGTTGCCTGTAACAATGCCAATGCCAGAAACCCACCAAGGAGTTGGCTCTTTGGACCTACCACAAATATTCAAGGATTTGATCAAAACCTTAGTGTTTGAACAGGAGATGAGCATGTGCAATGTCTTATTTCCACAGAACCTGCATGAAATATTGGGTTTTGTATGTGACCTTAGTACCTGCGTAGAGGCATATTATGATTTAGCACCTAAGTTAACCAGCCAAACCAGTGTAGTGTTGTTACAGCAACTCTTCGTTTCAGCATTCTTTACTTGCTCTGCATCCGTGGCTCTGCTACTAAGGATCACCCTCTTTTGTCTTCTTATTTTTGCTCTCATTTGTCTCTTTGGGTTTCTTGGGTTTTTTTTTCCTGTTTTAATCCATTTAAAAACTATTTCTATTTCTGCTACTTTTACAGAATACCCTGAGCTTGAAACAATCAGGGTTTTTTTTGGAATGAGACTTCTGGTCTCATAAAAATGAAAGTGGGCAAAAGAATTTTATCCTTCCCAAAAAGAAACCAAAGAGAATTACAAACTGCTTTCAAAGTTTTGTTTGTTTCACGTCAGGAAAAAAAGCTCTTTCCTTTTAGAGATTTTCTTTGTTATTAAGATAATAACAGCTTGTTTTTCAATTTGTATACGTGTGAGTTCTATTTATCACTCATTCAGGTTCATTTTTGCAAGCAGATATTTGGTACTCATTACTTGGAAAAACAGAGATCTTATAAGGACCTGAGATGACCGCCTGCCCTCTGGAGAGTAATAGGAAATGTGAGAAACATCTGAAATAAGAACAGGGGAAACAAGTGCCACCAACACCTGACAGAAGATAACTGAGGGGCTAAGAGAGAGGCTATGAAAATCACACATACTGCATTGCCTGATGGCATGAGTTTAGAATAAAAACACTGCAGAGCTTTTATATGGATTGATGTTGCCATTTGCTGTAATTTCTAGCACCTCTTTCATCAAATTAATAGCTGGAGCTTTTCCTAACATTCCTTTAGGGAAAAAAAACCCCCCTACAATAACCACCCTTATCTCACTGTTTGCATGAAGCTGCTTGGGAAAAAGAATGCCTCATATTAAAAAATCCAAGGAAACTAGAGGGAGCAGAGGCAACCTGGAGGGAAATGCTATAAGCTCAATTAGTCTGCAAGCAACACGAGTTTGTCAGCCTGAATTGACTGCTCTGCTTTTAAGTACCTAAGGCCATCCTCTGGCTTTATGCAACTCCCAGGTCTGCACTGCAATTTAGATGTAAGTGAGGGGTAATGCAGGATGGGAGAGGTAGACAGGCAGCTTTCTGTGTGGGTGGTCTGCACAGAGCACCTGTGTGCTCAGTGGTGGTTCATGGAGACAGATTGCAAAGGCGAAGTTCAAATTCTGCATGATGCTTGAATCGCTGTTTATAAATAACAAAGTTCAGAGGCTGCAGTTCTGCAGCCATGAAAAATGAGTTACAATAACCCAGGTGTGATTATATGAAAACACAAATAGTGGATTGTTACTGAAGCATGGATCTTTCTTCTTTTAGACCATCACATGCTATGCTGGACTGTGTAAAAAGCACTTGAGGGAGTCCTGACACCAGAGAATGTGTCTCATGAGTGCTGACTGAGTTGGGGTCAAGAGTAAAATTTGTGTATATAGGAAGGAATAAGAGGATATGTTAGCTGATAACACAGCTGGCTGTCATTATGAATGAGACTTCATAAAAAGCTATAAAACCAATTACCCATTACCCAAAACACAGAGCACAAGCTCAGGGTAGACTATTACTCCAGACTGTGCTCTTGCTACAGCAACATAAAAGTGAATAACAACATAGAGATGCAGACCATTGTTACCATACAGTTCTGGAAGTCCACCATAGCCCTTGAATTGTACTGCATTTACAGCTGCATTAGTGGAAAGTTGTGCTTAGCCCCATGGGGTAGGGCCAGGATTATTGAATCCTAGGGCTGGGGCTACGTCGTGCTCTGGGAACTAGCAACAGACGTCTGTTTCTGCATTTCTCTCCCTGGTATAGATGTACAGCAAGTCTTTCCTTATGGTAACCCATGCCTGGAATGAATTGGAGGAGTCTGAGGGGTACCTCAGGCTTTGCCAAAGCTGTCTAATATATTATAACTGAAAGCTCCCAAGGATAAATGGAAAATGATGTGCTTCAGCCAAGCTAACCTCATCTAAGTCTTCTGCCTCCCCCACTGCTTGCACTCCCTTCCATGTAGGCACACAGTCATTTCAGTGGCTGAGAGCTTCAAAGAGAAGAGGGAAATGGTGTATAGTACAGACAAATGCCCTTTCTGATGCAGCGACTCACTGGGAGGTTTAAATCTCCCCTTTCTGCTCAGAGTCCTGACTGCTCACAGTCCTGCAGCTGAGACTGCTGGGCTTGCAGATCTGTGTCTTCAGCATGTGCCCAGCTGATGCACTCATGGAGGAGCATCGAAACTACAACTGATATTGGCTGACTTAGATCCATTGTAATATCTGTGCTCAGTGGGGAACACTTTGTTTCATTACATGTTTATTCCAGGAGCCTATTTCACCTGTTTTGTGGCTCTTTTATACAACTGGGACATGATGTAAGGTTCCAGAACAATAAAGGATCAATCCCTAGCATCATAGCCTTGCAGCTCCCAGGGCTCTGCAATAGTCTACGAGTGTAATTGTGAACAGAATTTGATGTTTAGAAATCAAGTTTTACTTGACAACAGAAATTAGCCCCATGCAAACGACTAAAAATCAAAACTATCTGTTTTTTCGTTAGATGAGGTTTGCTACACTCAGTAAAGAGAACACTAAAGCATGAAACAACAATGTGAAAAGCTGAATTCAGTGGATACATAAGCTATTGTTGAGTACTGTGCAAATCTGAGCCTATCTCCTGTTAAATTGTGGATATACTGCTTCATTTCCTAGTAAAGTGACCTGAAACTCATTGAAGTGTCAGTCATTCTTGAAAACTGAAAATGGTTTACACAAGTGTTGGTTTTAGATGGAGATATCATTGTGTGTCCATGCTCTCAGACTTTTCCTGCATAAATCCAAATGCTTACAAGTAGTTCAAGATAGGCATAGGGACCACCTATATTAAGGATAGGAGGGAGGGGAAATGAAAAAGCAGGGCCTCACAAACTGCTGTGGATTGCATAGTGTCCCGTACAAGAGGAACAAAGCTCTGTTTAGTTTAAGGATTACCATATGTTTGGAGGTCATTATTCATTGTGCCAAGTCAATTCAGGATAAGGCTAAGGTTAGGGTTAGTTTCCAGAAAAATATGAGCTTCAAAAGTAGTTGAATTCCTGAATATTGCAATGTCACCCAATTTAAAATTAAGGTCCATTCCAAACAGTGTGCAGGTATATCCTCTCATTTGTCGATTCTGAGACCACTCAGAACACTAATTCAAACAAAACTAGATTTCAGGCTCGGGTTAGGAAAACCAAGTGTTGCAGAACTTGGTTCCTGTATATTTGCAAAGATGAAGGTCTGTACCAGCTGATATGGAGGACTTGCCATTCATTTCTGTGTCATCCAAAGCAGTAATTAGAAATGGGATTAGGGCTGGCAACAGTGTGTTTGTTGTACAGAAAATGAGATTTCCCTGCATCAGTTACAGACAATCAGGTACTGAGATATCAGAGAAGCTTGGATGTCACTGATGGAGTTTGGAAGCCTGCCAGAACACTGTCCTGGAACTGAACACATGGCTTCAGACAACATGGTCTGTACTGTGTCAACAAAGCACATGACAGATCCTTGACCCTAAATGAAACAAGCTTTTTCAACTTTAGGTGCCTCTTCTCTATTTTCAGCTGCAGCCAACAAATTGAATCTCAGTAGCAGAGCACTCAGAGGTTTGGTGCTAACCAGGACATGATGTTAGCTTTATGCACTGATAGTTTCATTATTCAGTAAGAAATTAAGGAACACAAAACGTTCCATTTAAATGTAAGAAAAAACTATTTCACTGTGAGGATGAGGGAGCAGTGGAACAGGCTGCCCAGAGGGATTGTGGAGTCTCCTTTCTTGGAGATCTTGAAGACCTTCCTGGAGATGTTCCTATGTGACCTGATCTAGGCAAACCTGCTTCTGCAGGGGGGTTGGACTGGATGATCTCTAAAGGTCCCTTCCAACCCCTACCATTCTATGATTCTATGATCTCTTCACCAGAATTTTGCACTCAGCAAAATACATGGCTGAAAGTAACATCAAATCCTACAATTCAGTTTGAGTTTCCTCCTATGGCATTGAATGGGAACTAAGGAAGATGTTTGGTTCCCAGCAGTGTCCCCAAGGCAACATTTCAGGCAGGCTGGATTGCATTATTTTGTTGTAAGGTTCCTGTCTGTGTCAAGTAAGATAATGCAACTGGTGGTTAGAATGTTCAATAGGAGAAGCAGAAGGATGCTTTCAGGCACACGAATCTCTGGTGTATACGCACACTTTTCTTTTAGAAACTAATTTCTGGGAAGCCTTTTCAGCTGTTGTAAAAGAACATTTTCTGATGAGTTCTGTTATATCCCTGCTTTTTTTCAATTTTTCTTTCTTAGCTGGTCTGGTTACATTTTTGTGAACATACCAAACGTTTAAGATGTTTTGTGTAGCATTTGTTTTCTTGCTGAATGGGGATTAGTCTCAATGAATATATTTTGGTGAAGGGAATCTGTGTTTTTTACTAGGAAAAGAGAAGCATATTTTGTCAACAGATATTCTGTCTTTATTTTACAGAAACTTTCCAACATACTTTTTGTCAAGCAGAGAAAGAGAGAGTGTCTTATTGTTCTAGTATTCAGCATTACTTTCAGTCTGTAACTTTTACTTCAGTAGCTACTTTACATCAGATGAGCATGTAAGCTATAATAAATTTCGACACTAAAGACTGGCAATATAAAACCCATAAAGGATTACATCTAAAGAGCATTATGCCAAGGAACTGAATAATAATACAAAAGGGCAAATGGAATGTTAAGCCATTCCTTTCCTTTTTACTCGTATTTCCCTGTTTCTAAATGAGGAAATCTCCTTAAATCTATTGGCAGAATATTGAACATCAGTTGGAGGAAGGCAATTTGGATTTTAAATAGTGGTTTTGTATTTTGGCTGTATCCATGTGATGGACACTATTAGCCCTTGCTTTGTAACAGTTGCAGAAATTTTAAAACTGGATAAAAGAGCAGTAGTTTCTAGAAAAGCTTTGCTGATGAGAAGGAAACATTTCAAATTCCTACCCTTTGCACATATATTAAAATATATTTTGTTACCATGCTGTGGGTTTGGTTTTTTAAATGTTACATTTCCATGTAATCTGTTGGAGATCCACCACATTTTAATGAGTGAGTGGAAAGGCAGAGGAACAGAGAAGAAGTTTCTTAAGAATTGCTTAAATAACAGCTTCCTACTCTCCAAATTTGTCTTTTGTAATTTTCAAAGTGATATCTTACAATCAGACATCACTTAGCAAGATCAAAAGCAGGAAGATTTCTTAAACTACATGACACATAACTTTAATTCCTTTTACCTTTTGTCTCTAGAATAATTTATCTGCTTTCCTCCTTTGTAAAGCAGACAATTTTGTTGAAAGGCTACTCTGATCAATGCGAGTGTGCATGGCCTAGAAGCATTTTCTCAGTGTTCCTTTATTGCATCTGACCTTTAGTATTAATTTTTGCTCATTCAGAATTTCCATTATATTTGTCTGAAAATGCCAAGTTCAAGAACTTAGAAAAATAGTGTTTGCTTTGATTTTCATCAGAGATCTGATTGAAAAATCTTATTTCACAGAAGCAGTGCTTATGTAGGAACAATTAGACTTAGAGTAGACCCAACACGAAATGATGTATGTATTTTAAATATCAGTAAGGGGAAGACATGTAGTTATTGGATGCTTGGATGTGAGATTTTTGAAAATCATTCCTGTAAATATAAATGTGTTGCTTTCTTTTCAGACTAATATAGCAGTTTGTCTCTCTTATGTTTTTCATGATTCTAAGAAACCATAAAAAAAAGTGCCAGTATTTTGGAATTTTCATAACACAGACAAGGAGCCCAAGTGTATCTCCTAACTGGCCTCATAAATAGCTCTGATATCCTCCATAGTCTACAGTAGTAAGGATGATTATGAAATGATGCTGCTGCTCCATCAGTGTCATTCAAATTATGCATTAGAGACACAAGACTGTGAAGCCCACAGCTGAATCATTAACCTAGTTTCCATATACTACTTTCTGCAGTATTAGGAGACTTGAACTCTGTTCTCTCCTGTGCAATGGATGTACTGTGTGACCTTGGATGAGAGGTGGGTCATGGTTTTTCCAAAGCAATCTCTTTTTTGGCATGTTCAAATTATGCACCAAATTCACTTTGAGCTCCTGAATCATTTTTTTTTAGAAATGCTGATATCTGCAGTGGGACTTGTGTATGTGTAATTGATGGCTCTGTAAGATGAGGTTTGTTAGCTCCAGCTGGACTATTGAACACAGGAAACACAGGAGAACTACAAAAATCAATAGCCAGTTTGGAAATGTTGGTCCTCGGTACTCTGTGCCTTGCTTCCCAAAACCCAAAGTTGAGATAATAATTCCTTTGACAGAGCTTTCAGAGCTGTGAGAGAAAAATGCTGTCATGAGTGAGTATTGTTTGTTACTGATGCATTGTGGGTGTTTATATGCCCCAAATGCTGTTGTAACTGGTATATCGTTACCAAGATTCAGTTACTGAATCTCAGCTGTGTTCCTTCTCCATACTGTCTTTGGAATCAGATGTTATTGGGCTGAAGTGGTTCATTGTAAACTCCTTCAGTTTGATAAAAACAAGAAAACTTCCACTTCAGCTGTAGAACTTAACAAGTATTGGTGAGAGGAAAATGAATTCAAGCTCAAGAACTCTGGTACTCCACTTTCAGTACACAGTGCTGTAAAACACCATCCTGAGTCTTCTGAGTGGAAGCTCCCTTCTGAAAGGGCATGCAGCTCACTGAAGGTGCAAGTCCTGCCAGCTAGCTTAAGGTCCAAAAGTGCTGCATTATTTGTGTCCTTTGTGTTGGTAAAAGGCTTAACTATTTTCTTTGTGGCATCAAGAATCTGCTATGTGAGTGTTTCTTCTAAAGATCACATTTTAGAAAAGGATGAGTAGACTTTTTAAAAGCACAGAGAGATTAAGGCTTCCTCCTCCCACTGCAACATGGGGAGAATTCACTTTGTAATTCCTACCTGTCTCTCATCAAACCCAGGCACTTCATGGGATAACACAGATGTTCAGGAATTATGCTTAAAGTATCATAAAGAAGGGCTGAGTTTTGATTGATTTTTTGCTATAATTCACCATTAGGGAATAGTAGCATAATTAGCCTAATTTGATACAAAGATATTTCTGTGTATGTACCTGAATGAGTCACAGGCATGGGGAATATCATGTACTAGTATTCCCACCAAAAATGATACTGTTCAAAAAAACCCCAAACAACAAAGAGGAAAAGGAGAAGCCAAAAGTCCCAATCCCTGAAGCAATGGTGATTTTCACTGTATTTCATCAGGAAAGCAAAAAATGCTGTGGATATTGAACAGGTAATAAAATATAAAGTTCAAACTCTCCTTGCATTCATCCAATACACCTCCAATGCACCCCACTGAAAACCAACAAACATATAGTCCACCCTGACTCTCACTATTCTGACACAGCAGGTTACACCTGTAAATCCACCTCTACAAGTTTCCAAATTAGGACACTTGGAGTCAAGAACTATCAAGCCTGATCCTTTGGCTGAAGTCAACTGTCATCAAACAACTTCATGTTAACTGAAAATGTACCCCAATATATCTACAGTTTCAGTCATTGGGTGTTTTCTGTAGCAGATTAACTCTAGCTTGCCCTGTGTAAGGGCAGAAGGATGTTTTGGGAGACTTCATGTCCCTCAAACCCTATTGTTCTGTGTTATGGCATTGTCTTTGACTCATAAATTTCATTATTTTTAGCAAAAGCAAGATCAGAACATGAATGAAAAATGCTGTCTTCAGCTATGTTTTGAATGTATGCATCTCATGGGTTTAACCATGAGTTTCACCCTATTTGTTGATTCCTGCCTGCACAGAATCAGATGAGTGGGATTATCGACAAAGATGATAATCATTTTAGTAAAAGAAGTAAAGTCAAACACTCATGTAGATAAACAGAATAGCTGTATATAGCTAGCAGCAATAAACTTCTCCCAAAACCCAGGCATCTTATTTATGAAAAGTAATTTTCTGCCTGACCAACTAAATGCAATATCATTAGAGACTTTGGGAATGGAAAATATCACCAAATTAGATTTCGTTTTAGACAAATGAAAGTCTTGACTTTTCTGCACCCCTGGTCTCAAGAAATCTATGCAGTTTCTAACTACTTCATCAGTAAGTGGACAGACTTTCCCTTAGCCCATTTGTCATGAGCTTCTTAACCTCTTTCCCCCACAGTATCCTTTTGGTCAAAACAGCTGAGGACAACACAGAGGGTCTAAGCTGTTCAGCAATAAAATCAAGGTCATGGAGAACTCTTTTTTTTCCCCCAATCCTTCATCTTGCATTAAACACAGCGTGGCCAGGGAGAATTTAGTTCTTGTGTCTTGGTCATTAGACTCCCTGAGGAGTTTGTCTCCAGTATTTATACAGAGGCACTGGGCTGTGCAAGCAAGTTCCCATTCACTCTTATGGAAAATGAAAATTTTGGATAGTTTTTTAATCGTTGCTTGTGGGTTTTTAGCTTTTTATGTGAAATATTTGTTGCATTTTGATGAAGAGTTGACTTGTACAACTCAGGCAGTGGTTATTCTGAAGCATCTGATTGGTGACTGGTAAGAAGGAAGGCGTTTTGTCTGTATAATTTGTGCACAGGAGAAATGGTGGTGCAAGTGAAAATGACAGCAAGGTTTCCCAGAAGCTTCTGTTGGCTTAGCCAGCAGGTTAATGGCTGAAAGAAAGCAAGTGTGAAGGTGACTCTACGGACTTTGCTGCAACAGTTTCTGTCTCTTCTTTCTAGCAAGCTTCAGTGTGTATGGGTAAGACAGCCCCTGAGACTGACTCTCTGGGTTTTCAAAGTCCTCAGACAATAAGGTATGTCAGGATAGGCCCAGCTTTACATTACAGGGTATTGAGAGTTTTATTCCACGGTGCTACTTTTTATGAGCTCTGGACACCATTGACAAGTAGTGTTCACATCAGCAAAGGTGTGCAGACCCCTGAGGAGCTGTTGATGTGATGTGGAAAGAGAGGAGAACTTGCAGGGAGTGGCTTTGAGAATGATTTGGAAGAAAGTATTTGGTAACTCTGTAGCAAATGAGCTTAATATTTCCTACAGAAATAAATGAGCCACTCGGAAATTTGACCCTTTTTGTGATGAAGTCAAAACCTTTGTTTTGCCTCTGCTCTTTGAAATACACACAGAAATGCAGAAAGTCCTGCAAACTCTAGGTAGTTAAAATATCTGTTAAAAATGACAGTGATGTGCCTCAATGGGAAGCAATAACACAACTAGGGAATGCCTAACTGAATTAGTATTTTGACTTTGGTATTTAACATATCATCTGGGTCCTATAAAAATGATTGACAGAGAAGTATCTTAGACTGACAGGCAGGGTTTTGTGTTGTTGGTTGCTGCTTTCTACCTTTGGCTGATATTGTATTCCTTGTATGTTTCTAGGACAACTGGGGATAGTAAAAAACCCCACATCAACTACTCTATTGTTTTCAACTGATTTAACTGACTTTTGAACTTGTCCTCCACTAGAAAGAGAGCCTTACTGTTTAAAAAGTGAAGTATTGCCATAAGGTGAATCTATTTAAGGAGAAATGTGAGTTTTGCTGCCTGGTCATCAAGGTGTGAAGTCCTACAGATGAATCTCTATTCAAAAAATCACAGTGTTCTGAAAATTTCTTATTATGAGGGACTTGTGAACAGGGCTGCCACCTCTCAGCAACACTCATGAGTGTACATGAGACACGTGGTGGATCCTCTAAACCAGTATTTCCTGTTGGGAAGTCTTTTGCTGCTGCTGACATTGAGATAGTGTGTCATGCTGAGTTACAGTAACAATTAGGAGGTTGTATTACTGAAGCTTGTTTTCATTGTAGAGTCCCTTTGGATCATAGGGCTTGTAAATCTTTCAGCTTCTGTTTCCCAGAAGACTTTGATCTTAGGGAAAGGATTTAGTGTCATAGATTTAGTAAAGAATGAAAAACGCTGGAAGACTTCTGAACAGCAAGTAACAAGTTTAATCAGGATCTTGTGTAATTTAAAGGATTTATCCTACCTACAGGAGGTCAGGCCACAAAATCTTTTATTTTCCAGTTTCTAGCCCCTGTTCCTTACTGTTTAAAGTCCAGATGTGATGATACACCCCTTAAAATTGTATTCTTTACAGAAGTGAAGCTTTTTCTTCCCTTCACAAGGAGTCACTTCCTCCAAGTATGTAAGCAAAGGGCTCGCTGGTCTGCTGAAGTGGCTCTAGCAGAGACATGAAGGGCTGTAATAACATGGAGGATGGTTTTAGCTTTTTGTTGTTTTCCTGGCAGGGGTAAAGGAAGAGAGGAAGTAAAGGCAATGGAGAACTCATGATTCAGACTCATCATTTGAACACTTGGGAAAAAGAATCTCTGCTATGTATGCTCTGTGATGTGAGCCAACGTAAGTACCTGAAAACACTTTTCTGAAGAACTGGAGCTTGAGAGATGAAGGTGCAGAGACCACAGGTGTGCAGGGTGATGTGCTCCAGCTTCTTTGGCAATACCAGCACAGGGATGAGGTAGGGCTTTTGGTATAGCTGGCAGCCTCCAGTATGTCTGAAGTTTTCAAATAAAATGAGAAATACTGCCAGGGTTTCCAACTGTTAATTGATAGATATATTCATTTAACACGTTTGCCATGTAACAGACCAGAGGACTGGACCTGGTGGCCTGGGAAGTGTATCTCCCCACATGAACTATAGTGTTCAGGAAGACAGAATATGTCTCAGTTTAGCTAAAGTTGTATTATCTGAAGAAAGTTTCTGTTCTCTGGAGTCTTTTTCTGTGCCGTGTAGGCTGGTGTCATTTGAGCGCATTAGTCGTTTTCTTGAGGAGGAAATACTATTGTATCAATAAATACAGTTGGCTCCTATTGTTTCAAATAAATATACGCAGAAGAGTCAATTAAATCTTTAATGGCCTGATTGATCCTTCCCACTGAGGTACTAGTTCTTCCCTTTATGGAAAACCTGTGTAATTAGTTCCATAGAAATTGATACAATGATCTCTGAAGTGTAATAGAACATTTTAAGCTTACTATGTGGTTTTGAACTGTATGACAAAAAAGATACCCTGTTCTATCTATGCCTGTTCCTATTGGAGTGAGAGAGGACAGACCCCTTCAGCTACTCTGCTGACACTTTCTTTGCATCTCCTTTCACCCAGTTTCTTCTGTTGCTTTTGTGAGGCTATTGCTTGTAGTAGATGGCCACGCTGACTTGTTTTATAGCATCAATTTTCACCTAGAATTCTGAAGGATGCTTTCTTTTTTTCAAATCCCCTTGCCTAAAGCTGATTGAAGGAAGTACTGTGCATGCTCTTTCCAACAGATTGTTCTTAAATGGCAGCTGTAAACATTCCTTTTCCTCTGGTGGGTTTGTATATGATGGATATGTATATGATGGATCTGGGCAGATCCGTGGCTACAGCAGATTTGCAGTCAAGGATATGGGCTTGTGTGGGGAAAGGCCATTTTTACTGTCTCTGGGGACAGCTCAGTGGTTGCCCAAATTGCCACTTTTTTTAGACAAATTTTATGAGATTTGGAATCTTTTAATTTCCCAACATTTCCCTAGCAACTTGAGTCTAATCATTTTTCTGCAACACTGAGATATCCTCCTTAACCTGTGTGTTTTGTGTCCCTCTGAATTATTTGGCCTATTTTTAGGCAGTTAATGCCATGTAACAGGATGCACTTTTGGCAGAGATGAGGTGTTTAGTTGTCCTATAAGTCAGCATCTTTCTGGATGTCTCTGTGTAGCCCTGATTTGCATCTAGAACATCTTCAGACAATCTGTTGCTGTGGATTTTCATCTCTTAGAGATGCTTTCAGTGTGAATTCTTTAAATACTGCCCACGATCTTTCATCTGTGTTCTCTGTTCTTCATGCAAATTTCAACTGTCTCACACACTTACGAAGTCTTTCTGTTGCAGGAGCAGGGTAGAGAGGATTGAGACTTCTTGATGTAATAACTCTCTTCACTAGGGAAGAAAAGTATTTACTGGTTAACACACTATCACTAAAAGAGCAGTTTTTCTCATGAACTCATTCTAAAATGTGATTGTAGCACAGCTGTGGCTTCAGTTGTGCAGCCATTGCAAATGACAATGTGATGGTGATGTGGAGATTCCTGCTTAGCCGACCACTGTTTTGGTTGATAAACATCATGAAACACCTTAGTGGGACCATATGCTGTCCCATTTAGGATCTCTGAAGGAGGATGCTACAGCCCTATTTATGGACTCTTCACCCAATAGCATGGTTGACTGGGGTTAATTGATGGATTGTAGGTATGTTAATCAGGTAAGGAAACAGCTAATCATGCGTTTCCCTGACAAAACTCTGGCCAAATGTTGACTATGAAGCATGCCTTTTCAAACAGCTGTGGATGAATAAATCACTTAGACAAATAGTCAAGTAAAAAAACCCACAAACAAAAAACCCCTGAAAACCCCACAGAGTTAAGAACATGTTTTGTTGGATACAAGACCAAGGCAGTAGATATTTTACTGTGCTGGCTACTTGATATAAATAATGGAGGACAATGAAAGGTGTGTGTATCCAGAAACAATACTTGACTTCTGTGTTCTTCTAATAGGGCAGTGGTTTAATAAGCATAGCTCATACCAAGAACCTGGAATGGTGAAACACATCACAGTGTTTAAAGAAAACAAACAAGGTATTAATATGTCTGCTTCAAGAAAAATGTGTCTTAAATCCAAGTATGAAAACCTATCACTTGTCATTATTAAAATGAACTATTATTTCAAAGCAGCAACAATGGAAATGTGTTTTTACACTTGCTAATGCTTCTCTTGCTGAAGACATTAACCTTTGTCATGCAAAAGTCCTATATTAAACCTTGAGATGGGGTAAACTCTGAAAGCTAGATTGTCTCTGTCTTTATAGAAGACTGAGTTGCATTCTGGTTATAAGGGAAAAAGCTTTGTGATTTGCAACTGGAGTGAATAATAGTGAAATTTGTAGGGTATTCCACTTTCTTTTGCATTTTCTGAAGCACTAGTTTCCCACTCCTCTCATTTGCTCTACTTGAGTAAGCAGTTTTTTTGTGTTCTGATACGTCCTGTTAATGATTTTCCCAATACTGTCTTGTCTTCCCTCCTAAACCATTTTCTCCAGCTTGAAGGCTTTTATTATACACAGCCAAAGAGGTACTCACAGGCCTATTATACTGGGAAGAGAAAAAAACACATAGCACCAGATTTGTAAATGTTTGCCTTAATCTTCCACTGGGCCCCTTATTTGAAAGTCTTTTTCATGGCTTCAGTTCCAAATCATTTGAAATCAAACCATAAGCATTAAAAGATACACAGGTATCATTTATATCTCTGATGAATTGGATGCATGATCAGCATGGGTTTATTTTCCCTCGCATCTTACATCAAATGGTTGATTATATCAAAGTATTTGTTTGCTCTTACAGATCATTCTGCTTTGCAAAAATATGTCTGATAACAGGGCATATGGGGCCTTGAGAAACATGACTGTGAGTCTCTGTGTGTTTGAGCAAGACACTGTGGCAGGCAAGGTGCTGAAAATGATTTTAAGAGCCACAGAGAAAATACAAGAAAGAAGCCCAAACCTGAGCAGCAACTGTTGTTGAAGGCTTAGCTGTTGCATTTCATAGGAGCAACATATCTGAATTTAACCCTTCTGTTAATACCTTATAGTAACATAGAACTGGGCTCAAAATCAGTCACAATTGTGACTGATTCTACGTTCAATGATTGAGTTTTTCGATTCCAAAATGCAAACAAGAAATAAAATTAGCATTTGTTATTTAAATGATTTTCTGGTTTTCGGTATTAATATTTAAAATATCATTGTAATTTGAAAGTATTATTTTACACTTATGAAATAATAAAACCTTATGCTTAAAATAAGAAATATGTTAATGTAGATTAATGAATCTTCTGATATGCATATTTTAAACCTGTATACTTTTTCCCTTTTTGTGAACAAACACAATCAAAAGATCCAAGATCTTTAAAAAGAATATGACAGATGCTTTATGTGAATACTATATACTGAACAGCTTTTTCAATGTTAAAGCAATACAGTCAAATACTATTGATTTCCATCTTTTTAGCCTCCTGAAGGATTAGCTCGAACATTGCTTACAAGAGCAAAACCACTAAGGTAGTTTGCTGAGAAGATCTCTGTAGCAGACGTTGTATATTTATTTTGTGTTCCATGCCATTTTACAATCACTGTGAACTAGGCTATATAGAAAATCTCCACTTCTATGATCAAGTGTTAATGAAAGATTCACAAAGCTAAATGAGATCCTTATCTTTATTCAGTTTTGGATCAGATCAATTGACCCCAAAATATGAAATGACGCAACTGGCTGCTGCTAATTCCTGCTGAAGCTGCAGAAAGAGCCATAGGTGAACCTAACTTGTTAAATGAGAGAGTTGTTTTCTCCTGTGATTTGTTTAAATCTTCTCCATAAATCATTTTTGCCTCTGTTTCCCCTAAAAATTGACCATCTTCTGCCTTAGCTTTGTTTTTCTTCAACAAAGTCCAAGACCGACTTCCCAGAATGTGCTGTTTCAGGTATTAGTCTCACTTCCCTGACTCTTATCCAAGCCATTTCACACTGTCCTGCCATGCACAAGGAAGAAAGAATCAAAAGATGAAACATTTCTCTTCCTCACTTGCCATCCAGGGGACTGTGAGTCTGTTAAGTGTTAAATGAAAGAGAGTCAATGACATCTGTCTCTTAATTAAAGCGGGCAGTTGAAGCTGGATATACCCACAAGGCTTTATTATAATAGGAGCAGCCTGAAGAAATGGTATCAACAGACTCCTTAATAACCATAGAAAGAAGGTGTTAATTAGGGAATGTGTGATCCTACCACCAGACCAATGTAAGAAAAAAAAGGTGAATGACATGGTGATGAGCTGCCAGTGATGTAATATATCATAATTATTGTGCACATTGCACTGACATTAATGGCAGTGGCATAGCGGGGTGGGATGCTGGTTAGTTCACATTAGTGTCAAGTCAGGCCATTGAAGCTCTAAAAGTTAAATGAAGAAGTCTAATTGACTGTTTAGAATCAAATAACATATACTTTATTACCAAATCCCACCATTAACACTCCAGAAAACCACTTGTGGGTGACAAGAGAAGAGACGGCTGAATTGTCCAATGTAAGGAGGGCACAGACCGGCTGGGGATCAGGGTACAAGTAGCAGTACGGGTGTAGCAGCACTATAGGAGTGTTCAAATCACACTTTTTTCCCCTTACCTTCACAATATGCTCTTTGCAATCAAGATTTAGTCATAAGTTTCTTCTGGAAAGGAAAAAAAAGTTGGTTTAATGCAATGGAAGATTGGAGCTATATTCCTCTGGAGATAATTGCTTTGAAGGTAATTATAGTTGAAAAAAAGGGCTGTCAAAACCCTTTCACTTATTTTACATGAGATTTACAAAAAAAAAAAGCCTCTTCTCAGCAGATATGAGTTCTGGCTTTGCTTACACCAAAATAGGAACCCAGAACATGAGCTGAATTGTGGTCATCTCATCTTTTCCCTGGGAGGCCAGCACCAGGTGCCTCAGAAGACAATACAGGAAATCTTAGAGCAGACAGAGTTGGAATAAACTTCCCCAAGGAGGAATTTTTCTGCTAACTTTTGTATATTTAGAGTTTAACTCCAAAACTAGCTTCGCAGCATTTGCCAAACTGTGTTGATGGAACAAACTGTTAATTTCTATTCCTGAGAACTGGGCCCCTAATCTCAGCTATGTTGATATACCTCCAGGTAACTGTGCTTGTCTCAGTTGAAAACACCAGCCAGCTTGAAATCAGACTCTGTCTGTAGGTCTTTCAGAAAGGATATGGTTGTATAGTCTGTGATCCTTTTAACCTTCACTAATCTTCTTTGCAAGAGCATATTCTGAGGTGGTTTCGCTTTAATGCCGTTCAGTTCCACTGCCTATGTACTGTTAGTCTCCCTGCCAAATGAAGTACCTCAATCAAGCAAGTGCTATTCCTAATCAGAGCAGGCATCCCAGGGTAATTCAGTGATTTCCTTCTGGGCAATGCAATGCCATTAGCAGGTTCATACCATTTTGCCCTTATTTAATTACACCCCAAGGAGAGGACTGAGCTGGCAGGATAGCTGAAGGCTGAGGTGACCCAGTAATGACTCCAGGCATGAAGGTTTCTTTTTAATATTTCATGCAAAATCCTTGCAGCAGCCTACAGCAGAAGGGGCTTCAGTTTCACTCAGTGCACACACGCAATGGCTTCTGTTCATTGCCACGGAAATATCCATTTCCGAGGCTATCACACAGAATCATCAAGTGTGTATTAACTTTTTGAGGTCCAGCAACTCTTCACAGACTAGATGATTGAGCCAGATAGAGATACGATTCTGAGACCTCCCTTTATTCTCTCCAGGAGGTTCAGTGGCAGTACAGCAACAAACACAACTGTTTGTGTCCAGGGCGGTTAATGAAACTTGCAATAATAACAAAGTAAAGTCCACTGTACTGTGAAGGGATATATTTTGGCTCAGATTTCCATGTGTGTGGGTGATGGGAATGCTCTCCTTGTGTCCTTAGCACAATGGTTTTATGGTGCTACAGTGTATACCTGATGCCACTCAGTCCTGTGGGGCTGTGGTGCCAGGAGCTGCCCTCTCTCTGTGCTGATCACCTGAAGCATCAGAGTGAGACGTCATTTCTTTTCTCTGCAGCCCTGCTTAGGACCTGTGACTGATTTATCTCCTTTGCAGAGGAAAGTGCTCTCTGGACAGCTATTCAAAACAACTGCAATCTCCCATCTCTGTGTGGGCATATGCCCTGTTCCACATCTCCTCTCAGCTCATGCAGAGGTTACTGATTTTGCCCCTGTCCTGGATTTAGGTGTACTCATGTGGCTGATCTGGTGAACATGAAGCTGAATAGTTTCCAGTGAAAATGCAGTTTTGTTAGTAGTGTTTATGTAGGTGCAGTGATGATCTGCTCTTACACAGGCATACTTTAACACTTATTAATTTAGTAGATATGAATGAATGTTTGCATTTAAAAAGGGCTGTTGCAATGATGGGATACTTAATAGGAGAAACATGGCTGAGAGGGAGAAAAAGGAATGTAAGGGAAATGGATGGAAAGCAAGTTGAATATTAAAAATCAGAGTTCACACCAGGGTTTATGCCATTCATTTCAGCTAGAAGTTCTGCTTACGAATCAATGTTCTCAAGAAATTTGATAGTCTGAAAAGCCAGAAGTCATTTCCTCTCACAAGGAGTTTTAGTAAAGCAATTAGAATGCATTCATAGCTAGAGAGAAATTTCATCTTGCTTTGCCTATGACTATTGAAAGAAAAATCCAACAATGGGTCTGCATCTAGCACTGCAAAGCTGAGATCAAGACATTGAATGCCAGACCTTCAGTGTCTCAAGTGGCTTTGCACAGATCTGTCTCTAATCCAGTGTGAGTGTGGTCTAGAGGCACTCACTGAGTGTCTTTCTGGCTGCAAGTGAACTCTCAGCATGCCTAAATCTTTGATTTATACGTACAGCCATCTTAAACTGAAGCCCCTTGCAAAGCCATACAGTGTCCTTATTTGATCATCTAATCCTTACTGCTGTCAAACTTTGACATATTGGAAGCACATTCAAAGACTTGTACCATGGGTAGAGATGACAGAATCATACTCATTAGTATTTAATGGTTTTTATGGCTTATAAACTAATTTTACAGTTGCCTTTGCCTATTATTTAGCTATAATTGTTTCAAAGTAAAGGATCAAAATATTTTGGCTGCACATAGCTGTGAAATCTGGAACTTTGCAACCCATGGTATCTTACACAGAACATTTAGACTAGAAACTCAGAAAGCAAATGGCCACTTTTAGAGGCAAAGATCTTTCCTTGAATAGGATTTGAAATCTGGTACACCTTCAAAGTGGTCAGCCATTTCTTTAAACTAAATATTCCTTGTGAATGAACACAGCATTTTTAAAAGAAAGATTACTTCTTGTTATTTCTGACATATAAAAACACAGCCCTAGAGAATACATTACACTTGTTTACAGCTCTTGCCAACTTAGGCAGTGAACACAATCTTTCTCTCACTGATTTCAGTTGTAAAAAACTGATGTATTTGCACAAACAGTTATTAATTGTACATAACCTTTTATTTTAGTTGTCCAAGATAAAGAGGTCATCATGTATAAGTGATGGTTTATTCCTCTATAAAGGACTTCTTGCAAAGTCCATTTTTTCCTACCACTGCATCTTGACAGACACCACTATGAAAGGGTCTGCAATGATGTCTTGGGGAAGGTGTGATCATAGGATTCTTTTCCACTATTCTGTAGCCTGAGACTTTGGTGGGAGCATGTTTGACTAGCACTAAACAGCCATCAGTGACTTGAAGTCAACTGGCTCCACATTTTACGTGGCTGCACATACCTCTGGATGTGTGTTCATTAGAATGCACACCCAGGAAGCTAAAGAAAAAGTGAGAAAACTATATCCAGAAATTGGAATTGCTTGATATTTCTTCAGTTGAAGATAAAGAGAGAAAAGTAGCAACTAGAACTGTAATCACAGTTTAAAAAAAAATGCAGAGATAATTTAGACTATTGCTTTTGTAAATAGAAGCTTAGGTGACTAAAGGCTTTAAAGTGTAATTAACATTTTCTCATTATAAGCTTCATACTGTTTTTTTCCTCTTATTTTCCTTCTGCCTTTTATTTTCTCAGCTTGTTTTCCATCTACCATCCCAGCAGAGAAAAATAACTAGTAGCTAAATTAACACACAGATGGGCAATTTTTAATAGACCTTAATCCTCTCCTGGTCTAATTAACTATCTCTAAACTTCCACTGGTCCCTCCAGTAATCTTTTGACAAGTGTCTCTAAAACAGTAGAGTGAAGGGAAGTCAAACTGGAACTATTTAGGGTGAGATTAAAGAGGATTAATAACAAATGTACTTTGAAGTGCCTTTTTGACAAAGGAGTCAATCCTACAGTAGCTCCCATGGAAAGTTTTCTTTAGGAGACTGATCTGGATTTCACTGGAGCTAATCTGAGTATTTCTTTTCATTTCAGTGGCCTTCAGGTCTGGTTCAGGGACCAAGTTCTGCCTTGAAATTGCTTGAAATGGAAAGAACTCTGGCACTTCCAACATCACTGTTAGCTACAAAGAACAGGTAAATGTGCAGATCAGAAAGTGTCAGCTTCAGGACCACATATCTCCATTACAGAAGGGAAGAAAAGGTGAGTTTAGCCGATGGCTCTCTAAAGAACAAGCATAATAAATTGCAATGCCTGCAGAATGGATGTGAAGCAAACAGGAAGAGAAACTAACATGGATTCTTGTGTTTGTATACAGCCCATACGCTGTGGAAACTTTAACCATATGTGTTGATTTCTTTATTTTCAATTTAATTATTGCTGTTAAGACACAAGAATGGAACTAGAGAGAGAAATGTATTATTTGGCATTCTTGAAAAGTTCTGTTTAGCTGCTAAATTTCTCAAAGATGATCTGTGTGTTGAGCTGCTCCTTTCCTCCAGAGTCAGTACTGCTCTGACTGCCTGAGCACACCACCCTGCTAGGGTAGAAGAGCCTGTGTGTGCCAGATCAGCAGGGATAGGGTCCTTGCTCATGAAGGTGCCATCCCACAGTACTCAAGCAGATGTGGCAATGGTAATCAGGATCTGTCACAGTCCAGAGATGATAAGGCAGGGCCAAGGTCAAGCTAGGGTGTCCAGTCTGCAAGCCAGGGCTGAGACTAGTAAGAAATGTGGCTTAAATGCAGCTCCTATACAAAGCCAGAGCGACGTCTAACATGAAAGCTTCTCAGCTTTCCTGCACAGCTATTCATACAGCACTCAAATCCAAGATTATATAGCTGTGCTTCATCTGACTGGCTTGGAGCACAAGCAGCCAAAACCCAGGGAAGGGGCAGAGGTTGGCGAGGCCCTGTGACTCACTCAGGTCCCTCAGAGTCTGCTCCAGCCCTTTGCAGATCTTACAGGTTAACAGAGTAGTTAACCTGCAATTAGTGCCCAGGACTACAGCACCCTAACTCTCCTCCCTGTAGTAGCTTTTTTGAGGTTCTCTGGGCTGTTGTATGGATGGACAATGCACTGAGTAAGACCTCATCTCTCCTTTGCTCTCAGTGATTCATTTTTTGATGTTGACACAAATTAAGATTAGACAATGCCACAACAGAAATGTTGAAGAGACTGAGGAGAAGAGTGGAAACTAGGAATGGCAGTTAGAGAGAAACATTATCCTGCTTAGCAGGGCAATAGCTCCTGGGTCCACTGATAGTAGCAAAGAGCTTGACAGTGAGATCAAGATGGGAGGAGAGACAGGAGAAAATTGTTGGTTTAGAAAGGAGACTAGAAAAGGAAAGTCAATGGAGCAAGACAGCAAACTAATCTTAGAGGAGACATATTAGAGCACAGATGAAGCGTCTTACATCCTTCTCTCTTGACTTTCCATCCCAAAAAGTGTTTTGTGTAATTATAAAGAAAAATGTTCAAAAGCACAGACAGGACTCGGATACACAACTCCTCATTTTCACATTCTGAACATTTTGAAGCTACTATGGTTTTAAGAGGGTCTCCCACTATCTTATCAGAAATGAAACCTATTAGTTTATCCAAAGCCATCTGAAAGCAAGAGAGTCGCCCCCATTGATTTCCATACATCTTCTACTGAGCTCTAATAAAATGTCAATCTTCTGTGGCAAATTACTAAAATGAAGCTGTCAATCAGTCTTCATAGCATCAGACTATATTTCATGAGCTGGGAGATACATCCACCCAGAAAGTCTGAAAGCACAACCGGCTGGATCTGCTTCTGCTACATAATTATGGTAAACCTGTCAATCAATATTGTGTGCATTTTTAATACCTTCATATTGAGGCTTCTGATCTCTATGTATTAATGCTGATAATAGTTTTACTTCTCTCTGCAATCAGACAGCTTAAGCCTGAGGTCTCTTCCTTCTTGCCTCTTGCTCCCATAGTTAATTACTCCTTCAGCTCTGGAAAGCAAATGGGGTTTCTATTACTTAATTGGAAAGAAAAGAAGGAAAATGTCAACACTAGGAGGTGGGATGACGGAGTGCAGACCCATACAGAATCTATCAGTACAGTCCCTATTAATAAGCCTTCATAAATAGTCTTGCATATTGAAGTCTAACGAGCATCATCTCACCAATAAGAGCTCATTATTCACCTGTCATGAAAATGCATTTAGCAGTATAACCCTCCGTGTTCAGTTTTCCCCAGAAGTTGGCTTCAGCTCTCTCAAGCTTTCCCCTTGCTTGCTTTCCCTGCTACGTTGTGCTATTACATGTCACTTGTTTCAACACCCTCAGAGTTGGTCCAGCTCCAGTATTGTCGCAGGATGAACAGCAGAACTATTCCTGAGGAAATGGTTCAAGTTTCTTTGAGGATCTCTAGGTCTACTTGCCTGCCATGCAACTCTCAGTAGGGGACAGAGGATTTTCAAGGCTACAAATCATCATCATCAGAGCTTAATTTGAAGACAAATGTATTTGCATTCCTAAGATAATGTTGAATTCTGTTGTGTGTAAGTCAAGTTTAAAGATGCTTGTGGCAAAACTACTTTAGAGGCCTTTTAAGTAGCTTCCATGGTCAATCCAAATATTTAGAAAATGAATTAATAATGAGTAGGATACTTCTTTTCTCTTATAGATTCTGATATAGAGAGTCACTAATTAATTGTAACAGACTACAGATTGCCTCTCTAGTTTAGGACCTGCAGTTCAATCCATATACCTCAATTTGAATTGTGCTTTACACAGGTTTTTAACTGAAGCTCGGATTTAACTCTCAATATATTTTATGAAAACTTCTAGTTACCACAGGGACCAGCTTCTGCAAAGTACACTCCAGGCAGTCTCCTACTATCAGTTAAAACCTCCATCAGTTTCAAATGGACACAGAGGCTCTGTGGAGGATCAGGGCCATGCTTGGCATAACAAACTACAAGCAATGTCAAAGTGTGCAAAATGTACCAGATGTTCATCAGAAAAAGTCATAGTTATCCCTCTCGTATTAACCGTAGGACATTTGTGAACTGCACAATATATTGCACTCCTGCAAATGCCAGTCTAACTTTCCTAATGAATGCAAATCCCAATAATCCAATATATGTCAGAATATAGCCACAGGCTCATAATCCTCTCTGTCTGACATTTGATTCTTTCCATTCAGATCCTAATTTGTAGTAAATCTTCTATTTGGAAGCTGCTGTGGCTCACAGCATTTGTAGCGAGGCCAAACTGGTAAAAGGACTATCATCTTCTAAGGAACTGGTACAATAAAAAACAATTATGCTGGTTTTGAAAAGGAAAATTGATATATATTCACTTTCCATGTTGTCAAACCATATATAATAACTTCTCCCAGTAAAAGGAATGGCTGAAGTCATAACCAGCATCTCAGATGTATGCATTTTTATAGGGAGGGTGGTCCTGAACAAAGAGGAATACTTAAGAGATTTCCAAATAGATGTATGAAAAGAAACCTGGTTTTGTTGGTTGGCTTTGCACTGATTTTATTGTGTAAATATGTTGTGCACAATAACAGTAAATGTTTAGAAAAAGTCTAGATTGGAGATGAGCTTTTCCCCCATTTTCAAAAGTGACACAAGCCTCCAGGAGGTTATTTCAGCTACATTCGATAGGATCAGACTCTTAAGTTCCTTTTCAAAGGTACTGATCTAAATCTGCCAGAGTTTACCTAGATTTTCCAATTTATTTTCTGGGAAAAACTGTCAACATTTAATGTTGCCAATTCAGGCAAAATTGAGTTTTTTTTAAAATGAAATTAGAGTCAGTCTTTTGAGATAGTTTAGTATACAAATACAGTTGTCCAAAGAGGCACATTGCATGTTGTTCAAGTAGGTTTATGTTTGTTGCACTTGCTGATCTTGGAAGGGAGATGGAACTAGATGATCCTTAAAGTCCTTTCCAGCCCAAACCATTCTGTGATTCTATGATACCCATTCAGTCTGACAACAGGTCACTCCCACATAGCTCTAGGTGAAATAATGTAATTTGATTTTCCAAAAGAAGATTTGCTTTGTGTTGAAATTTATTATATTCTGAAAAACTGTTGATTCAGTGGAAATTCAGTTTTTAGTTAAAAAAAAATCATTCCAATGGCAAAAGTTCATTCAGTGCTAACACAAGAACTGGACCACTCTTACTGTTCACATATGCCAGTATCATAGCTAGAGCAACCCTTTGGGTACAGCTTAGATATTGCCAAGCTGGTTTTCAAGTAAAGCTGTTGGGATGCTGGGCATGATAAAATTGCAGCAGCACAATATCAGTGCCTGACTTGGGCTGCTAAGAAGCAGAACAAATTACCTCATGCTGAGGTGTGACTCAGCAGTGTAGGCATAGTCTTTCTTTTAATCTATATTTGAAAATGGGCAAACTTACCTAAAGACCCTGAGCTGCATCAGGTAGGTTTTCAGAAATGTCAATGCCTTGTTTGCATTCTGATTTCATTGGAACTCACTTGCCTCACTGCTTCACATTTCCTCCTTGTGAAATACTTGTCTCTCTCCTAAATATATCTTGGAGTAAGATCTCTCTGATGCAACACCCATCAGTAAGATGTGAACAGTTAATATTCTTTCACTTTATAGAGGATCTTAATCACTTTGAAGTTAAGTGATAAAGTGATGCTGTATTATTGAAGCAAATAGCTTACGTACCTAATGCATAAAACAGCAGCTTGCTAAAACCTTATAAATTTCAGAGTGAATCATGACTGATGGGAAATGAAACAGCATTTGCATTTCACATGGTGAGTCAACCTCTGCTAAAATAGCTGACAATACCTGAGACAAACCAGGAAGGATCAGGTTAAAGGCACATAACACCATTTCATTTGAAAAAGTACTTACAACCTGTTTATGCTTTTAACATCAGGAATGTAAAAGTTTATTTTTGGAAATGATTCATTGCAGGTGAAGTAAAATATGGTTTTAGAAAAGTGCAGAAAAGGAAATCATTTCCAAGCTGAAAATGGAATTTATTTTCTTGCACAATGGTTATTGATTTTTCTTTCTCAAAACAAAAATCTCCTGTAAGATGAAAAAAGTCTTGCTGGTAACACACATCTGGCATAAAAATACTTTAGTTAAAATGCATTGGCATAATGAATTTATTATTCTTTTTCAAAATTACAGGGCTTCTCATTTCCTGAGCCTACTGCTGCGATTGTGGCATTCAGATATTCTCCAGATCAAGACAGAATGGAGAACGGTGTTTTTCTAATCCTTGTGTTTAGCAATGAAAAGATGACTGATATCCCTGGGATTTTGGATAAGAGCTGCTGTTAAAATGTTCTCTCCTTTCAAGTGTATGTATTCCACAACATCCACTGAAGCAATCCAGGAAAAGTAATTTGGGAATTAGCTGGAACTTTACTGACCAAATTAGAATGAAATGTCACAGGTGAGGCAGCTTCTAAATGTACAGAGATTGAGGAGTTTGGAAATAATTAACAGGGACTCATCTGTGGATGCTGTAGAATATGCAGTCACAAATCAAAATTTAAAAGGAGAAGGTACAAAACAGAGACAAAGACAAGGAAAGAGTCTTAGACCACTCAAGACTGTAAGAAGGATAGTGGCTTAGGAGTGGTATGTTTTAAAAACTTGGATACAACTAAGAATACTAATGATGATGGTCATAATTTTATACTTTAACTATTTAATTGATATTAATGATCAAAATATAATTGAAATTGGCCCTATAAGATCTTCACTTTAGATATAGCATAAGGACTTACAGTTTTTGTTGGATTTTGCAGTTGAGCAATCCCAGGTATATGTTGAATCTGATGGGTAAGGTCCAGTGGACCCATTGAAGTGTGTCATAAATTTTAACTGCTATATAAATGTGTATGCATGTACTTGAGCTATATGTTTGTCAAATGCTCAAGAAAGGTGAGTGGAAGCTCTGAAGATGAGGAAAAAAACCACTTTGAGAAATGAGGATGTAATCTGAGCAAGGCATTTGTCTATGAGTGGGATTTTTAAGTATGGGACAAGATTAAATACTGTGGGCAGAACCACATTGATTTTATGAGAAATGGATGGCAGAGAAATTCCATGTCAGGGAACCTGAACAACCACTGCCACAAGCAAGAACTGCAACCTTTCCTCCAGTCCCAGTACTAGGAAAGCTGTCTTTGCTTCATCAACAGCTGTGGCCAGAGTCAATCAAGTCAAACACTTGGTCCCTCCCCCAAAAATATGCCAGTGTAACTGCACAGTTAATTTACACTTCTGTGGTGTACTGTCCTTAGAAAGTTTGGCTTTGGCAACATAACTCCATAAAGTGCCAGAAAACACCTCTAACTTCCTGTCTGAAATAATTCTGTCTCTTAATTCTGGAAAATGAATTGTGCACTAGATTCATGTATGTACAGGTTGCTAGCAATACCTAAAACTTATTTTTTCCCAAAGTATTTGTTGCAGCAGTAGCACAATAAACATTGTTAAAACTCTTACAAAGCAACAACCAAATCCACAGTGTTAGTGGTTATTTCTATTTCTACATTTCTATATAGGCTTCAGTACAAAAGCATCTTGTGCTGGATTTGCCCACTTGAGATGTCACTTAGGCTTGGATTCAGCAGGATAGGGGTTTGATGCCTATGGAAAAAACAAGCCCCTTAGAGGCTCCTCAAATCAATCACTCTGGAATCTAGATGGCTAAATAAATTTTCTTTTGGTTTTGCTTCTTCATAGGGAAATCACAGAGAAGCTGAGAACTCCCAGTGCACTGTGACACAATGAGGTTACTGCAAAATGCATCAAAATAGTGCACAGCCAGAAAGCACAAAGCATCCTAAAAGGACCCCTTTGAAAACAACACATACTCAGAAGATGGTTTTAACACCAAAAGTTGTCAAGTAATATCATTCTGGTGTCTTATTAAACCGCCTTTTCTGCCTTGCAGACTGTGCAGGTAGCAGTACACAAGCCTATGAAAAAGCCCTGAACTAACCTTTATCTAGAAATGCTTTTTTTTCCTACCTTCTCTTTGAAAAATACACTTTTAAATGAACAGCATTGATAGCACTCCAAACATTGGTATATCTGTTTCAACCACAGTGTAATAGATGGCTTGCTTTTTGACTTGTTTTTAATGCACAGTGCAGCCATTACATGATAGTTTTATTGAGATGTAAATTTTTCTTAGCATTATCTGTCATTGTGTACAGTGTCAATTATTAAGTTGCACCTATAAGGGACCTCATATAAAAATCAAGCATGATCCTCTCAGATAACTGACTTTGATTTCAGAAATAGGTTCTACTGGACTTTTGCTGCATAGGTAGGTTTGCAGATAGATTATAGAAGGGATGAACTACACATAGCTTTCCCTTTTAAAAGAAGGATGCTGAGAAAACATTTACAACCATTGAGGTCTCATGAAGACTTCTGTTTTCCTTAGTTTCAGATTGTATTTTGCATCTACACTGATCACTTGGTGTGAAGGTTTTGTGTGTTTGAATCATTCTTGTTTCTGCACAGTGTAACGTAAGCTCAAGTACCAAACCAACAAATTTCACCAACAGAAAGCAGAAACTGAGTATTCACTGTGTTGATAACTCTGTATATGTGGCTGATTTTACTGTTTTTCAAGCTAATGTGTGTTATAATATGATGAACTGAGAGTCTGAGACATGGATGAGAGTATGCAGGTACTCTACATGCCTAGAATTTCTAGGAATCCAGGAGTAATTTAAAAATTCATGGAAATCTGTTCTGCAACTGTCTCTACTCCATATCCCTGCTCCTATGGTTTTGCCCAGAGCTGGTGCTTAAGAGCAAGAGGTGACTCACAACCTTGGGTCCAGCTGAGAAACAGGGGTAGGAAGGCATACACTCTTCCTGAGTCCAGTGCTGCTTGTGTTTAACTCATGGGGCATCTTCCAGTGCCCAGTTCTCATTTGCTTTGGGTTTGGGTATTTTATTTAACACATAATCATTCTTTCAGTCTATAAAACTTTGCACTGAGAAGTTTTTGAAAAGATTAGCACTCCTAGGAAACTCCAGAAATGTCAGTTCCTATTACTGCACTCCTGATCTTCATTGTCCAGACTTCATTACAATAACAGTGTCAATAGTGAGTCATCCTGTGTGCACTCAGTTGAGAACTCAGCATTTGAAGTGAAAGCCAGGAGACAGCTGTATGTGTTGAAAGAGGAAAGCAATGCTGCTTGGCTTTGTGTTCTTTCCCTAGACTGCAGGGAAGGAAATGCAGCACTTCAAACGGATTATCATAAGGGTGGTGTAGGAGTGATGATCAAACAATGTTAACCTAATATTCAGTCATTAGTGGTCAATAACTGTCACCTCGTTTAGCTGTTGTTGGTTGCACATCCCTGGTTAATTCTTACGAATTCTGATAGATCTTTAAATGCTAAATAGGTTAATCCCTCTTCCCAGCTGAAAACCATGAAGTTAGGTGCAAAAGTCCCCAAAGCAAGAAGAATTACTGGGAAAAAATTACAGAAGTGTAAATCAAGAAAGTAATATTGAACTTTAGAAGACAGCCTACAATAATATGACACTTTATTCCACTGCTGCCTGAGGTTTATATATACTACTGTCACTTTCTTACTGTTCTCCACCACTAGTAATTTTCTTTCAATCTAATTTTTATTTCCCAAGGGTTTGCCAAGGTTAAAAGTGCTAGAAAACCAGTGACTATTCACTTGCCAAAGGACAATAAATTAAATTAACTGTTATTGGTACCCAAGTCAGGTCAGAACTATTTATATGTAAATAGGTGCAAAACCCTGATGGCATAGTGTATGATTATTAGCAGCTCATTGCAGACTCTGTATTGAAAATTAAAAACACTGGAAAAGCAATGTGTTTCCTTTCAATTCTGCCTTAAAGAAAAACATCTGAATCTCTGCTTTCAAGGTGGTTTGTTATTAGTGGCCTTCCTATGCATTAGAAACCTAATTATTCAAGGTCAAACTTTGATGGGATCTTTTAGTAACTTGCTTGATTTTAATCATCTTCTCATAACTACCATAATAATGATTTTCAATTCATGGTACTAATGTGAGTAGGTTTAATATGGGCCACATATTCCTTCTGTTGTCCAGGAAATGAGTGCTACTGCAAGTGATGTTTAGCAACCAGTCCTGCATGCTGAGGTCAAACCGTGTAGTGACCCTTTCCCACATCTCATTTTGGGGACCAGGTGATAACAATTCACCTCTTAGTATCACTTTTGTGTGCCACATCCTTTTCTCACAGGATCCACTGGAATCAAATGGTATAAACGATTCATTCTCTGTTGAGTCTCTGAGATAGCAGCTGCAATTGTACCATGTCAAACTTAAGAGTGTTGGTGTCCTAGGGATTACTGATGCCTCCTTAGCACCCATAGCATAGTCCCAAAGAGTTGTTCACATCTCTGTGGCCTGCTTAGGGAAGTTTTTGAGAGCTTTGCTTTGGTTTCAAAAGCAATAATAGCTTTTGAGAAGGACAATGAATCAAGCCCAGGGCCTTCCATTGCCTAGAGTAAGGAGGGTCCTGTGCTGTTGCCTGTGCTTGTCCATCTTAACCCTTTATATCAACCACTTCTTAAAGCACAGGCCAGGGCTTGGCCATTGGCTGTCTTGATTTACAGCTGTAGTGATCAACATGGGAATGATTTACAGCTTTGAAGTAGAGAAATGTAGTCACAGAGAAAAAATGCTCTAATAATTCTTGTACTGGGGTTTCTTCAATCATCTGTGCACATGGTATTTGTACTGAAACTTGTCCTCATCCCATTTGTCTGAAATTACTGTGTGTTTGATCAAAGCTGGGGACTGTAAAGCTTCTATGTTGCTGCTCTTTACCAAGAGGAGGGAGCTGCACTTTGTCAAATGTGTTGTCCACTCCTATCCCAATTCAAAATTATTTCTATTGTTTTAACTTGAGGATCAAAGTGTGGCAGAGAATTGGCACTAATTCTGTTGTGAGCAGCAGTGACATACATGCTATTGTGGTGCTGTAGGTTCAGAATCCAGTGAGCTCTGCAAAAGTGACTATTCAGTGTGTCATGGGCTCTAGGCTTAAGCAGTTACTGAGTAAGGATTATTATTATTCTGTAATTCCTGGATAGACACAGATAAAATATAAAAGAGCTCTTCTAAAATTGAGACCTTAGACCCACAGGCCGTTTTTTTTCCTCCCAAGGAGTGTTAAAGTAATAGATAATGCTGGTTATTGGATGTTTGCAGTTTGGACCACCTCATCAGTTTAAGCTGCTTGTGTAAAGAGTGTTTAAGTTGAACAGTTAAACACTCAAATTCCTGAGTCACTATTTGCACATATAGACCAATTCTGGAGGAACTCTTAAGGTTCTACATACCTGTAAGGTCCAGGCATTTTGAAAGTTTCACTGCTTGTCTGTTTTATTTGCTGCTCAAGTAAGGTAAGAAGTATAGCTCCAAGGTATTCCCTGGGATCAAGGTTCACAGATTAATGAATTTGGGCATACTGCATATTAGGGCCAAGAAGGAGCCTGTTTTCTGAGGATTTGTGTGCTACATGGGCTTTCTGTTGGCTTTCACTATAATAAAACCCTCATTCAGGAAATTCTATTACCTTTTTTATGCCTCAGAGCAATTCTGGTTTGGGGTTTGGTTTGGTTTTGGTTTTCAAATATGCCTGTTTATGAGTGTTGAGGGGAAATGGGATGTAGAGAGATATCACACATACAGTAGGACATTGAGAGGGAACACAAGGCCTAACTGTTTTCCCATGTGTATGATTATGGCAATGGGAACCTCTACCTGAGTAGACATACCATAACTCAGAAATTTTTGGACCATCCACATGCACGTTGCTTTTCTGAACAAATAATGCTTTTGTAAAACCTTAAGACTAAAAATAGAAATTCTATTATATGATACATGGCATCTATGGATTTTCAGTAAAACTGGTGAGCTAACCCATGGTCTTAGGGCAACGGTATTCAGCAATCTACTTTGTTGCTAATTCCCAAGAAACACTTCTAGTGTACTCCTTGCAAATTTTTGGAACATTATATTCTTAAGAGGAAAAATTAGTATCTAGAACTCACTCATTTTCCAAGTGAAACAGATTACAGAGAATGTATGTTTCTTTCCAGATGGTTAGCTCTATTGTTATTTAATACAAAATCTTTCTGTACTTTAACATTATTAAATTATCTTATTATTCTTTGTAGCACAAAACAATTTTCCTGAGTACAGCTAACAAAAATGGAACATATAATCATAGAATCTATATATCTTATGTTTAAGTGGAACTTTTTGTGTTCCAGCTTCATCCCATCACCCTTTGTCCTGTTACTAGCTACTATAGAAAAAAGGGATGTCCCAACCTCCTGACACCCACCCTTTAGATATTTATGAATGTTACTAAGATCTCCCCTCAATCTCCTCTTCTCCAGACTAAATAGCCCCAGTTCCTGCAACCTTTCCTCATATGAAAGATGTTCCATTCCCCTGACCATCTTGTTGGCCCTGTGCTGGACTCTCTCCAGCACTTCCCCGTCCCTCTTGAGCTGAGGAGCCCAGAACTGGACACAGCACTCTAAATGAGGCCTCACCAGGGGCAGAGTAGAGAGGGAGAAGAACCTCCCTTGACCTGCTGGCCACACTCTTCTTGCTGCATCCCAGGATGCCATTGGCCTTCTTGGCCACGAGGGCACATTGCTGTCTTGTGTTATTCAAAGTGTAAGTTTGCTGATTCTATCATAAAATGTGTTTTCGAAGTGTGTTCAAAGATGCAAATACACTTTTGATAAGCAGTTTTAAAAGATTCACAAATGCTACGCTATATTTTTGATCAGACAGACATATTTTCTGTACCACTGAGTCATTTTAATGACTGGTATATTCAGCTTTGAGGTTATTAAACTATGAAAAAATCATACCTGTCAGAATGTTCAGAAAAGGTATGAAACATTTAGAAAAATACCTAATTGCAATCCTACCAGCTTGGAATTGAAACCAGTGCAGGACAATCCCAACATCAATAATAATATCTCATTTAAAACAGAAAGTGCAACTATAAAATATTCATTATCCTGTCATTAAAAGAGAGTTAAAATGTGTGTCTCTGATGAAAACTCTGGAATTGTTTTGTTCATTTGAATAGGAAGAGAAGTTTGCTGGCAACCCTGTGGGCAAATACATACAGAAATTGTTTAAACATCACATCAATATAGTTTAATTATGCCCCAATAAGTAAACGCCTCAAATAAGTAAATGAGACAGAGAAATAGCAGCAAAAGCACATCTTTGTGTTCTTCACTGATATTCTCTGTTATTTAACACAGAAATGTGGAGATTTGCACAGATTCAAAGGAGTATTGTGTGCAGTTCAGTTTTTGCAAGATAAGTGTTTCTCAGTATACTGCCCATCTCCTTTAACACCACCCTTTTCAGGGCGTCTGAGAGCTGTCAGCAGCACCCAGAACCAGTCCCTCTCTCCTTGTAAACACTCTCATTGTGTTGTTTATACGGTTGTATGAGGAAGCAAAAATGTTGAATTCATTAAGGTTGCTGTTGAACATCTAGCTCTGTGATCACATGCCTGAGTATTGACCTTTTAATTTGTGCTTAACCTCATTCAACTTTTTTTTCACTGAAGATTGCACTTCAGTACTTAATTAGGTTTAATTAGCTTATCCTGCAGATTATTAGGCTCTTCCTAAAGCCCAGAGGGCACACAATTCTAGCATTCCTTGGTAGGGGTTTCCCAGGCAGCTTGTGTGTGGCAGAAGGTTGGGGAGCTGTGAATGTAGTTTGGGTTTAAACAGGGTTTTACCAGTTGTGGTGTTTAGCATTTAGCCTGGTGTCAACTACTTTTCTCTGCAGTGTTACCAGACAACCTTTCTTCAGTGGCTATAGGTTGTTCCAGTCTGGCTGAAAATTTACTGCATACAGGTAAGTACTAACAAATATGATCCTGGGAGCTCATCAATTATCTCTGCATTGTATTTGGTGCTCCTGCAGTGTGACAGTCTCTGTGGGGGGAGCAGTTATAGTCCGAGGGTTGCAGCAGAAGTGTCAAGTCTCTCATTCCTAATTTGTAGGGGGGTATTGGCTGAGTATCAGTCCCTAATAATTCAACTTGTGCAAGACTTGTTCTCTTAAGCCATTCCAGCTCTAGGTTTACAAGGCCATCAGGATACCTGCAGAATCATAATGCTATTAGTGCAAATATAATTGCATCTTTCAATGGTATCAGGACTGGCTACTTACAGTAAATGACATTTCCATTAAAACACATGCCAATCTGCACACTAGTACTTGACAAACCCTGTGTATACACAACAAGCATTGATTTCACATAAAGTGTCCCTCATTTCAACATACCCTGAGGTTAGAATTGCAACACAATGAGTATGGCTGTAAAAGTTCTTTAATGTTTTCAGTTTGGTCAAACAGCTATCTGACTGTCCTATGAAATTTACTATGTGAGGTGCTGGTATTAATTTTTCACACAAAATTTATATCTCAGTTAATATGGAAGTTCTGTCTAAAGGTCTTTCTGGGTAAAAAACAGAACATTAACCCCTCCCTTCACTAATTAGCAGTGTATCTGTATGTTTCAGGCATTTCTATTATGTTAATCACAGATTAATGTAGATGCAACTGAGTTACAATGTTCTGGAAGGAGAATGGTCCTGGGAAGAATTCTGGCAGAGAATTCTCTTTAGATATTTTTCTTTCAAAGCATCTTTGGTTTCCACAGAAAGGCTCAATAACAAAGATTTGATGTTCTTGCTTTTGTGTCGGTGGTATCAAGTTGTTGTGCAAAACATACATGTATATTAAAAAAAAAGGCAATAAAAGACTTTAAAATGTAAGCACGAATCTTATGAGGAGCAGCTGAGGGAATTGGGAGTGGTGAGCCTAGAGGAAAGGAGGCTGAGGGGAGATCTTATTGCTCCCTACAATTACCTGAAAGAAGATTATAGAGGTGAGGTGTGGGTTCGTCTCTTCTCCCACACGACAGGACTAGAGGAAATAGCCTCAAGTTGCACAGGGGAGGTTTAGGTTTGAGATTAGGAAGAACTTTTTCACTGAAAGAGTTGTTAGACACTGACACAGGCTGCCCAGGGAGATCCTTGTCCCTGGAGGCATTTGAAAACTGTGTAGATGTGGCATAGAGAGACATGGTTTAGTGGTGGATGTAGCAGTGCTGGGTTAATGGTGGGACTTAATGATTTTAAAGTTCTTTTCCAACCTAAATGATTCTTTGATTCTAAGAACAACAATAAAATTATTTCAAAATGGCTAGATATCCTTTATCCTTATGACAATCATCTCTGCTACTGCTGCAGGCCAACAGCTGGCCTCCTAAACACTTTAAAACTACCCCTGTTAGGGAATATTTTCTCATGTCACTTTGTCAGTTGTCACACATAAAGATGTCTTTTTTCTAAGTTTCATATAAATAGATAATAAAAGATACCCTTGTCTATATGTTCTTAATATTCTGTAGTTTGTGACTGTGTGATAATTAGCACATTCTATTTTTCCTAGAGAATTCTTTTGAAAGGGAGACCATAGGCTTAAATTTCCCTTAAATATTTTTAAGCACAAAATAAACATTTTAGGAAACACTTTGAAATGTACTTTCTTGGCTCTGCATTGAGGCTGGGTATATTTCTTCAATTACTTAACAGAATCAATAGACTTTATCCTGAGTTAGTCTGTCATGATTTCTTTCTATATCATAATCTCATACTCTCACAGATTTCAGTGGTTCAATGCTGGCTGTATGTAAAGATCTTATACCATGCTTTTGGAGGTCAGCAGGGGTCCTTGGAGAAATCTGCAGAATTCTGGCTTTACAGATTGAATCTACTCCTCTTCAGAAGTTAGCTGGGATGGGATGACCACTTTGAGGTGCACCTACCCTGCTCATCAACCCAATTGCAGCTAGGGATCAAGTGATGAGCGTTCATTGTGACTGAGAGATTCAGTCCTTGATCACGGACATATCTGGTCTATGCTCAGCATTAGCAGTGACAGCAAACTCATTGACTACTCTTTTTGCTCTCATAGAAACACTGTTTCTGGCTGCTTTGCTGGTTTTGTTAGTTCATTTCTCCTGTATCTCTGTCTCTATGGCTATATTGGAGACGGATGACAATCAAGAAACCACCAGATACTCTTAAAGCTTTAGGTGAAAGGAGAAGTATTAGATCAAAGGAATTGCATGGAGAGAGGCTGAGACTGAAAACAGTGGGAACTAGAGAAATCACCTGATTCAAAACCGTTGTAAATCATAAACCCCTCTTTAGATGGCTATTTCCTGGTCTTGCATTTCAGGTTTTCCCCTTGCATCACTTCTGGAGAGCTTGATGAGTTGCCCTACCAAGCACATACATTTAACTGTTCTAAAAACAAGAATGGAACAGGGTGATTTTGTCTGAGGCAAGTGCAACCCCCAGCATTCAATAGCACCTGGGTGTGCTGTGGTGGGCAGTCAGGATGCAGCAGCTGCATGGATGGTGCTTAAATAAGGAGAGTGTCCTGCTTAAGGACCTGCAGCTTCAGGCTCTGTCCTTACAGCAAATGCCAAGGCTTATCCAAGGGATCTCTCACTAGGAAGTGCCAAACTTATGTTGGTACAGGAGTCCAAGTTTATAGTAAATATCCTCCAGAAATGCAGCAGTAATTCTGAGCAGCTTGAAGGCATATTTAGAATTGCTATGCCTTTGACATCTGCAGTTTTGCCTACTAAAGCACTTCCACTGTTGTCTACTCAAGGTCACTGGAGTTTTGTTTTTCATTTTTGTCCTGTAGCTTTCTGTATTGTTTCTCAGTCTTGCACTGAATGGAAGTCAATACCACATAACAAGATTAATTTTTTGATATTTTCCTTCCTAGAAACAGAGATGAGAGAAAATGTCTTTCCTTGTGAATCTGCAGTGGGTAAAAATCCCATCATGGCTTTACAGAAGCTGTGGCCATTGCTGGGTCAGCTTTACGAAACCAAAGACTCTCTGGGGACTGGTGACTGAGTGGCTGTAGCTCCTCCTGCCACCCCAAGGTGGACACACTGCCTATGGGAGAGCAGCACATTGGCAACCTGTAAGCTGAGACAGTGCTGGTCACCAGCCAGCCAAACAGAGTCTGGGTGTGCCATGGGGTTAGGCAAGGTGAGGAGAGCAGGCAAGATGAAGAGAACAGGCAAGGATCTGTTTGCAGGGTTGAAAGAGGCTGTGAGGCAGTGTCCATGGTGAAGGATGGCAAGTGGCAGGGGCTCATCCCCAGGGAGCAGATTGAAGATCTTAAAGCCTTTAGCCAGTGTTTTATTTGGGATATGGAATGGTGTTGCCTTAATGGTGGGTTAGTGGAGCTGGGTACTGGAGGGGATGACTGTGCTCCTATCTAGTTGTCATCTTGGCAGGGATGGGAGCAGTGTGGGAGGGCAAAATGCTATTTGTTTGGTCTGGGAGTGCCTAGTCAGGAGCAACCTCTGCACACCTTTTGTTTTAGCAGTGAGGAGAGGGACAGGGTGGTACTGCCTGAACCTGCTCCTCTGCTGCCAGCTGCCCTGGTCCTGCATTTCAACATCACCAGACCTGGACTGCCAGGAATCCCTGTGCTGAGTCTGCAGAGCAGTGGGGGAGCGCTGCCCTACACGTGCTCTCCCACCCTGCTGCAAGGTCTGCCTCTCCCTCTTAAATAGTGCCATGGATTCAACAGCAGGTAGTTTGATGCTGCAGCTTTGGGGATTGAAAAGTGTATGGCAGGGCTCCAATTCCAACCATGGACCAGCAGCAGACAGGGCAAGCTTTCAACATCTGCTGGGAATAACGTAGCCAGGAGCAAGGGCTGTAACATCCAAATAAGCTTAAACCCTAAGGATGTTTGCAAAGAACAAACTTAAGCCTGGCTTCCTACTTTGTTCTTGTGTTAAATGTGAGTTTAATTTTAGTTATTGATAACACATCAAATGATACTTTATGTGAAGCTTTAACAACTTCTTCTGGAAAATAGTGCAATATTCCTGTGCTTTTTTTGTTTCTTTCTCCCCAAAATGAGATGCAGTTGTTCTAACAGCCTCTGGCAATTTGGAGAGGAACATGCAGGTGTAGTTTGCTTTGCACATGTTCCTGCTGTGTGCAAGGATTGTTTACTGCTCAGCTGAACAAATTGCCAAGTGTCCTTCTGTATGTCTCGAGCTGTTTAGCAGAGAAATGGGAAATTATGTTGCTAGGACTTTTGGTTTTCACTACATGTGAACTCAAACAAATAGTTTGTGAGGGGTCAGTGCCTGCTGTTCCCACAGAAGCTTGGAGGAAAGTCTCCTCTGACATTATTTCTCCAGAGATCTGTGCTGTTTCCTGCTCTGATGAAGGACTTTCATAAGCGCTCATCTATATCTCCTAATAATCAGTGTTCATAATAGAGGTCTGTAGACTTTTTTTCCTTTCATATTCTGATCTGGTTGAACTATTTACTTTGCAGTATTTTTATCTTCCCGTTACTGTTCCTTTTTTTTTTTCCTTAAAGTGAAGAAATGCTAGTGTTAGAGAGGTTAAAAACAAATAAATGATACCACATTTTAGAGTCAGAGCAGGAGCAATGTCTGGTTACACAACTTTGCACATAAATTGGATACTATTCTTTCTGTCCTGCACCTGTTTTTCATTTGGAATGATTGGACCAGACACCTTCTGTGGTAATTATCCTGAATTTCTCCCTGCTGACCCAGACCTCCAGCAGTTTCAAAGCGACTTTCATCTATGTGGAGAAATGTGGTTGGTAGGTGTAAATAGCAGTGCTGTGTTGACAAGCAAATGCTCATCATTGTGTAAGATACAAAAGTTTTAATGCTGTTAAGAGAGGAGGAAAAAAGCACTTTGGGAAAGATTGTTGTTGTGCAGAAATACTAAGTCAGTCCCAGGCTGCATAGTGGGTCCTGCCCTGCCAGAGGGTGAGGAGCAGAGCTGAGCAAGAGGAAATGCTGACTGCCCCCAAGGAGGGCTCTCCTGTCCTGCAGCACTCATGCAGCAGCTGTTGTGTTGTGTGGACAAGTATCTGTTCTCTGTAAAGTCTTTATTTCTTCAGTTTTGCTAGAAAGTGTCTTCAGTTAGCCAGAGGAAAGCAAGTGGGTTTTGTGGTGCTGTAGGCTGGTCCACTGGTGCTCACCTCAGCTCTTGAAGGTGTAGAAACATACTTGTTAGCAGAGGGGATGTGCCATGCATTCCAATACCTGGGTCTTAAGGTATAATAGCACATCAATATTTAAAGTGCTGAAAAAGAGTGTTACTGTTTTGCCATCATCCCACACCCACATACAGTTGGAATGGCAGGAGGCAGCAGTTTGAGGTGCAATTATTTGCTGTATGCTTCTGCACTTATTTACTGCTTCTGAAAATACCAAGTTTTAATTAAAACATTTCATTGTGAGAAGCTGCTTTTTCATTTAGTTGTGAAAAATCATTTGGAGTGTATGACCTGGAAACCAGACCAAATTACTGACAGGCTGCAGTAATTTAGAAGATTTTCGGGGCAACTTCCAGATTCCTCAGAATTTTATAAGGTCAGAGGGTTTTGTTGTTGGTGGCTTTGGTCATGTTATTTTGGCAGTGTTTTGTTTTGTTTGTTTTTGAATGAGCCATCTTTGAATTTGTTTTAGTTTTCCATAAAGAGATTGCTTATAGAGCATAAGTGGACAGGCAATTTGAAATAGCAAAGGTTATTTCTGTAGAGATGATGTTTGAAAAACAGAGATTGTGTGCCTTATTTGCTACGTTTTGCATATAAATCTATCTGCATATCAAATATTCTGCAGCTGTGGACAGATGCTGAAGACAGATAAAGTGGTAATGACTAGATTGTCACTGAGAAGGACTTGCTGTACTGGAAGCACAGAAGATGGAACTAAAGTTGTGTTGATTCAAAGTGACGATCTTAAATTACCATATGAGCAATTTTTTAGCTTCACAGAAGTTTATCATGTGTGCAGTGGTGAACTTTGGGTTGGTTTTTTTTGTTATGATAGATAGATTATAGATTTGGAGTTGTAATATACTTGCTGACTTTCAACTATGAAATATTTATGGCAGTATTCCAGAAATTCTCCATTAAGAACCTGTGGAACCTTGAAGCATGTTATAATCCACAACTTCACTGAGCTTTTTGCATCATGAAAGACAATTTAAAGATCACACTGTCTGCAAATACTGTGGGTTTTTTGTTACAAGATAACATCCAAAGTTATTCTGGTTGAATACTGTTAAGAGAAAAAATATTTTCTCTTTTCTGCTCTCTTTCTGCAACTGTTTTAACTGTTTCCCCTTACTTGAAGTCACACTGTCAGTATGATAGATTCAGGTTTAAGAGAATGGTATTTTATAGCATCCACTGATTCATTTATTCCTTGGTTAAATGGACACACTGATCTGTCGGTGTCAGTCAGGAAATTATTTGCAAGGAAAGTGAAACTAGGGAAAAAGCCAACTAAAACTCATGTGTGTACAACCACAGTATATGTTTGGAGGATGTTCCAGCCCTAGCCTGAAGAGATTAATCTGTGAGAAACTCCAAAACCACGTATAATCAGAGGGATGAGGTAGGTTCCTCAGCCTGAAGCTGTGCAGTTGTTCTGACCTAATCAGTAAATTCAATGTATCTGTTGATCTCCAGTGATTATAGGGCAGAAGATCAATCTGTCATCCCTTGACATCCACAACTCCAGTAATGACTGCATTAAAACATCCATGTTATGTTGCAGTGACAGCTAATGGGTCTTGTTCTCATGTGGGTGTTGGAACTGGGATGGGAGCTGAGATTTTCAGGATGAGCCTCTCACTGTCTCTAACTACTTGAAAATAATCTATGGGAGAAGAGATGTGTGATCTGAATCTTTACTTTGAATTAAACCAGTTGAAACTAGTTATTATGCCATGGAAATCCAATGGGAGTGACTAGACACAAGATCAACGGGCTTGAAGGATTTGGTTGTGTTTAGCTATGGTCAGCTCTGTTAGAAGCTCTATCAGAAATGATAAGGCATGGATACTGCTTTAGAAGTAACTAGAGGATCTGTTAAATTTATTTTAGGAGTGAGAGAAAGCTATAATAACACAAAATAGTAACTAAAAAGGAAAAAAGTTAATATACAGGTGGAATAATACCGTGCAGCTTAATTGAGAAGAGAATGGTTCCAGGGTTCTGTGGAAGCCTCACTCTGTTCCAGCCTCAGAGGGGATTTCAAAAGCCCTCATGTCTTTGAAAATGCTTTACAGTGAATACAGGCCCTATCACATTTATTAGAATGTTTCACAAGTAACATGAGGAAGTACTATTTTATCTCTTCTTTGTTAAAAAGACAAGAATTTCTGCCCTGGGGTCCTTCTAGACCTGAGAATGGCATCAAAGAAGTGTCAGTGACAGGTTCTCTGTTGTTAATTGCCAAGCAGGAGTGTTTGTTCTCTGAGAATTTCGAGGCCCTTTGGATGAAGAGCAGTATGTCCAGATGGCCACAGTCATATGTTCAAGGGTTGGAAAACAAGTTCTCCTTTCAAGTGTTCCAGCCACTGTAGATCTATTAATGAAAATAAGAAATAGTGCCTTGCTTGGGTCCTTAACACACTTGTTAAAATGTAGACCTGGCTTTCCTGTTCAGCTCTTCTTATCATTGGTCTCTACCACCAATGCTGCTGTTACTCTTCCCCTCAAAACAGCTGGCTTTGCTTTCTGTCCTGTTAAGTGCAGTTTGACTGTTTTGGCTTATCATACCAAACACTTGAAGCTTTCATTCAGTCTTTATAGAGCTTTAAATCTGACCTAGCAATGTCTTATGCAGTTCATGTGTTAAAATTCATATTAAGAAATGAATATACTTTTACTGTTTGATTTCATTTATCATTAAGCTTCAGTTTTACTTTCTGCTGCCTTGCTGTGGTTGATACACTCTTCCAGTTTACTTTGCCTTTAAAGCTCATTTAAAGTCAGATTTTCTTTTTCCCCAAAAGAAATAGTGACATTGTCTTAAAAGAATAGTATTTATGTATGAATGCCGTATTTATACCAGTAATATGAAAACATATTGGAAACAAGTGTGTGCTTAAACCTAAGGGATAGAGCTTTATTTCCTTTTATTTTTTTGCTCAGTTTTCCAAGCAGAACATGTTAACTAGCTGCTGGCTCAGGATGAAATATATACACGTGATGTACAGCGTTAGAGACGGCTGAATTACTTGTGGTAAAAGACTCATTTGCTCTAGGGAATCTGCGAATCGGAAGGGAAGTAGAAGGAGAGAGAAATCTCTCTTTTCAGACAGGTCCCATTTTTGAGCATGTATATCTGGCTGAGGAATAAATTCAATCTCTGCTATAATCTAATATCTTTTAGCTATGAGGCTCCATTTGGAAAATAAAAGGCAGGTACAGATCAACAGGGAGGAGCTGTGGACATGAGAGCTTAATTAAAAGAAATGTTTGCATCTTTTGTTGCCTTGTGTAAGCAAACAGTATTTGTCTGAAGGAATATAGCCACTTGCTCTTGATGAAATATTAATAGTTCCTTTCTAATCTAATAGGAATCCCGAGAAACTGGTAAATTGCAAAGTTGCCTATATTACAGAAATTAGGATGAGATTTGGGAGTGTGACTGTGTGATAGAGAAATCTCTAGGAAAACAGAACAAATGCAAGAAGTCTGCTGCTTCTGTGCACAAAGGAAGCTGAGAAGGTTCACAGACACTTGCAGTTAAATTCATAGTTAGAAATAGCTTTCTGATTCTTCTCCATGTGCTTGTCTGTCCAGCTATAATTATCCATCCTCCTTTTTTCTCCAATTACATGCTGTATAATGTTTAGCAGCTCTTCCAAGAAGCGGCTTATTCCTGTGTGACAAGATTTAATTAAACTTCCACTGAAATAATTAGTGAGGGTATCTTAAAAGGCTGTTTAAAATCAATGGAGTACTGAGGACCAAATAGAGTTAACACTGTCATTAAAGATCAAAGTCACCAAAGAACGTAACTGAAAATTAAACCCCTAGCAACAGTCTAATGAAGAAGCGTACTGAAGCAGTTGTGATTTTCTGCCCCTTGGGTCCTACCTACAAATTGATTTGACATGGAAAATTTCCCTTAGGAAGCTTAAAAATGGTATATTTCCATTAATTACATAGCAAATAATGTTCCTTCTATAATTTATAATCCATTAGGAATTTTTTTTGGTTGCTTCTTCCTCCCAGTATCTACCTTTTCTGCTTTGCCCATGGAGATTGGTGAGAAATTGTGTTGGGTGGTTGTGTTTCCTCTTACACCACGTAGCTTGAGGCACAGAAAAGGAGCTGAAGAGAGTTTAGTGCCTAAAGTAGGAGGTTCCTTGGGCACACCAGAAATCCCAGCCTGAAGACATAATCTGAAGTATCTCAGATCTCAGGAGGCCAAGATGACAGCTTTCCCAGTAATGTGTAGCCTATCACTTACATTCTTATCCCATTGTGGGAGAGTAATTTGTATTATGAACCAAATCCTAGCTCTGTCTAGGGACTATGCCAATGTAAATTTAATCAGTGATTGATTTCTACAAGAGATAGATCAAGGTGCCTTATTCAGCAGCATTGGGTGCTGTGCAATTACTTCTCCAAAACTAGTTGAATATTGCACAGAGCTGCTCTGTGGGGGTCAGTTGGGAGCAGTGAAGATCCCCAAAGCTACAGGAGCCAGTGGGGTGTGCTTTGCATTTCCCTCTGCCTTGGACTGAAGAGGTTTCTCTAGCAAAGATAATTCTGCAGAAGGAAATGCTTAAAAGTCTTCTCATCTAGTTTGCATTATGGATCATTTTTTCTCTGGCATTGGCATTTTATCGTTCCCTCTTTTCTTTTTAAGCATTGTAATATGCAGTTAGCTTCTGGAGTTCATAGTTATACAACAGTGCCTAAGCCATAAGCTTGGCAGGATTTTAAACTAGCCTTTTAAACATGCACGAAGAGTCTTTAGAGCTGCAATATCAAGTGTGGAAAACATGAGTTTGGCAAATGATGAGAGTGCCACAGCCTCAGGGCACAAGACAACAGTGTGCTGTGGTTCATGAGGGAGGACTTTCCTACCACTGGGAAAACTTGATTGCCTGTAGCTGGCTGCCCTGGCTACGCTCTTGGAAAATAGCTGCAGCTGGGTCAGTGTGAGGCAGGATCCTGTGCTAGCCTGCTTGGCCAGCAGGTATTTCTGTTACAGCATCTCTGATGCTGTGACCTCCTTGTTCCAGTGGTATGTTCAGTCTGTTGTGCTCCTGTGCCAGAAGACTGGAACAATTTCTAAATATCTATAGTGTTTATGACTAGACTCTGCTGATTTACCTTGCCTGATGCTAAGGAGTGTATCCCTGGGTAGAAACATGATTAAAATATCAAGACCTGCAATGAGGGGAAGGGATTTAGTAGGTGTGTGCTATGCATCTCAGGTGTGTCATCTCTTGAGCCGTGCTGTTCTTGGGTTGAACTGTGAAGATCTGAATAATTTATCCATAAAGTTATGGTAACTCTGTATGGCACTGAAACACTGAAGATTAATAAATAATTAAAAAAAAATCTCCTGCAGCCAAGTCCAAGAGTCATTCAAGCCTTTATGACCATACTGAGCAGTCAAATGCCTGCAGAATCAGGGTTCCTTCACTGTTTCTGTTCTGTAGAAAAGTAATTCCTTTAAAGCCTCTTTAAATATTTCATCTAAATAATTAAGATCAGGCACAATAAGCCGTGTCTGTAATATGAAGACAAGTATGTAGATATATGTTTAAATATGTATACAGATATAAATAAAGTTGAGGTCAAACTGTAAGCAGTATGAGAAGTGCTGGGACTAAGTAGGGCCAAGTACAGTCCAAGTAGATGTTGTAGAAAGCTAGTACAATCTGATAATGCTTGTTTCCTCAGTGATTTAGCACCTTCAAAGCAGGTCAGTGTTGAAAAAACAGCTAAAAGGCTGGTTTTGAGGGTCTTTTTTTAAATTTTGGAATGGTTATTCAACAGCTAAAACTGAAGCTTCAGAATGGAATTTGTAGCAAATTAGAGGATCAAACAAAATTGCTGCTCTCAAGGGAGGCGATGCCTTTCGCATGCTGCGAGGGCACGTGCCTGCTTCTAGCAGCAGGGAATGGACCTTTTTCCTGAGCAGAGAGTAAGATCTCTTCATGTGGAGCAGAATCCAGTGGGATCTTTATAAATTCCTCAGTGTGTTTGTTTTGTGCATGGACTTTATTCTTCAGGTCACTTTCATTTCCATTTCTGTTGTTCTTAAGCATACTTTTAAAAGCCAAGAATACATTGTGTTAATTTACAGTGTTAAATATTGTAATCACCTTTTACATCATTTAAAATACGATTGACAAAGCTCCCTTTTTATTATAAAAGGATAGTTAAGTAGAAGCCTTGAACCTCTTCAATTATCATGCATCTCATGCTGCTCCAGTGATTACATTTTAAGGTGCTCTTTCTTCAATATATGTACAAGGGTAAGTCAAAACATTGACTGATGAAATAAGAATTCAGCACAACTCTCATGCAATATAGGAATGGCAATAGAAACAAAAATTGTTCATTTGTGAAGGTGAAAACCTGATCCTGCTAAAGAACTTTTACTGCTGAGAATTCTCACCCACATCCATAAATCTCATTGTAGTCGAGTTGGGGAAGCTGTGGGTGTGCTCTTTTTCTCTGTCCCACAGAAATGAGATATGTTGTAAATAAACATTTTAATATATATATCTGAACTTATCCCACTTAATATATCTTATTGCTATAAGAAAGTATCGTTTTAAATGTGAAGTCAGTTCTTTAGATATCTATACTTTTGTATACTGAGAATTATTTTATGGTGTGATTCATCTGGATCCTTGTACCTGGGAAGGAAAAAAAAGCCCTTGAAGCTTTTGCCCTAATTATTTTCAAAATGAATATTCAAGAAGAAAGGATGTTGTTTGATTTTCAAATAGTTGATACAGGCTATCCTCTCAATTAATGCTCTACAACATACATAGCTTTAGACTTTCCCTTCCATGAATCCAAAGTGCTTTGCTTTTTTTCCTCTAGGTGTACTGCTGAAATATTAAAGCATAGGATCTAAAATGGGTCTTCTGATAGTAATAATTAGGCATGGTGGAGACCTGAGGTTTACAGGATAATGAAAGTGGCATCTACCTAAATATTGGTGGGAAAGAAGAACTTTGAAAGACAATTGGGAAAATATAATTGGGAGAATGTCACAATCATCTCAATAATCATAGTTAGTTGATAGAAGGATATGCACAGGGTAACTGCACTTTCATTAGGGATTAAACATGTAAAAAAGCACTTGTTCTAAGTGTCCCTTGGATAATGAAATAAATGTCTTGGTTATAGCAGACTTTGGATAACAGTAAAGGTCTGGGAGGTTATCATCACTCCCAGCAACCATTGTCATCAGAGAGTGAAAATACACTTAACCAGTAAACCAGGCTTTTCTCTGTGAATGAATAAGGGAGATGGCACATAGGTGTTTTAGCAGGCTGGATGAATAACTAAATATTTACAATGAACTTGTCCCTTTAGTACTGAAGGTTGGTGGCTGCTTATGGAGTCAAGGAGTGGTAGAGTTACTGGATAGCATTTGTATGCAATGTCTGAAGTTTGAGTCTCCTGGGCAATGCTGCATTGTTTTTACTTTATTTAGTACTCCATTGTAATGAATATTCTCATTTAAGGGATATTCTTAGGGCAATTACATGTATAAATGGAGGAGCTTAAATATAGGACCTGTGGCAAAGCGTACAAAATAGTTAAAATTCAGTTGTTAACAGGGTGAAGGGCTGGAGCACTCAGGATACTCTGTTTGCTGCAGTTGATTGTGTCTGAGAATTTCTGAACCGATTAGCCAGGATCCAAAAGACCTTGCGTCAATATATATTGAAATAATGATAAATGTATTGTAGAAAAGGGAACATTAGAAGCAACACTACAGAACAAAGAGATGCAATTTGCCTGGGTGCCTTTGACAATGCAACCTGTTCTCAATAAGTTCTTAACAGTTTTGGAAAGGAGGAGGGCAAAAGTTCAGATCACTTGCATCCTGGACAATGCCATGAGTGTAATGTGGGTCCTTGCGGTCTGGGAGATGAAGTAGAACATTCCTCCACAGTGGAACTGAGAGATCTCACTTGGTTTCCTACCTTCTCCCTTAGGTCAACTCTGCCTTGTGGTGAGCTGTTTCAGTGAACTGAGCTGGCAGAAAATTACCCTGTTCCTTTCCCTCCTTCACCTTCCCCAAAGTTTTCTGCCGTCTAGTGTGCAGAGCCAAACCCCCACTACCCACAGGGGTTAAGGAAGCTGCCAGAGCCTGCCTGTGGGTGGGAAAGAGGGCAGGACCATCTCAACAAGTTCTTAGAGTAGCCATCAAGTTCCAGGTAGCCATCTAGAAACATCTTAGTGGGTGAACTATTGGACAGATTGATTTGTGGTATTAATAAGAGAGTTCAAATAACATTGATGTGAGGACAGAACTTGACCTGACCCAAACAGAAGAAGGAGTCATGGGAACAACAGGGAAAGACATATTCAATAAACAAAAGGCCAAGGCAGTAAGAAAGGGCTTAACACCTGAAATGTGTTTCCTCAAGCAGATTTGAAATATCATATATTTGAGATATTGGTATCATAAATACCCAGGTGTCTGAAGGTATCTGTCTTTTAAGATGCTGAGGTTAAACCCCAGAAGAGCAGAAGGAAGCGGATGGCTCTTCATCATGATGGAAGATATAAACGAACAAAGGCAGAAGCAAGCGTGTTATTGAATTCAAGAGTGAGCCTGCATATCTGTATGAGAGAACCTGTCAGGGCTGCAGCTGTTATCATCACTCATCTCAATACAAATTTTAAATTAGGATTTAATAGATCATCAGCACCCTGCAAAGTTCTGGACACTTACCAGGCAATTTCTAAAGTGGTAGGTACCCTGAATCGAATAGCTTTGCTTAGGGAGGAGTAGAGGTGTAGAATCTAGCACAGGATGGAAGCATAAAAGAGTTGTTTCTTCTCAATAAAAGGATGAGAATTCCTGGATCAGGAGACCAGTAGAAAGAAATATTTGCCCCGAAGTTCACCTTCTCTCCATTGATGAGGAGTCACATTACATTAGAGGAAATTGTAAACATGATTTCCCTTTGATTTTAAGTTTAAATTTGTAATTGCAAATCTAGTTAGAGGCCATCTTGTTGGAAAAGTAATTCACATGCATAAAATAAATGTGCAGTCACATTGAAGGGACAATCCTGTATCACAGTTTTATGGTAAAGAGGTATAAAATCTGTTCTTCTCAGAAGGGACTTTGACACTTGTATTTGCATGGCCACAGCTTGATTTTTCATTTGGTTCATGTTCTGTGTGGGGCACTAAACCATGAATTTATGTGGATGTTTTTCCCCATCATAGTGCCAATGTTGCACATCAACCATGAGTTGCTTTTAACTTCCTGCTGCTGTCCACCTTTCTCCCCTGTGTTGGCTCTAACAGCAGGACCCTTTGCTGAGCTGATTCAGCTGGCAAACACAGCAGAATTTTTTCTTTGTGGCCATTTTCTGACAGTTACATGAGTTGAATCAACTCTGCAGGAGATCTGGCCAGTGCCAGAGCTGGAGCAAGGAGGTGGGAGGAAGAGTAGACCTGTTCTGGGGCAAGAAGAGACACAGTGAAACCTCTCTGTCCATCACTTGTGAGCTGTTTAGACAGCAGCACAGCCTGTCATCTGTATGCTGGTACCTTTTTGAGATGGGCTAAATCAAGAGCTGATGGATGACTTTTTAGGATGACCAACATAAATTTAAATGATTTTTGATTCTGAAAGTTCTCTGTTTTTCCTGTTTCCACTTCAACATTGCAATATAGATATAGGGAGTAGGGTAAGAAGAAAAATGTTCTATTTCACTTCCCATAAGGTGATTATATTTTGACATTGTAATGACTTCTTAATAGAATATTGTCTGTCATAAGATTCTGCTGTAATAAAATGAATAGAGTAAGGTTAGTAGGACTTGTTTCTGATGGCAGTTTATTAAACAGCAGTGTATTTGTACGATGGTATCCATAGTGATTGACATTACTGCTTTACCTGGGGATATCGTTGAGGATGTGCAGTCTTGTTATTGGCTTTATTTCTTCAGAGAACTTCAAATTTGGCTGATCCTCTGTTTATTTTGCCACTCTAAATGCTTTTCCCCAAACGCTTGCTTCTCTGATGATTGTTTTTAGTAATATCCAACATCTAAGGATTTTAGAACGTTTGAATCTCCTGGTGATTCTATTTTCTTGTTCTTTAACTTTTTTCTCTTTCAAACTGCTGCTATCAATACTGATTTTAGTGCCTGTCAATTTAATTTCTTTGCTGCAAGTACCTTACATAATAGCTTACCATAGTGTAAACACAGTGGTTTGTTACATTTTGATACTGCTAAAAGTTTACCTCTCTGGAACCACAAGTCTGATTAATACTGTTTGTTAAGCTAGTGTCTTCATGACACAAAGCAAAGAATCACAAGAAAAGGCAAGAGCTTCGTATCAGTGCTCCAGGCAAGACATAATGGTGTACACACCAGAGAAGGGGGAAGTCTTCCAGGGAATATACAGGCAGATCAGGTCACTGGAGTAATAATAAGTATTTATCAGTCCACTTCCAGCTTACAGTGTTTCTGAAAGGAATATGCTTGTGATTATCTCTCCAATTCACATCCAGTTTGCAAATGGTTAAGGTACCAGACACAGATTGTAGGATGCCTGAAGGCAGTGGGATGCAAATCAGAATAACCTCTGACCCTCATACCTAAGTATGTGGGATTGTTGAATAAAGTGCCCAGGTTGGACATGTACTACAGCATATGTCTAAGCAGTCTGTGAGTGATGAAAGAGCCTGTGCATGTTAGAGATGAGCATGTTAAGTATTGAAAGATAGAAGGTCGAGACATGAGTAGATGAAGACAAAATGTGATCAGCTTATACTTCCTTTCAAAAAGTTAGCCATAGGGAAAATAGAAATCTTGGCAGATAAGTTAAAGATGACTTAAGGCTGTTGTCAGTCACTCAGTGAGGCTGTGCTCCTAGAACAGCTGCTGCTGAAGAGAGCTTGTTTGCTTTTCATACCTCTGGAGTGAATCTTTTCAGATGCTCTCAATAGCTGTTTGAAAGATTTCTTCTGAACCCATATGCCACTGTGCCTGTTGATTACAGAGATGTGGTGGGGGGTCTGTGGTGAAAGTGGCAGCACTGCTTTGGCAAGTAAAGCTTAAAACCAGTGTTTTCAAAATTAGTAAAACCTGTGTCAGTATGTTTAATGGTCCAAATAGAACAAAATTATTTGTCTTATTGTTCTTTGACTATCTTACTGCAAATTCAGTCATTCCCTTTATTCATCCCTCCAACTGTCTTTAATTCAGGCCAAGAGGGGAAAATATCTGCAGGTCAAAAGTGAGACTTCTCAATATTTGGTGGCCTAGATAGCAAATGACTGTAGGCAAAAGTAAAAGATACATTTTAAAGTTGCCATAGGAACTATTTAATAAAAATATGCAATGGGAGTATTTTTGTTTATTATAAAGGGCTTTGGACAAGTTAATGATGGTTGGGGGGTTGAGCAGGCAAGTAGGAGTCATCATTGCTGAGTTCTTGATCAGTTGATCCTGTATCCTGTAGGAACAAGAAGAAAGAAGTTTATCCTAATGAAAAACAAAAATCAATTTTGTGAGAAGATTGTACTTTACTACCACCTGGAGACAGGAGCAAGGACAAGAAAGCCATTAGCAGTCCAGAACAAGGGACACAGGGCATCTGGAGGTAGTTGGTATCTAAAATTTTTATTTAGAGAGATGAGACACCGAGCTAACTGCAGTATAGAAAAAAAATATAGGGTACTTGAGGGACTGCATGGGATAGAAAGCTACATGTACTGGCACTGTCATGTAAAAGTAGGGGAGAATGTGCTATTACAAAGTTGGAGAAGTAGATGGGATAGAAAGTGAGATCATAATGTTTTAAATTTTCTGTAATGATGTGGATGAAGTCCACAGCCTGTTCCTCATTTTCATGAAGTAGTTTATCCTTCTGCAGCAATAACCCTTTTAGAAATGCTCTGCTGGAAGAGCCTCATTTCCAATATGCGATGGAAATTAGAAAATGAAGCTAAGGCCACACTCGGCGTGGGTAACGTTTTCTTGGCATGAGTGAGAAACTGCCATGAAGCTGTGCTTTTGCATGGAAATTGTCCTTATAGCTTTGGTTACTTAAAAAAAGTATTCTTCAAAATAACTTAGGAATTCCTTTTCCCAGGACTGTGTGGAGGATGCATCACAGCCTGGCACTGGAGAGCCAAACCCATAGAACGTAGCCTGCTGGGTGAGATAATTGAAAAGTGGGGCTTTGTAAAAGTGTCTTTTGAAGCAATGGGAAATTTGCTGGTTGCCTTCTGTTTGCTTCTAAATTCTTCAATTGTTTAAATACCACCTTTATAACAACAGTGTCGTTCACTTGGCAATTTATCTTTTTATTCCCGATAATAAGCACGTTGGGTATAAAAATAGGCATTCTACTTCTGATCATCAAATGTTAGCTGAATTTCAGATAAAAAAAATTGGCAGATCTCCAGATAAAATATTACAGAGCAGCTCAGGCAGGCATTAGTATTTGTTTCTTTTATACGCTTTGTGCTTTGAAATCTCTGTATTTCTTCTGATATGCTCAAAAACAATGAGCTATTATCCCCCTAAAAAACAATCTGAATTGAATATTGCATCATTTTTGTGTAGTAATATATCTCCTAGAACAACAAAGACTAAATGCAGTGCAAGAAAGTTTTATGTGTTTGCATAAGTAACCTCCTTCAACCCCTGCAGTGGTTTGCGTTGCATTGGATTGGCTTGTGCTTGGTCAAGACAAGCTGTGCCATTTCAGTTTGAAAGGGAAGTATTTGCACTTCATTTTCTCAAGGTAGAGCTATGTCTATGCAGGATCCATGTGGTTTTATTACTGAGTGTACAAAAGCCTAAAGTTAAGAGACCTCTGCTGCATTTTCAAGAGTGAAAACTTGTCCATTGACAGAAGTGATGAAAAAATTCTTACCTGAGTGTTGTCCCAAGCTTTCTGTGGTCAAAGGAGTGAGCGCTATTCATGTAAATCAATTTCTCTAAAAGCATATGATCCTAATCAAGCCTGTCTTTATGGCTTCAGTGGGATGAGTCTTGTGTTTGCAGAGTTACACAGGTGTCAGAGAGGCTGGTCATCTGATAATTGGAATTTCAATCTTTTGGGTTTTGGTTTCTCTGTCTTTGAATGTTACAAATTTCATTCCCGATTTAATCTCTCGAGCCTTTCAGTTTCTTGCAGTTTATGAAATAAAACTACATTCCATGTTGTCTTAAATACATGAAATGCAGCAAATCCCCACAGATAAAGTTTCACACAGTGGTGTTGGATCTTGTAATCCTGAGTATGAGCCCAGCGAGCAGGACTGCACAACTAGAGTTAGAACTACACCTGTTTATTTTCAGAAGGCACTGGAATGTTCTGGTTCCTTAAATACTCTGAATGTAATTAACTGTAAAAAAGTAAGTACCTCATTTCTGATCAGAAAGTCATACTTAATTTATGGGATATTTTAAAGCTGCCCATTTGAAGGATTAGAGAGCGGAAGAAAGAAGCATTGTTTCTTTATCTTCAAGCCACATACAAACTGTGGCATCCAAGGACTGGTTTTTTGATAAGCTCAATATGACTTATCTCCCAATTGAAATAGACATTGTTCTTCCCTTTAAATATATTCTGGGATTCAGATTACTTTCAGCTGTTCCCTTTCTCCCCTTCTCCATCTCCAACTTTTTGTTTTTAACACGCAGAGAAAATGATTTGCTTCAAAATATGTATCTTTTCATAACATAAATTCAAGCAGGGGATGGTGAAAGATGTATATACTTGGCTGAGCTAATGAGAAAATGACTCAGTCTGTGTGTCTAACATCTTCTCGTATCACATAAAGTGTATGACAAAGAAAAATGGATTTTGCTTTAAACACTTGGAGCCGCCAGAATAACTGATCATATTTTGTAGATTATAATAGGCTTAAAACAACAATAGACCATGAGCCTTACTGCCTGTTCTGGCTGAAGTTTATAAATACCAAATGCAGCTCAGTAACAAATCCTTGATTTCAGTTTTTGTTAAACACATTTTGGTGATATTAAAAATCTCAATTGAAGAGAGCAAGAACTGTGACCTTATCACCTATCCTAAGAGCATTTCTTCAAGCCACTGGGACACAGTATGGGCAATCAACTGTTTGGAATATTACCCTTGTGTTTACTGAAAGCAACAGGGAGAAGCTGTTTGTTTCTGTAAAAGATGTTTAGCCCAGTATTTGACACTCACACTAAAATTTGACACCCAAGCAGATCCATGATGTGCTGTCACAGGCTGCATTAGAGGTCACCATTGCCACTTTCATTAGTATTCTATTTTTAATGGAATGTGCATGTTGGACAGATTTAAAATAAGGCCATGTATTTTGATGGTTCATAGTACTTCCCAGTGGTTTATCACCCTCTCCCCTCCACCATTAGCCAATGCATTAGTGGAACTTAGTTTCTCCTGTGAGGGGTTAGAGGTCAGATTCTTTGCTCCTTCTTCCATTCTTCCTTAAATGAAAACATCTTCTTGTCTGTATGAAAGTGTGATACTGACCTCTATTATTTATCATTCTAGTGTCCTATTAAATGAACTGCATTGCAGTTGCTGTAAAATACAGTCCACTAAGTGACTTATACTGCTTGATTAACTAAAACTTAATGAAAGTGGAAAATTTCTAAGGCTGGAAAGTGGGAGAAAATATCAATATTCCAGGAAACTTCCATGCTGTTTTTCTTCTTTGGTAGAGGTTTTTTTAACCCTGTAACATTATACTGTGAGATGTGTGCTGTGAAGAAAGGTTATTACTATTTTATGGTTGGAAAATAATTTACTTCTAGGTATTCCTAAAACAAGTTCTCCATGGCTATTTCATCATCACAATATGTCTGTCCTGTGCAAAAGTGTGGTTCTAGACATATGTATGTGCCCATTTATGAGCTTAGTTTTAATTTGGCAGTTTCATTAGTTGTATCATTTTTGCTTGAGAAAATTGCTATAGTATGACCTGACTTTTTAACCTTAGATTACTTTTGGACAAGTCTAGGTCTTCTAGGCTGCAAGCTGAATTAAGATTTAGATTAATAGAAATTTTTGGCTTGATGCTGTTTTGTTAACCTCTTATTATGTAACTTAAACTTTATTGAAATAATCTGCTTTTGTATAAACATTGTAGGGATTTCCATTGCACTTAGTACCAGTTTTACTGTACTAGCTTAAATTCAACTTTTACTGGCTTGTGAAACCTACTGCCTCGTTCTCTGCAGACGAAATTATTGGCAAAAACTTGCATCTGTTAAATTGGTAAAAGAAAAAGTGAACCTGCTTTAGTGAAATAATTTCAGTTTTCAATTTATCTAAATGAAGTGAGATTGCCATGAATATCTGTGAGCACATGAATGTGCCAAGTAAGAGGGATTTACCACATTCTTTGCAAAAATTAGATGTTATCGATCTCCTTTAAGTGTGACTTGTTAAAGACATTGTTCATCACAGTGGTTTTGCTTCTGCAATGCTTACTCTGTAAACTAAACTTGCTGAAACCATCTGTGAGTTCAGAACTTATTACTAAGAGCAGAATAAACAAGAACTGTTAATGAGAGAACAAATGTTTTAGAGTGTACAGAACAAGGATATAACTAACTTCTCCTTTAATGGTGTGGTTTAGATTTGGTGACATTTAAAATAACAAGCCAGACATCTCTGAGAAGTTGTGTTTTCTATCTTCTGAGGGAATAGGGGGGACTTTCTGCACTGACTTTCTGCAGTGGTATCTTTATGTAAAAAGAGAACTGATAGCACCATGTTGAAATAAAAGAATGCAGCAAGCTCTTGGTGGTATCAATTTTCTGTGGGGATGCTGCTTGCTATGTCAGTATTGCATTCTTTATAAGCCTTACCACATAACATACATTAAAAAAATATATGTAGCTTTTGGCATAGCTAATAATTTTTATGTACATTTAGTTTCCAGTGCAGAAAAGAAGGTGATACCATTAGGGCTTGCAAATGAGGAGGTCAGGGAAAGACTGGAGGCAAATTGAGGCTGACTTGCTGGCCTTGCTATTTGACCTAGACTACTATCTTTAAAGCATTCTATACCCAGGCCTCCTTTTTTTTCATTGACAGGTTAGAAATGAAGCCACATTGAACATACTTACAATAGATCCTTTGTATTTGATGGCAAATTCCAATACCACATAACTATTCCTTCAGACCCCCTGCTAGAAAACTAATCCACTTAGAGTGAGTTCCCAGTGTTGCCAGCACATCTCACAGACCCTGAGGAGCACCATGGAATTAAATGTAGGTCTTCTTTGCAAAAAGAGCTTCTTATAAGCAAAATTCCTGTGGGGTCATCAAGAAGTTCAGATAACCCTCTGCAGCAGCAGCAACATAAAGGTATTTTAGTGTACAAAAAAGTTGCTTTGGTGAGCACGTGTGCAAGCACTACTGCTATTTATAGCAGAGATTGGTTTTTGGCTCCACACAGAATGTGAGTGAGGTCCAGTGACAGCCACGAAGGTTGTGCCTTGGGATGGAAAAGCAACCTGAAACTGTGTCAAGGATCTGCACTGTTCAGTCAGGCTTGAAGAACTGTTGTAGGGACAGTATCCAGCAATTTGAAAACTGCATTTTTAATAACTTTATTTTTAATTGCCATCGTCACTTCTCACCTATCCTAAATCTGGTGCTTGCAGGGGCTTTCTGTGCAGACAGCAGGATCTGTTCTCATGCTTTGTGCTGGAGGGAGGAACAAGGTACCTGTGTGTGCTGCTTAGATAAGCAAACACAGATCTGCAGCACTGGTAACATGTCTATTAATTTGAACACATTATGGAGGCTCAGTAGCTGTGTGAATGAAATACTGTTGCACTGGGAAGCTGGTTTGCATGCAGCTGCATGTCTTTAAATAAAATTAACTGAAATTAATTAGATAGTTTCTGTGTAACTCTTTTGACTGCAAGCTCATTTCACAAGAGCACCATATTCAATCTGGCACAAGCCGCTCACAGGAGAGACCCAGACATAAATTAGCATGTAATCTAAACTACCTTTAACCACCTGAAAGACTGACTCATCTAGACTAGGTTAAAGTGATTGCTGGTGAACTCTGAAAGTGCTCTGCTTTGCCTGTGCTGAAAACATCTACATGAATGTTGAACCTGTGTTCCTTTGGTGCAGATTATTTCTATCCGAATGCTACAGTTCTCTCTTTCCAAACTACATCAAGAGTGCATAGCATTCCTGAAAACCAGGGTGAGAGCTGATATTTCAGCTGTCTAGGGGTTGGGGAGTATGTGTGCTTTCACCAGAGTGAATCCAGGCTCACTAATGTCATCTGCTCCATTGATGTAATTGGTGAATGATTAGATTAATATTAAGGTGATAATTTCCATTTAGTAATAGGAGATTTTGTCATAAAAACCATAAAAGATTGAGAAGAAATTTTGATCAGAGAGCATTTTCTACTTCCCTTGTGGTAAAAACTATACAGTGGAACGACTTAGACTTGGTCACTGATGCTTAGAAGTAAATCCCACATTTTAGGAGCAAAAGCAATCATTCAAATGAGCCCACCATCCATTTGTGATTATAGCAGACCATCACTGGAAGAAGTGAGGCCAGAACAAATAAACCCTTCATAAAGAAAAGTACCCTTCTGAGTGAAATAACTGTGCACAGGTCAAAGGGTCTACTTTTATATGTGGTTATTATCTGTATAGTTATGGTTTTATGCTTCAGCCATCATAAATTTGTTACATATTGCTTATAAAGAATATTGTATTGCTTAAAAAGTTGTTACTCTGGTGATACTCAGCTCTGAGTATGACTTGAAGCGGGGTTTGTTTTTTGCTATTTAAATAACTATTCAGCTGTGAATCCCTAAGATGTCTCAGTGTATGAACTACTGGCATTTTGCTGTGTTTCATTATGATCAACGTGCTGATCTGCCACACAAGAATCCTCCAGCCCTTCCAGCACATGGCAATGTGTACTCTGCCTTTGGGTATGGAAATACACTCTATAACAGATGGACAAATAGATAGACAACTGTATGATGACCAAAAAAAAATCTTTCTGCAAAATTGCTCATGGAACTTGATTCAATTAGAGGATGTCTTTTCTGTGTATGCTAACAAAATCCCCAACTTTTTGTATGGTTCACTGTCCTGCAACACAAATGCTATGGTGGTTTGTGCTGCTGGTTCTTTTCTGGTGTAAGAAATACTGTGGTAACAAATATCAAAATGTGGTTTGGTGTTGGTTTGTTTTGTCATCTGGATGATTTTAGGTGTGCCACACCTTCCTAGACAGATGGTAAATATTCTTTTTTCCATAGGACCTGCTACAGTATCATGTGAGAAGTGCATCCCCTTCTCATGGAGTCAATAAATGTGGATGTATTACTTGATTCTCCTATATGCAGGGTGATTCTTCATGTCATGGCCCTGTGTATGCTCTTGGTCTGTGGCAGTGCTGCAGTTCAGCCAGAATGGTTGCAGGAGAAATTCTGGTTCTGTGCAGGTTAAGGCTGTTCAGAGAAACAAACACAAAATGTAGCTACTGGCAGGCAGAAAACAATTTGGATTGGTGTCCAGGCTGTTGGTTGCTGTTATGTTTTGTATTACAGTAGTATCAGAGACCTTCCAAATTCAGAGCTTCCTTTTGCCTGGCATTGTACGACAGCAGAAAGGTCTGATTGCTGCCCTGATGGCTCAATTGGGTAGATAAATGACAAACACAAAGTCTCAAAAAAAAAGTGAGAGCAATGATTTTTATCACCCAGGTTAGTAATAGCCCAAGAGGAGTGTGATTTAAGAAGGTGCCATCAGAAGCCTGACTGTGCTTCCCAGACAGTGCCACAGACCTTTTGTATCCTATTGCAGAGCCTGGAGCAAGATAAACCTCTGCCAGAGCCTGAGTAGAGTACAGAAATACAGCGTTGCTTAGGAACTGGATTCCTCCTGATTTCTCTTATTTGTTTGTCCTTGATAGCAGCACAAAAACCTGTGAGTGGGCTTGCAGAGGAGAACAATATTACAATTATTTGTGAAACTTCTATTATCATCAGTGCTGCCATAGAAATAAGGCTTTCCACTTCTATTATGTATATTTTAATCCCTTTCCATTGATATTAGGTAGGGTATTAAATATTATGACTCGAATTTGAGAATGTAGCTTGGTAAATTACACTGAGGAGAGGTCCTCAATAAGGCTGCTTTCTGCTGAGACCCTTAAATCTTCCAGATCACTGTAAAAGAGGTTGGTGATGTTGAGAACCATGCCCAGAACATCAAAGGAATAAGCTTCTGTTTTACAAGACCTCTTAGAAGGAAAGAAGCAGTACTGCCTGTAAGTGGTCTGCAATTACATGTTAATTTCTGCTTTTCTTCTGCAGATTCCTGTGTTGTCTGACACTAGCTTCATCCATGCAAGGGCTAAATACTTATCAAGAATTTTGCTCCTTTCCAACAGTTAGTTCTTAGTTTATTTATATTTCCATTGATTCACTAGAGATTTACACAGGTTTTATGACGCATTAGGTGTGTACTGAGACAGCTACAAAGCTCAAACCCCAGACATTTCAGCATGAATTGTGACTAAGTAAGGTTTGCATGATTTAACTCATGTAAAATTACTCAGGTGATGTTTGTGGGCTGATTGTAGTTCTCAATCTTTAACTATGAGTTAAATGTGGGGTTTTGTTGCTCTCTTTCCAATGGTTGTAGAAAATAATCGATTGCAATCAGTTTTCTGTCGTTTGTATTCAAGTGCTGATTTTTAAAAAGCATCTGAAATAAAAGCCTCAGGAAAATCTTAAAGCTGATATTACTGTGATCACCTTGAAAGTTTTCAATCTATTTTATCATACTTGGCTCCTTGTCTGTCAATGTGGCTCTCCTGTTGTTGTTAATCTATGTTATCCCTTTGTGTAGATCCAGCTTCCTCCTCCCTGCTTGTAGCTACTACCTGTACCCTCATCCACTTTGTTCCTGTATGTTCCATCATAGCAGCCTCCTGTCCTCTTTTTACCTCTTTGTTTTTGTTCAGCAATTTGAAAGGTAAGTCTCCTTCTAGCATGTTTAGGAGGCCAGCACCTTTTTTGATACATTGTCTTTGGAACTGAAACTGTTCTCTTTTATGCACAGGTTTTCTGTGGTCTCTTTGTTTGAACAGATTGTATTGTTATGGATACATTCCTTTTGCTGGATTTTACCTATACTCTCTAATTAAATATGCTTCTTTCAGAAGTGTCCAAAGCCATTGATTTGCAGCCTTAGTGTCTGCAAAAAATTCCAAAATTTTTGTTCATAATCTCTGAATCTCCCTCAAATTCTTTTGTCTGACAGAGACATGCCCATGTCCAGCCCTATTTGAAGAATTCACTTACCTAATTGGAATAAGTAGTGGAAAAATTGTGGATTTTTCCTATCTTAGTTTGACATATCTCCTTAGAGATAGGTACATGCTGCAAAAAGGGCTCATGCCCTTTTAAAGCACATTTACAGCAGTTGGTTTTGCCCCATCACTGTTTGCAATGTGCTTATGAAGAATCATGTGCAATTCCTGAGTGTTCTCTCTTGTTTCTTAGTATCACTGAGGTTAGTCTATGCTGTCTAAAAAAAGCCAGGGTCTTGTGGGTATTGTACTGTGTGTTTGAAAGTCTCCAGATCAGACTCTGGCTCCATCATGGCAATGGGTTTTTTTACACACTCAGTGCAGCATGTTGCACTGTATTGACTCTGACCAAACAGAGAATGGGACTGAGGAAAAAACATTTCAAAGAGGTGGAGGAGAGGTATATGAGAATGTCCTGAATGGGAATAGCTTTTAGAATCATGGAATCATAGAATGGTAAGAGTGGGAAGGGATCTCTAGAGACCATCCAGTCCAACCCCTGCTAAAGCAGATTCACCTCAATCAAGTCACACAGGAACGTGTCCAGGAAGGTTTGGAAACCTCCAGAGAAGGAGACTCCACAGCCTGCCTGGGAAGACTGTTCCAAAAGCAAGGCAGAGATCAGAGCAGCCAGTGAAAATGGCAAAGGGCTCCCAGGGTTGATTTCTGTACTGGGAGTGAGCAACCCAGGATGGGCACAGTGAAGTGTAGAAGGTGTTATGGAGTTCTACTTTAGATCAAGGAGAAAACAACAAATCCTATAAACCTGTGTGTGTAAGTAGCTGTACAGCTCCCCACTGTTCTCAGAGAGGAACAAAACTTGTCAAGGGCAGAGCACAATAAATGCAAAGGGTTTTGAAATTACATGGAGTAAAAAATGAATGAATTCCACCAAATAAGTTGTGGGAAAAGGGAAGAAGCAATCACTGCTAAAGTAAATGGGGAAAGGGACACTGAAGATGAGAAGGAGCTCTTTCCAGGTAGCTGTGGATTATCCTTAGTACAAATAAATGGCAGATGAGTTTGGGTTTCACAACTTGTGGACCTGGGCTTACTGAGAGCAGAGATTTGAGAGATATTAGAAAACTTTTATAACTGAGAAAGCAAAAGTGCCAGATAACCATCACTGATGTCCTTTGTTTCTTACATCTCCTTTAAGAGTAAAAATATACAGCAATAGTAAGAAAGACTTTTAATACATTGTAGGCAGGAAGAATACGATATATCAGAAACAACATAAGGTTCAAGAGATGAAGTTTTTATTGCAGCAATACACAGCATTGCTGAATTTGGCAAATATGGAATGTTTGCAAGACAATTACCTATGATAGAATTTGGTTGTCCTAAGGGAGCTGTGCTTTTTGCATTAGACCCATCTTACAGTAGAAAAGGTTATTGCAAAAAGGAGACTGCAAGAGGCAAAGCAATTGTGTGAGAAGCAGGTAAGAGCTGGGAAGGCTGCATCAGCTGATGGCCCCGTGAGGTCACTGCTGCAGTGACAACATTCACTGGCCACACTCCATTGGAGTTTAAAATCTTAAAATTTAAGTTTTAAGCCACCTTCACAGGTCTGACCTCCTGCACTTTTCACAGTTTTACTTTGCTGAGAGCAGCTGCAGATTTCAGATACTTGTTAAAAAAATTGAGACCTGACAGTAGAGATTACCTGGATAATTTGGGTTATTTCTCACTTCTCTCTCCCAGCTTTAAATTCACTTCTGTGGGTGGGGGAGTGTTTACTGTTTGATCTATTTCAATTTTTTAATTTGCATATTTAATCTGTAGCTAATATCTTTCACATGTTAGAATCCACTCTTTTACTTATATTGTAAATTTGCTAATTCAGCTTGCCAAATGCAAAAAAACCACCCAAACTCTTTATCCAAAAAACCCCCACAACCATACCCAGACCAAATAGCACTTTCTTTTTTATTTCTGAACTGTGTATAAATATATCTAACCAGATATTTTATTAAAATAGTGATTTGATGTGAGAAAACTATGAATATACAAGAGTATTTTTTTCAACCAAAATACACAATTTTAAGCAGTAAAAAAATTACATGTTTTTCATTCTGCAATTTTTCCATGCTAATATGAACAATTTTAAAGGTTTACATGTTGCTTTTAGCAAGCTTTCTATATGTTGGATTCATTTCTGAAGATAAAAAACAGCTTCCCAAATTAGTTGTCACAGACTCATAACATAGTTGGAGTTGGAAGGGACCTTTAGAGACCATCTAATCACACCCCTCTGCAGAAGCAGGTTCACCTAGATCAGGTCACACAGGAGCTGTCCAGGTGGGTCTTGAAGACCTCCAGAGAAGGAGACTCCACATCCACCCTGGGCAGCCTGTGCCAGGGCTCTCTCAACTGAGTAGTGAAATAGTTTTTTCTTATATTTAAATGGAACTTTGTGTTCCAGCTTCATCCCATCACCCCTTGTCCTGATGCTAGATACAGTAGAAAAAAGGGATGTCCCAACCTCCTGACACCCACCATTTAGATGTTTGTAAACATTGAGATCCCTCCTCAAGTTATATTCTTACTCAAGTTAAGTATTTTTTGCTTTGTTGTTCATAACCAGTCAAAACTATCTAAGTAAAGAAAGTAGTTTTTAAAAATCTGGCAGCTAGTTATAGAAAAATAATAGTAAGTTTGTCATGTCATCATACAGCAAGAGAAGGGAGCATGCTACAGAGTAGGTAAGGGAAAAAATAAACCAGTATTGGGAACAAATAAGTCAACATTGTGGTGCCAAGAGGAGCTGTGCTTCTCTACTGACTGCTCCTGAAGGAGCTCCAACCTGGCCAAATCCTGTTAACATTTCTGTCTCAGTGTGGGCATTGCGGGGCTCGGATTCTCTATACCCTTGTCTCCAAAATCCTGGAGGTTGCCCTTAGAACCCTGTGGTGCATTCTCCAAAGGCTCTAGATGAGGCTATGCTGCCTGGCCATGATGTAAAACGTGTTTTTCACATCTTCTAAGATTAGCAATAAATGAGCTGTGCAAGGCCAGTAAGTAGCAGAAGCCAAGATAGCTTACACATGGATGACGTTCACTCCCTGTCCTGGCAAACTGTTTTTCAGTCACAGTCATGACTTATGCCAATGCTACGTAGTATCTCTCAAATATGAAAGTTCTCAACACGTATCAGCTAACATGTAAGAAATTGCAGTTCCATTTTACAGATGAGTAAGCAAAGTCAGAGGCAAGTGGAAGTGTGAACTAACAACTGGATATATGTGGTTTCAGATGTGTGTCCTGTAACTGATCAGTCTATAAATAATGCAACTCACACTTTGCATTTTGCATCCATTGAACAATTGCTGGCTGAAGTTTCAGAAGTAATTTTTCTTTTCTTCTACATATATCTTAAAGAGAATCTTAATCTATAGTGTCAGTATTCTGTCACCTGCTATATAGGTTTATAATTAACCTATTCTTGGGAAAATATCGTCTTTCTCATATCCCCCAGAATGATAAAGCCCTCAGAAGATGCCAGCTTTGTCACTAGAAAGTAAATAAGCTTGCTTATGTGATGATAATGTCCCACCTAGCGAGACAGAAACTGCATCTCTTCCGTATAGTTCACTCTCCTCTGCCTTTCTGGGCCATGGAGAGGGCGACTATTTAGCAGCTGTTTGGCAGAGTAGTAAATTTGGAAATAATTCAGCTTCTAGTGGGATGCTAAGGCTTCTGACAATTGCCTGAGGCTTCTACAGTCCTCTGGTGCTACAAATCAACACGACCTTGCAATGCCATGCTGACACCAGTGTGCCAGAAAGGAGGAGTACCCGGCGCGCTGGTGCGTAGGAAGAGGCATCGACCTCTGTCGGTGCCTCCCTCTTGCAGTTGTGACCTGATTGTTTGGGGAATTGGGAGAATCATAAATAAGACAGATTAAATTCTGTTGTCGAGACAGAAATTTGGCTTTAAAAAAGACTGAGTTCAAGAATGGTCATCCTTGTGTGGAAGATGGCTGTGTAATTCTGGCACAGATAACTATAACTTGTAGATAATTTGGAGCCTATGACTACTTGTAAGCCCTGATTTAAGATGCTGGATTTGTTCTCTTGGTGTGGCTGATCAGTTTTTCCATGATAGCTGTTCTCATGTGTTGTTTCCATGATAGCTACTGTTCCTTTTAATGTCTTTGAAATTACTTTTGAACAGGTTTGCTCCTGAGTCATTGGAGGTGCCCCTTTGCATTTATGAACACTTGAATGTTTTTCTCAGTGTAAAACGTTTCTATATTCTGAAAGCACGAGGAATTGTTTTTACTTTGAGATTAATTTCTGTGTTTAAAATGGTTCTACTCCATAGTTTACACATTACCCATTCCATAAGTATTTTTGTTTCAGTAGTTTGGGCCAAATGCTAAAACTAATAAACAGATTTAGAGCCGAGAATGTCAAGAGCAGTAACAGTTTCTCTTGGTAATGAATGTTTATGCTCCAGACTCAGTGTGCTGCTACTACTGTTTGCTCACACACGTCTTCTGGGATGAATCCACCTTGCTGTGTTAGCAATGATGTCAGCATTACTGAACTCACAGTCTAACTCCTATTAATGAAACTTTCTTCACAACTATTTGTAATTTTAACGAGGTTTGTGTTTCTGAGGCCTTAAGTGCTCTTCACAACCATCATGGGCTTCAAAAGTCTTCAAGAGAATGTTTATGTTAATATTCTCAAATAGAAAGGTATTTTCTAGCACTGGGAATAAAAGATGGACAGGTGAAGATTTTTTAGTTCATTCTTTGATCTTTTAAGATGTTTATTTAAAGGAGTTATGCTTCTTGCTGTGATCATATTTGCCCATCAGTCACTCTCTGTAACACACTTTCATCAGAGGTGGCAGGCAGCTGAAGAGGATAGCTATCATATTTATCACCCACACAACTGACTTGATAAATAGTGTCTCTTGCTCTGCTGGCCTCCCTTATAGATTGCCTGCACTCAAAACTTGTGTAATAGGTTCCCCATTTTATCTGTAGAGCAAAGATGATGCCATGCTTTGGATAAGCCAGTGATGAAATGAAAATGTGCGGCTCATTTTTCTGTACAAAGAACAGACATGGAATAAATGATGACAAAGGGAAGAAAAAATGAACAAAGGTGGATTTTTCAAGTTGTATCTTCTAATGTAGATCCTAACCTTCACATCTGTTTGTTATTGTATAGGCTGTAAATGAAAGCAAGTGTAGTGCTCGGTGCTGGGAAGTTCACTTTAAATAACACAATAAAACTTCAGAGATAGGAGTATGGAAAACTAAATGCTTGCAGCTTTGATTGCATTTCAGGTAAAAGTCCTGTTTTAACTTCCCACTCCTGTCCCCCCAAATTAGTCTCTGTTTTATTGGATCTTGCACTGTAATGTCAAGACTTTTACTAGTTCTAAGAAAACAAAATGCAGTCATGTGCACTGACCTACCTGCCCATGTCAGATACTCGCATCACAGCATTTTGGCATTTGAATAGCTTTCCATTGGATCTCTTAAGCCCCTACTTCTTTGAGCTCTGTCAGCACACGTTTAGTTTCATGTTGCTACTTGGCTGTACTCACTTCAGTAGAGCTTTGGCTGTAGTGAACGCTGAGAATGCTCGTAAGTCAAAGTTCAAGATTCAGACTTTAGTTAGATGTATGTAAGATTACTACCTTGCTAGGTGTTAGTCTCATACAAAACCTTTTGTAGACCTTACAGGAAATGCTAGTTCTTCATTATCATTTTTATTCTGCAAGTTCCTCATTTTTTTTTCCCCACCATTTTACCAGGACTGCTGCATGACTGAGAATGGAAAATGTTTTAAGGAGTTTGGATTGTTGGATAAATTACATTAGAATTAGTTTGACCCTTCACTTTGAAGAATCCAAACATTATTAAACAGAAATTGAATCAGTTCCTTTTACCTCAGCATGTAGCTGAGAACCCAGGTGCTTGTATCCTTCAGTGGTAAGATTTGTATGGATGTAGGTAAGCACAGAAGCAATTTCCTGTCCATTCTGCTTCTCAGCATGTAGCATCAGCAGTGACCACCCGATTCCTAGATTTAGAAACATTTTTCAAGGTTACTAATATAAGAGTGAAATTATGTAGTGTTTATCTTGACTATTATTGCACAAATTATTTTTGATGTCTATAGAGTTTTTAGCCTCTTTATTTCAGTAGATTTTTCACAGGACAGAAAGCATTTCTACCTTCATAGGATGAAGGCTATTATTTTTCAGTCTATCTGGGAGGAAAAAAGGCCATTTATAGTGTATATAGTATTGTTCTGCACTTAGATGTTTCTTCATTGAGACACTTCTTGAGATTGGTAGTGATAAAAAGCATTTGTCATCCAGTGCATGTTCAGTGACCCGTGTGAAATGAGTTTGCTTTTTAGGTAAAGGTTTTCAAAGCTGTGCTTCTAGAAAACCAGTATTTTTTTTTTCCACACTGTTTGCATTTATAGAAGCAGGAAGGAAATTAAGATGTGATTTAGCTCATATTCTGGGCATATCAATGATTTAGAATTGCAAAAGTTCCAGAAGTACTTTATTACTAGAATTTCAGTACGCTTGGTAGAAGATACTGGTATGTTACATGGTTCAGAATGTCACTTACCCACACATTGGGTTCATAATCCCGAAATTTAGTTCAGGTTGATCAAAGCCTTTGTAATTTCTTAGATAAAGTTGATTTCCACTGCAGATTTACAAGAAAACCTTTACTCAGAGCTGTTTAGGCTTTGTTACTGTGTTTTTTTCCAGTCTTTTGCTATAGTCTCCATGCTTGGGTGCTTGATTGCTCCTGGAGTGGATATTGACTTTCTGCTGAGACAGCCATGGCAAGCTTGTGTGTTTTGTTTAACATTTAAAAGCTACTCGGGCAGCCTGAGGTTCATATCCACCTTGGGAGAGGAGAAAAAGAACAGAAAAGGAAGGCAGAATGGAAAAAAAACCCCAAACCCTGGAAAAAAAAAAGCATGTGTAAAAAAAATAGTTAGTATTCAGTACATTCAAATCTGCCTCTGAATAATAGAAAAGCAGATTTTGAAAAGCTTCTAAATAGCTCCCTGTGCTGAGATCAAGGAAGAAAATAATCCCATTCACAGTAGAAGACCAATCAATAAGAAATCCAAATAGGATGGTGCTTTTTATTGCAGTTATGTTTGACAGCATTAGAGAATGGTGAGATTCAGACCAACTCAGTTTAGAAGGCTGTGTTTTCTGTATATATTAAGAGATGTGCTTCCCACAGTCCTTTCATATCAAAGATAAATGCCTGAAGTTGTATGGCTTCTCGAGGTTGCAAAAAGACAGTGTTTTGTTTGTTTATGCATCTTAGCGTGGCAACACATCCTTGAAAACCTGCTAGCAGTTTAGAAATCACGCTTTGAGGTCTGACTTGCATTTGACAAACTATTTTCTTTGATGTTAGAGAAGTAATCTGCTGGTAAAGGTGTGGTTCTGCTGGCTCAGCTCTTCCCCTCTCCCCAGCCTTCAGCCACCTTTCATTGCCACTGGGAAAGATGCTGCCTTTGTCACACAACAGACTGTGTTTCGAAAAAAGTGTCATATTCATTGACAGCATGATGCAAGTAGTGCTTTGTTGAGTTCCCAACAGCTCTCTCAACTCTCTACAATTCTTTATATGTATAGGTATAATTCATTAAGTACATCACAGTCATAAGTACAGTTGCTGTGTCAATCTTGGCACATGTAAGTTTAATGGAAGGATGCAAACAAAGAGGGGGGGAAGTGTTCTTCCAGAGGAAGAATTTCAGGGTAATGTGTTAAAAAATGTAAAGTAAGTCATGTCTTAAATTCCCAGGTTCAGTACAGCATTGCAAAAATTAGTGGTTTCAATGAGAGTCCATGTGTGTGCCTCCCTGTTCATGCTTCAGGTGCCTGTTAGGAAGGCAGTTCCACAGTGTGGCACGTGCTGGACAAATCTGTTATTATAAAGTATTTTAAAGGAATATTTACTATTTTTACTCTCACTGAATAGTTATGCTTTTCTTCATTTTCCTCAAAAAGAAATTCTATACATTTTCTAAGGAGAAGCAATAAGCCACATTCTGACATTTTACTGTTAGTATCATCTGGCAAAATTATGTTTTTCCCAGATGTGTTTTTTCTCCAGATGTAGTTACAGCCATAGTAGCAGAAATTGCATAACAGCTCTGGATTTAGTTCTTCCTTGGCTTTCTTTCTCCTCTTCCAGCAGATTTTGGATACCTACCCAGCTATCCCTTCCCCTAGGATGTCCCATTCTGTTCCAAGAGATCATTGCTTTGCTACACCCTTTCCCTCCAGTCGATCTCCACTGTATGTTAGTGTGAGCCATCTACTTGAAAATTTTAAATGCTACCTCTTCCACACAAGCCCATCACATCACCATGACTAAATGTCACAAAATATTTCTGCCAACAAAAATGTGAGAAACTTTGCAGTAAGCCACTAAGCTTTCACAAAACGATGGTGTTTCTTGATGCCCAAATCTATTTGAGTTTTTTGTTCATCTTTTAATTGGAATTTATTTGGAAGACAGAAACACCTTAAATTTTACTGTATCCTATTTTTTAGAGTACCCACCAAACTCTGCCATGCTTGGAGGTCCTACACTATGTTCAAAACTAGGAATAACTTGTAACTCTTCCAAAGAGAAAAACAAGTAGCTCAGTTTTCATGTTTCCCTCCATCAACTATCCCAGCTTTAATTTCAAGTTTTTAAAATTCAGTCATAGTAACACTAAGTATGGTTAATTCCACAGGCATTTAGGTTAAGTGTTCTGAGCCTGCTGACCAAGTTAGATTAAATAATGCTACCATGTGCCGATAATGTGCTGTCCTCAAGGATTCTACTTGCAAAGATATTATATTAGAAAATCAAGGCAGTCACTAAGGTTTCAAGCATAGCAATTTTGAAGTATTTTGACTCTGAAAGGTGTCAAAAAAAATGAACCTGAAATGACTCTCTGCATTCCATTCTCATCAAATTAATTCTCTTTGAAGAACTGCATCTGTAGAGTTTCATTAACAATATCTCCAAACCCAGTTACTGCCCTGCTTTCTGGTTCTTGACTGATGGAGTCACTGAATTCTTTACTGGATACGGTTATCTAGAGCCCTGGGAATAAAATTCTGAGAGTTTATTACTGTGATAGAATTTGTATGGATTACTTACCATCACAAGACTGCTTTTTTATTTATATGTACAATTATGACATAGTATATAAATTTATAAATAAGAACAGAATAGTAGAGATCTCTTACAAAGAGCTTTCAATACTCACTCTGCTAAAACTCTATCTAAAAGTAGTCCTTCTGTATGAGTTTAGCAAATTGACTACTGTGGTGTTAACTGTGTGCTTGACAGTCCTGAAAGTGACTCTGATACTTGGATGCTGTCTGTATTTTGCATAAATGTTCCACCTCTTCATCCCCTTAGACTAACTCACCATTGTGTTATTTATGATTTTTTATATAATGCTAACAGCTTATGTAGTGGGTAAAACCAACTTGGGTAGAGCCTTAATTGCACACTAAGCTGCCACATTTGCTGAGCCCAGAGAACTCAATATAAGGCAAATTTGAATGAAAGTAGTTGTGGCCATGCACAGAATCCATTATGTGTTTAAAAATCTGAGTATTGTTAGTTAAACTTTCAGTGTTGATAAGGCTGTGGGCATAAATGACGTGAGACACTGCTGGTATGAAGAAAGAATGGCTTAACTGGTTCTCTCTCTTCTAAATATTATCTCATTTCACAGAATCTGGATTAATGCCTCTAATAAGAAGTAAGGATTTACCATCAATATGGAAAACCAGAGTGTTCTTTGCTCATAAGAGACTGGTTATACCCTGCTCGAGCTCTACCTAGTTTGACTGTAAACTAACGTTAGCCTCAGTAACTAGGAACTTGCTGGGAGCAATCTCCTGCTGCCCATTAGGAAAACACAGCAGTCTTTCAGCAGCAAAGTAAGCACAGCAGCATTTTCAATAGCTAAATTTCTCTACTGCATCACCTGAATTACATTATGTAATACTGATGTCCATTTATAAACAGCTAAAGAGTTTGGTAACTCTAAGTTATATTGTGTTTTTCTTGCTAGACACATAGGCACCATCTAGTACCCTGTTCCACTCCCTTATTGATCTGTATTGCACTGCATGAAACAGGCCAAGTTGTCATCAGAGACACCTGGGCTGTCTTCTGGAAGGTGATGAATCAATAGGTTAATTTTAATTGATGTGGTGTATTCTGAATTACTAAACTTGGCTGTATGTAACAGCAGAAGGGTACCTTTTATCTTTGTTTTCTTGAGACTGAGGCTATAAAACTCCAGGCTGCATCCTTTACTCAGACTTACTGAACATTTCTGATACTACAGTGCTCTAATATCTTGCTGTATGTCACTGTCATCTCAGCTGTGAGACTAATGCAAGAATTTGTCTTGGCTGTTTTGCCCTTATATCTTTTGCACAAGGCAAAAATATTTACCAGACTAGAAACAGAGCAGTGGCTGAGTAATGTATGTGAAAAATGATCTATGAATGTGGACTTCAATTGACTGGAAATGAAATACTGTGATAAAAATCCCATTTTGGAAATGTGTGATTGTGCCAAGAAGTGCATTGCCTGCTCTAGGGTGTTATAGAACTTGTAGAGTTTAAGCTTTACTTTATTTCTTTTATATACTAACTGGAACATCAGGAAAGTGTACTAATGGGTTTGGAAAAACAGTTATTGTAAGACTGTTGCCAAATTACCCAGCTAGACTTCGCTGTGTGCACTTCACAGCACTGTTTCTTATGCCATTCTGGATTAGGAAAGCTTTTAAACAAGAGAGGAAAGGTGTCAAGGATGCCAGATTTGAAGGGGGGGAAAAAAAAAGTAAAACATTTGATTTGAGTTACTTTAAACTCATATTTCTTGTAGTAAAAGATCCATTTTTGAGGCACTTGCTCTTTAAACTGGCAAGAAAACAGCTCATGGTAGAGAGAAAATACTGTTTAGCTTTTGGATGTGCGTGTTGTTAAGCTGAAGGATGAGTACAGTTTAGGAAGTATCACGTCTGACTTCCTGAGACTGATATCCATACCAGCTCCTTTCACTTGGACTAAGATGGGAAGCACGAAATGTGCCTTTTCTTAAGGTCAGTTGAAGTCTCCAAAGACTGGAACGTGGGTGAATAGAGACATGGTATCATTTTGATTTTCATCGTTTGGACATGTACAGAAGCAGCAGGGGAGCAGCATCAAAGACAGGAGCAAACAAAGCAAGAGACAGAGGCAGGAGGACTCAGGCTATGGCCCTTGGGGCACGTGGAGAGTGGGCTGCTGAGTCAGTGTGCAGGGAGGGTAAGTTCAAACTCTGCTGCAGGACAAGGGCTCCAATGTGTGTGCATGACAGTTATGATGTGCAGCATGGTATCTTGGAAGGCTTAAATTTGCAACAGCTTTTTTTTATGCTTGTGCTTGTCTACCTGCTGTGCAGGCTCAGGACCCAATAGATGACCCCAGCTGGGGACTTCTATTCTCTTATATTTTTCTGAAAGTCAGGTTTTGCTCAGCAGAGTGTTTGATTCATGTAGCACCCATGGATCCATTCTGGAGCTGCTAAGCATTTGCAGGAGTTAGCAGTAAAGTGTGCAACTTTTAGTTAGGTAGGAGCTCAGGGCTCTCAAAGTTCAGGCTGATGCTATGTGGTGTGAGGAGAGCTTTGTAATTGCACAGAGACACCTTGGGTAAACCTTTGGGAATATGCTTTGATTCCCAGCACGTTGTGATAAGTTTTGGAAGGTCTGCAAATGCTAGTTATGGGATGTTTGCGAGGATAGCGTTGATCACTGTGAGTGGTGTTTGGGGACCTTTGGCTTCTGAAAGGGTGTGAGAGACCTCTGTGAAGCTGTGTGAAAACACAGCGGTGGGCTTTACCTGCTGCTGGTTTAAAGAAGTTCAAGCCCCTGGGTTTTATGCATTTCTACCAGAAGTTGAGTATTGCTTTAAATTATGGTGAAAATCCTATATCTATAAAAAGACATCTTCAGATCAAGGCTGCTGTGGTACAACCTTCCCCAGCTGGAAGAAGTGGCTGGGAAATGGCGATTCTTGCTCCAGAGAAACAGGAGATTCATTGAGACTGACCTTTCGGCCCTTCAGATGTTTCATAATTGTGCTCTCCTGAGGTGCTGTTATTTAACTACAGGCATCAGAACTTGTTCTCCTGCTGTCTCTGCAGCTCTTGTTCATTGACAGGTTAGAGCAATCGACGCAGTTCCTACCGGGCCACGGCTGTGGAAAGGTCATGTACGCCCTGGCGAAGCCAGTCGCTCGCCTTTTAAGAACAGTAGGAATCAAATCTTATCAGTGACTGTGACCAACAAAGCTATAGGAAATGTTTTGCAGCTTAATATTCTATTGCAGATTACAGCCACTAGGAAAACTTTAGAAGTAAAACAAGAAAGAAACAAAGAAGTAAATAAAAAAGGTCTTTAAGGCTGAGGTCTTTTAGCAGTCCATTGTGTCAGTACAGATTCTTCTGGATAATGTGTTGTGGATTGCTATGGAACTTTTCTGAATGAAAAAATTACTTCTTTGTAAAAACAAATTAGGACCCCTCATCCCTTCAGAAAAGCCCCAAACCCAATCAAAAAACCAAACCACTCAAAATTCCAACTAACCTGTGCTAACTTTACAAGAAAAGGATTAAGGTCTTGTACATTTTCTCAATGGATAAGAAAGAATGTATTGTATATTTTATGTATTTGGAGGTTTAGTGCAAAGGCAGGTTTGCACCTGAGTTCAGGAGTTCTAAATACAGTATTTATCACCTGAGATGCAGCCTTGCCAGCCCTGCTGGAGCCAGGAACACTGTGAAGTTGCACCAGCTGCCTGTGAAACACTTGTGGAAGTGATGGCTTGCTTGCAGCAGGGAGCTGGCTGGTGTTCAGACAGGAGGGAGAGGGTAAGAATGATAAAGAATTATGAAAGGCAACATTTTGAGATCATATGTGCTCTGATTGAGTGGATCAAAGGTTCTAGTATCAACTAAACAAGTGAATAATTCTCTTAGGGAGCAACTTGTGTTGTATGTTGTTTGGAGGCAAGATACAGCCTCAGTGGAAAGAAAAGAAAAGTTCACTGTGAGCCCTGATACTGCAACAAGTAGGACATTTCTATTCTCTACACCATACCCAAGCTTCTGTTCTGCAGTCAGGAAGTGACTTTTCAATGTAGTAATGGGAGTGGACACCTCTAAAATTGCTTGGAGTGAGAACAGTACCAGACATTAGTTTAAGTAAAATTCATGAACCACATGCACTGTGTGAACCACATTGTTTCAGAACAGTTAAAAATCTGCAGAAACAATGCTAAGCTTTGTCAGTCTTGTACCCATTGTAAATAGATACATTCTTAAAACCAGATTCTGTTCCTCAGCTTAAAAAGGTACTTGAAAGGAATTGAAGCTGAACTAAATAACACTTGTATGTGCATTCTCACTGCATTCTGAAGAGTCATGATTGCATGTAAAAGAATTAGACACGTATCTAAGCAATGGTTAGGGTATTCTGATTTGCTTGGTTGGATTTATCTAACTTACATTATTAATGATAATATATTTGACCTGCCTTGAAACTAATTTCCTAATTGTAGAGAGCGTTGTTCATGACTTAGAAATGCAAGTTTTTGAACACTGGTAAAGGTAGGTGCAAGTATAAAACCCTCCTGAAATGGATGCTTAGCACTTGTATGATCCTTCTGAAATATGTAAGCTGAAGTACTCAGAACTGGAGGCAAGGCTTTAAATTCAACTGTCCTATCTTCGTTTGTAAAGTGAGTATTGGTTTCCATGCAGACTATGGTGTGCATGTACAGTAGTGCTTTGAGGATCTCTGCCATATGAACAGATAGATGTAAAATGAAGAGAGAAAAGAAGGTTCTCCAATCTCCCTTGGGCTTTGGCTTTAGCTTGATTTATTTGTTTATATGGCCTCCAAAGCCAAAGTGTGTGAGACAAGGTGCTGCTGTCAAGGCTAAGCACATTAAGCTCTATGGAAGGCAACAGTAAAGGCTGATAGCAGTGGTGTCTGTTGGCAGCCATAAAGACCCACACAGCATTCTGGCATCACATCTCACTGCCTATATTTAAAACGCACTTGCTTCCTTATAGCCATTTCTATCTTAATCAAAATGTGCTGTTTTCAAAACCATAGAAAAAAAATTGAATGGCAGCTTGGTACTTATGGTAATAAACTGCTGCTTGATTCCTCCTGTAAAGCAGTGCTCTGGAGTGGTCACATTCAGAGCTCTGCAACACCTGCAAAGCTCTGCCAGTCCCTCTCTCCTCGCTGCCTTAGCAACACTGAGCCAGGAGCAGGAGCTATAAACTTCAAACTGTGGCTTCTTCAGACACAGAGCTTTCTCCTGCAGAACTGAGACCTTTCCCTGCATTTCAAATGAGTGGGAGAGTGTTTCCCTGGTCATAAGTCTGACTCTAAATGATATAGCTACTAAAATTAGGCCATGCATCATCCTAATAGCAGTTTTTTAAAGATTTCCTTACAGGAGCAATGTAAACCATACAAAGCAGTAAGATTTTGAGCCTAGTCACTAAGAATAGGACCATCATGAATGTAGCACAGGGTGAAAGGGACTCGGGCAGGTAATGCCATCAAAGCAGTGGGAAGAATGTGGAAAGGGACATAGCTGTTGACTATGTTTCACCTTTTAGTTTGTGTAATAACACTTGGCATCATGGTACGTTCTTTGTGGCTTTTATCAGAACTGCATTTGCTATCCTCTTATTGCCTCTCAACAGGAAATCACAGCATGGTTTGATTTGGACCTTTAAGGATTGTTTAGTTCAACCTTTCTGCCATGGAGGGAGCTGTTAGGAGAGGAAGCTCTATGAAGAGGCATCTGTCTGCCAAGCAGCCTTGCTGGTTATCATGTGTGCTGATTCTTAGCAACAGCAAATCAGATTTCTCAACATGGCTAACACATACTGTCCCTGAGTATAGCATGTAAGGACATTCCACCTTAGACCTTCTGTGTGGGCAGTAGGGCTTGTGCAGGTGAAAGCAAGGCTTGTGGGTTCTGCAGCTACAAAGGTGTTGAGGTGACAGTCTTATCAACGTTGGTGTTATCTGTGTAAATTTGCAGAAGACAGTGGTATGAGCAGGGAGCTAATTTGGGCTGAATATGCTCTTCCTGGTAAGGTAGGAGCAGATTGGAAGATTGGCAGGTACTTAGCTCATGTGTAAAGCAATTGTTGGGAGGAAGTGGGGGGAATTTCCTACAGCCTAAATAAATTCAGTCCTCATGTTGAAGTGCTCACTGCAGTGAACCCTTAAATGCTGTATACTTGGGCACACTTCGTGGTTGACCAGGGCAGTGCCCATGAGCACTTTCACAATGTTATTAGAGCATTGAAGCTCATATTTTGGTTTTGGATTTCAAATGATAACTGTATGGAAGCAGGCTATTGGAGTTCAGAGGCAGTTAACATAGATGCTCATGTGGACCTTGCCAGCATCTACTTTTGCCTTGGCTCTCAATTCCACAAAGACACCTGATTTTCACCTGAAAATAATAAAAGATGGAAAATCCCTTCCTCCATTCTGTGACTAGTTCCATGAGTCGTGACACTCATGGGTTTATAAATTTCAGCTCATTTCTCACTTTAATCCATTTGGCTTCATTGCCAGTTGTTTGAGTGCATCAATGTGATTGTGTCCTTTATTGAAAAGCTTTTGGTGTTTTCTCCCTGTAGAGGTGTACCATAACCCTGTAACCTTCTGACTTGTGATAGACAAAACAGATGAAGCTTCTTAATCTTCAAGTGTTAACACAGTGTAAGGGCAGTCAGTTATGTCAGTGGGAAATTTTAAACACTGCAAAACAGCAGTGCTAGAAGAGTTTAATACATCTGTGTTGGATTAACGAAGGCCAAACATGTCATGACTTGCATTCATACGAGTACCTTGCCTCTTAAATAATCTTTGGAAGAGTAGGATATACTACAGTGTTCACTTGAGTGGCAGGTTGACAACTTTTCCATTAGCTGACAAACATTAAATGGTGCAGTATGTGATGCATGTAAATGACCACTGACGATTTATGCACATGCATGGGACGAGTCTGCCTCACGATCTTATGGCAACAGGGATGGCAAAATTAATGAGAGTTCAGTTCACAAAGAATTATGGGTCAGTGGTGGATAAATACAGAAATATGCTGCTGATATAGCTGTGACTGGATCATGAAGAGGCTATTCAAAATGAGAAAAGGCCTCTGGCAGTCTGGTTTATCCTCTGCTAGCTCAAGCAGATATCTAGTTGCTGTTTGTTGACTACAATTGTGTTTAAGCAAGAGAAATGTCTTGGTCAATTTTTATTTAGTTTGGATTCTGAAATAAAATTTAATTTGCAGTATACAGTGTGTATTTTTTACAATAGCAGCAGCCCAAGCTTGGCTTTGATCTCCTTAGACTAAGTAGGAATGCTACAAAATACTATGTGCAGGCAGAGCCAGTGACAACACACTTAACAGATAAAAGGCAGAAAGAGAAATGAATGAGCTTGCACTTTTTCAGTAGAGTGACATTCTGGATAGTAAGACTTCAAATCTCTCCTCCCTTCCAGGTTTCTTGAGGATGGCTGGTGAATGGAGGGCAGGGGGGTCCCTTCCAACCCCTACCATTCTATTGTTCTATGATTGTGTCTGTTTTCTCTGTTGCCAGTGAAAATGATGAGTTGTTCAGCCATTTGTCTTAGGAGCTTAAAAATTTAGAGTTCTGTGTTATGTATTAAAAAGTAGTGAGAATATAAAACCTCTGAAGTTAACACTTAAAAACCTCCCAAAACTAAGATGTACTCTTATGTCCCTTAGAGCAATATCTGGAAATTGGGTTCAGTAAATGGAGTTAATACTAAAAATAGAGTGAATTATCACAACTATTAATTGGTGAGCAATCAAAGTTCTCTTTGGGTAGAAATAAAGGATAATATAGAAAATCTGTGCCTCTCTCTCCATGACTTAAGTGCTAGACAGATCAGTCACAGCATGGTCATTGCAGCATTAACAGCTGCTGTTGAAAAATAACCTGCCCTGTGAATGATGTAAGGGAAGAACAAGTGAGGGAGCTGTTGTAATTATTTCTCAAACATATTCTGTAGGTCCTGAAAGTATGGAACTGTTGGAAGGTTCACCATGGTTTATGTCTTCAGCTCTACTGAGAGCAAAGCTCTTGATGGAACTGAGTGGGAGTGATGATTTATTCCTTTCTCCCACAGAGTGGAGCAGCAGGTGGGCAGCCAAAAGACCTTTTTCTCTTCACTTTTAACTCAAATAGCTCCACAGGGTTACTGAGATGGGTGGTATAGCACCAGTCTCATCCTCATCTTTTGCCACAAGGAAGAATGGCTACAAGTGGAGAGAGGGTGCATCTCTGTGTGCTAGAGGTGGGAATATGTAGGGAATCACTGACAACATCACAGCAAACAACACAGTTCCTCAGCTCTTAACAGCCTGCCACAAGCCCAGCACCAGAGCTGAACTTCAGGATATTGTTTAGTGATGTAAGTGGAGCTCACTGCTCTGAGGAGAAGAAAAAGCACTTGCCCAAAGCTGCTGTTGCAGTGAGGATGTGTAAATACACTTGATGATAAGGGTTCTCTGGAAACATGCATTTAAATAAATAGCTGATAGACAAGATTGTAGAGGGGTAGCAAGTTAAGGCCAAATTAATCATGCCAGTAGGCTTTGCTGGGAGTGCTAAATATTTATGTTTGTTGTTAGCATGTGCATCGCATTATGTGCCATTCATCTCAATACAAATACTGAAGCATTTGACGTGCTATTACTCTCCACATATAAACTGTCAGAGTATGTCACTGTAAATCATTCATCCTGTTGCAATTTCATTAATTAATGGTTAAGTTAAAAATAAAACCAACACATTTTTATTCCTGAGTGAGAAGCAAAGTTATGTATGGTTAAACCAGTCACAGACTGAAAATGGAAGTTCCCCAACTAGTTTTGTGTGTTTCGGTACACAGGTACCAAATGTTTTCTAACAGTGTCTTTGAAGGTTGGTGGTTGTTTTATTTCTGTAGCATTTTGATAGTTTAAAATCACATATCCATTTTAAAAATGAATGGCATTTGTGTCCTCATATCCTTGGGGAAAGTCTCATCTTGCACTATCATGACCCCATGGTTCCAGTATTCTTTATTTGCAGTAGGTAATGAGAGAAACTTTGGGACTGTCCTTGCCATAGCACAAATCCACAGGAAAGGAAAATGTGTGAGAGCGGGAGAGAAGAGTTTTGTAGCACAGCTTCTCTGTTATGTTGGAGAGTGCTTCTTTGAAGTTGTCCCTGCACTGTTGCAAGATGATGAGGAAAAATCTGCGTGGTGTTTTCAGGAAGGGAGTAGGATTATCCCTTGGACATGGTGCTTTTTCAGAGACTGGCACAGCTGACCACAAGCTAAGGCATGTCCTCAGATTTTAGCCATTCCTTCCTCTATGTCACAGCAGATGAGAGGAGCTGGGGACCAGAGCTCATAATCTTCACACTGCTCCCTGTGGAGCCCAAAGTACAGACCTGTGCCATGGGAAGATGGTGTAGGTAACCAGCTTGGTCACACAGATGAAACATGATGCCCACTCAGGTGTGGCCCTTGCTGATCCCATTGCCTCCCCAGAGGTCTCTAAAAGCAAGCTAAACATTGCTTTCAGATATTCCAAGGAGTCTGGAGCTAATAATTTTGATTTGTTTCATTAGCTCAGCTGTAATGTAGCAGAGCTAATGCAGTCATATCCCAGTTAAGATACCAAGCAGCTTGAGCTGCTTATCTGACATGGAAAGAACCACATTCACTTTTGCAATGAAAATTAAATGTGGAAATAATTCCTTTTTCCTTTTTGGAATATTACTATGCTATTAAATAGGCTTAAGACCATTAAAGAGTAATGACATGAAGTTGCATGCATCATTATTTTAAAAGAGATTGAATGAAAATATACTGTCTATCTGTTCCAGCCCTTGCCTAATCCTCAGTTTAATAGAGATTTGTAAGGGCCGTGATGCAGGTACATTTAATAACAAAGGCAAGTCTTCAGTCTCTAAAACAGCAGTTGTAATATCTACACTATGAAAGAAGTAAGCATAAAAGAGACCAAAGATCCTGTTTTCTCAGTAACTTTAAAGTTTTTCTGTTCAATAATGCAGTTAAACCCGAAGAAATGGAATACAAACTAGAAGTGGAATATCAGATACTTTGCTCTCAGTTACTGTTAGTGTAGCAGCTGGTTACAATCAACTGATTGATATAGTTAACTGTACCCTTTAGTCACTTTTGTCTCCACTGCTCAGGTTTGAGTGCATTTGGGCTGCTGCCCAGTATGTAGTGGCTCCTATTTCACCAAACGGGAAGAGAAACACAAGATCGAAGACCAGATCTTCATTCCTAAATCCTGTGTGGTAGCTCAGGGAGCTGAATCTGAGTCTTTGAAGCCTGTGGCCAGCATCCTACCACCTGCTCTGAGATACTTTATTAGCTGAGCTTGAACTCTGGTTCTGGAAATTAAGGTTTTATACATATTTGTCACTATTGAATGGCTGACAGAACATGAGTCGTCGTCTCTTACCTCTGTTGTACTCTCTTGCCTTAGTTTGGATGTTGTGTTTGTATTTGTTGGAGGTCTTTATTATATGTAAGGAAAAAAAATAACCATAACACCCTGTAACACAAGACTCTGATTTCATATGAAGCAAATACAACATAAGCTATCACTCACTTCTGATCCACTTAATGTACCAGGCAGAAAGAAGTGCCTTTTGTCACAGAACAAGGAACTCAGTAAGGCTGAAAAATATCATGGCCACCTTGACCTACAGCTATTTAGCCCTGCAGGTCTGCTGCTTCTTGTGTGCCCTGGCACGCCCAGCCCATCCTATCTGGCATGGCTTTTGACCAAGAGCTATAAACAGTTCTTGAGGCACATGGTAGCACACAGAAAAATGGTGGGACATATGTCCATAAAACTTTTTAATCTTCCTTTGTGTACCTCCACATTGGCTGCCTTGGTTTATATTTCTGTAAATCCCTCTGGAGTCTCAGATCATTCATGTGCTTAGACAACAATGCAATTTCTTTAAAGTGGCTGAAAACTTAATAGAGGTTCCTCTTCTGCCCCTAATCTGAGGAAAAAAGGATGCTCACTTATGTGTGCATGCGCATAAACGTACAGATAGAGCCATCTGAAAGGCTGAAAATCAACTCACTGCTTTGCAAAAACTTTCAATAATGTCTGAGCTGGCAGCAATTTTGCAAGCCATGGAAAGCCAGACCCAGACCCTTCCCTGTGATTTACAGAGGACTGGGAAGATGCAGTCAAGTACTGAAGTGCCTGCAGTTCCCTCAGTCTGTAGGTCTAAGCCCTTGAGGGAGGAAGGGGTTGAGAGGATTTCTTTAAGACATTGCACTTTAAATTTGTTTTGATTTGGAAGTAGAACTAGATTAGATCAGTGGGAAATCTTCATATCTTAGTTGCCTTCTTTCAAAATAAGGACTGGAATGGAATAGAAGGTATTGCCAAATAACTGGAACATGTACTCTGAATAAAATATTGATTTGAGGAGGAAGTGAGGTCTGTGTTTAATAAGAAACAGAGATTGTATGCTGTGATAGCAATTATGTGCCTTCAAATATTGTGCTTTTCTTCAGGTCTTGGTTATAAATCCAAGATATATAATTAATGATCCCATCAATAATGCATTTCTAATTTGAAGATATGAAATACAATCCCCTTGCTTTCTTTTATAGGATGAGCCTTTAAGAGAAACCTGTCTTGGCATTGAGTCTTATCATGAGATGCAAAGAAAAAAAATCAAGAGGCCAAAATCTATAATAGATCAACAAGGAAGTTCCTGCTTGGAAAATGCAAAGTGTTTAAAGTTTTCATAGATCCCAACTTTTCTTTTAGAAAAAAAGTGACTGTAAGATGAAAGCACCTAGTTGGTTCTGAAGACCCGTGATGGGGTGCAATTTTATCTCTTTCACTCACCATCTCAGATCTGGACAGGTAAAAAGAGAAATCCATTAATGTTTGATTGCTGCACAAAATAAATTGGTGGGTTCAGACTCATTGAGAATAAGCCAGGTGCCCATTATATGACAAGTACCTGTAAGGATGTCTCTAAATAGATACTTTTTTGAGCTATCTCGGCTAGACAATGAGTCTAAGGCCTATGAGAAGTGAATGTTACCTTTATCTGGGGGCTGTTTCTGTCCTCTCTTATGTCGATTTAATATTGATTGTTAGTCTCCACTGATGTCATATCTCACTGTGACATATCTGGGGCAACGCTATCCTCTGGAGTCTCTGAAGAGTAATGGTGGGACATCAGGAAGAATTTTCCTGGATGCTCATCCGTAAGGTGCTCTGCAGTTACACTCTGAAGGTGCAAATTAATTGTCTTTGTTTCAAAACTGTTGTTCTTGGGCCAGGTTGGAGACATGAGCAGCTTGGTTTAAGAGAAACATTACAGTTGGTGTAAAGCAACTCCTCCCCTTTTTTTTTCCTTTTCCCTTTTGCTTCTCTCCTCTCTCTTACTATTGAAACTTTGTTTGAACCTTTCCCCAAATTCTCTGTTGCATTTGTAACAAGTAACTTGTCCCTTGCATTCTCAGTGGGCACTTGTAGCAACACCTCTAGCAATGTAAGCCAGTTATATTTACCAATCTTTCCAAACTGTTAAATGTGGCCAGATGTTTCTGGAAGCCCATCATCCCCACCCTTCACATGTTAGTGGCAGCCAATGTTGTTACATTCTGTAAAACTAACTTGCTCAGTTTTTCTTCTCATCTTATGCATTTCTCAATGTATGATAGGATTTTCTTTCCTATTTTTCAAGATTTACAGCAGTAATATGTCTGGAAAAGGACATGGCAAACACAAACCATGGCCAGCTGCTGCTCTGTTGCTGTGTGTATCACCAGAGCTGCTCCTCCTGCTGTGGCCTGTCTATAAACCCTGGTGCTCCAGCAGCGTTGGTTATGGTACCACGTGTGTTGCAGGTGCAGGTATTTGGACAGGAGATGAAATGACAGCTACAGTCATTCCAGAACTCTAAGTGTTGAGGTATGGCTAGTGTAACAGTGCACAACTTCTCAATTTCTTGCCAGTTTAAATGAGGATTTTCCGTGATTACACCTGGACTGTCTGTATTCATTTCCCTAGTCATCTCTGCCTTTGCTTTTCTCTCAGAAGCAGGTATTATGCCATAATCTTCAAGCAAATCACTAAAACTCTCTTCAAAACCCTCTCTGAAGGTCTCACCATCTTTTAACCAAGAAATACAGATTACCATTTGAGCAATATAACTTGAATGTAGATTTAAAAACAATGTAGTGAGTGAAGCTTTGTAAAACAGTTCAATAACTTTCAAAACTGAAGAGTCAAAGTTCTCAGGATACTTATGGACAGGCAAAGGTCACTGAAATAGGCAAAGATCATTGAATTTATTTTGCTAGGAATTATACACTCAGCTCCAAGTTAACCCTGGTATATTGGATCATTCCTAAATTTCATAACTATCTTGGCTAGCTAAATTACTCTCATAAACTCCTCTACCACTTTACTTCATTTGTGCTGTTAATAAATATCTGCTCAGTTTTATAGTAGGTTGGTACAGCTTCAGTGGCAGATGAATTTCGGTGCTCTGTTTCTGTTGCAGATGTATCTTAATGTTTGCAGTATCAAGTCAAATGTGATTTATTTAGAATTTGTAAGGTGGTTTCTTTTGCAAAGGGCTTGAGGAACAAAGCAAACATTCTACTGCAAAATAAGGGTAATATCTAAAGATCATAATCTGCCTTCCAAAAGCAATTGGTTCAAACAATTATGAGGCAGAACTATGAAATAAAAGTGGACATGCTAATTAGCAGTAAAAGAGGGAAGGAGGACCTAAAAAAGGCAGGGACCCAGGCAGATTTTCAGGTAGCCTTGGCAAACACTGCAGAGCTCCTTCAAGCTCTGTTTCCCTGTCTGGAGAGAATCAACCATTTCTTTCTAGGACAAAGGCAAAGTGAGCACTGCTGGAGCTCAGCTATCTGAGTGTTTGCTGGTGGATGTACCTGGTGCAGTGGAACTGCTGCAGAGAGCTCTGCTCCTGGAGCTACCTAAAAGTTAAATCCTCACTTCTCCAAACCTAGAAGTGCAAGGAGACTTAAATTACTTTTACTGTGCCACCAAAAAACTTTATGATGAGACAAAGTGCAGCAGCCAGCATAGGTGCTTTGGAGAGCCAGGCTGCCTAAGAATGCTCCATTTAAAGAGACACTAAGATGAAATGCTGCAGAGACATGCTTATTCTTCAAAATAACATGTCGTTTCAAACAGTAAGTGTTCGGTTTAGAGTCTGGATTGCTGATAGCTCAGAAAGATGTGTCTTCAAAGGTGCAAGGCAAAGACACTGGTATTCACAGATGAAGTGCTCTTGAAGAACTTCACTCACCTTCAGCTCATGTCTCAAACTGAATTTCAACAAATATCTCTTTTGGAGGGGAAAAAAAAAGTAGTCTTTAGCTGAAATTGTTCGTGGAAGTGTATGAAAGCAAGAATACTTCCTCAGGCTGCTGAGGAAAATAATTTCCTCTTCTCTTACCTAGGAAGAGGATTCTTGCCAAGGTGAACAACTAACTGATTAAAAAGGCTTTTTCCTACCAGGAAAGTAGAAGACTAAATACAAACTGTTTATTGTGGATTATAAAAGGAAATGGGTGTTGAACTTTGCATTAAGAGCTGTTTGGAGAACAGAGCCCCATTGTGCTAGGGCACTGTACAAACAAACACCGAGAAAGACAGTGCTTGCTTTGAAATGTTTATCCTCTTATAGGGAGCCAAGGGGATGGAAATACTCTTTGAGAGGTTAGCCTTCAAAAAACCTAACATGCAGACCATGCAATCAAACACCCACCGGGTTATTCATTGATTGTTAGTCGTTCACAGTTGACTCTCAATGCCAAACAAACTTATTTTACTCCTACTCCTTCATTTGTATTCAGACATTAGGCTGGGTCTGTGGAAGGGAGATAAATGTGAAAGACAGACATTGTGCTACCAGCCATCCTTGCTCTTCAGCTGGGCTGTAGCAGTGAGATGATGCGTGTCTGTTGGCACAGCAGCCACGAGGAGGAGCCTCCCAGCCCATGGGGCAGGGAGTAGTCTGGCAGCACATCCTGATACTCACTATGTTGGGATTTCAGGTGCATTGCAAACACCCCCAAACCCATGTACAGGAGAGAAGTTGATTTTTCATTTCAATCATAAAATATGCTTTGTGGTGTTGATAATGAGATGTCAGCAGGCAGTAGCCCATTTTTTTTCCCTGTAAGAATCAAGTAAAAAGAAAATGTCATCAGTATGGGGTTTTTAGTATCGTTTTCCTGTTCCTGACCTGAGTCTGTGAATTACATGGATGTAAAATAAAGTAGAAAATGAAGAAAATATCTGCTGTATAGATGGAGAGTTTAGAGAAGGGCAAAGCAGATGGTGAAAGAAGAATAATAACCATTGCTGCCCAGAGAAACGTTAGTTTGTTTGGTTTTGAGACAGGATGCTTTCATTAGGCAATGGATGACTTGACCTTAGCTATTGCCTCTGTTAAAAGAGAATGAGAAGGCAGAAGAAAATGAAAGTGCTTAAAATAAATGAATATAGCTACCACACTCATAAGAAGGAGAGATATAATGTCTCTTCAGATCACTCCCACAGGGAGATGTGGATTATTTTTTAGTCTGGACATTTTTTTTTTGTCCATTTTTTGAGCATTATGCCTTTTCCTCTAACAAGAGGTGAGCATTTTCAGAAACATAATTTGCTGTGAGCCAAGCATTACGTGCTATATAAGCAGAGGACAAAAAAAAGGATGAGAAAATTTGAGAGAAGGTTGGTGTTTAGGAATGATGCATTTGCAGTTGTTATGTCGCTTGGCTCAGTGTAAGAAATACAATAATATTAATCTCCACATTGCTCCTAATTAAAGGAACTTGATATAGCTGAGAATTCAAGTCACCAGCAAAGCCTGTAATGGCATTCACCAAGGAGGGCAGATTACAGATGAAGAGTGAGACATCCTAGTTCAATGCTTCCAGTTATTCTGCCCCAGCTCTTCATGTTGCATTACAAGTTTTAGAACAAGATCTGTCAGCCAAGGAAGCAATGAATTGCTTTCCTCTGTTGAGGCAGTACAAGTCATCTCTATAGAGCAAAAATACACCTGGAATGGAACCTTTATTCTGGAACTTTACATTTCTTTTTGTAGCAAGTTTCAACTTTCCAGTAGATTTCTACCTGAAGTCAGTGGAAATGCTGACTGTAGAGACCCTTCAGGATAAGTCTCAAAGGAATCCTCCTATTTTACCTGACAGAAGTCCATTTGGCATTTAGGTTGTGTGGTTTTTTTCCAAAATTTCTTTGAAGGATTGAAGTTTTTGAGAGGCAAATGAACAGGACAGAAACCTAACCAGGAACAGAGCAAACCGTTTTCAAAGTGATGCTTAGTATCTTATGCTGCATATTTTTGTGAGGTTGCACAGAGTATTGTGATTTTCTGTTTTGCATGCAAATAGCCTGCTGAAGGGAGATGTGGCTGCAGTTGTTGAAAGTTAAATCAAGCTATTCAATGGAAGGCAGAATTTGCCCATGGAAGGCATTGATTTTAGTCTAGATTATTTTAACTCCTTGTGTACTGTCATTGAAAAGCTAATGGCAAAATAGTGAAAGAACAGGCTTCATCAGGACATGGTTTCTGCCCATGTTTCTGCATGGCATACAATGAGATGTAAAGGAGTGTTCTTTCTAGTGAGAAGAGAATGGAAGCTGCCTTCCCAGAGTGTGCCAAGACTTGAGACAGTATTGTAGAAATTATAGCAGTGGCACATCTGTCTCGGTGATGAAGTGGACTTCCCTAGTCTTTGTACTAGAGGGTTTGGTCAAATGCAATGCTAGGGACAGGTCTAAATGTTACTGTGAGGGGTTTTTTTTTGTTACTGCTGAATGTGAAGAGGAAATAGGGTAAAGGTACAAGGAAGGTCTTGGCTGAGGAAGGTCTGTATGTATGTCTTAATTTTCATAACAGAGGTTGTGAATTAAATTACATATCATTTAATGTCACCAATACTCCTGCATAAGCTTTCTTACTCTAAAAGAAACTTGTTCCCCAAGTAGATATTTGCTACAGAGGGAAGTTTTTGTGTGATTTCACAAATGCCTTCCAGAAAAGCTGTACCTCTGCTGCCACCATTGCGAATGACCTTGGCTTTCTATTCAGTATGTTCTGGCCACTCATGGTGGTACAGGTTAAAGGCTGTGTTATGTTTGAGCCAAGGAATTCTGGTGGGTGGGATGGGACCCACCACTTCCCCTCACCAAGTCTGGGCATGGCTTCACCCAACCCCTGCTTTTAATTAGCACGTGGATGGGAGTGAACCCCTCAGCACAGCGAGGATTTGCAAATCATGATAGAGTCCTGATGTCTGGACTTGGCAACAGAAAGTTCTCCTCTGTCTTCATGTACAACTTTGCTGCTTGAAAGAGGCAAAGGTGTTACAGATGATTTAGAGGAACAGGGAAGAGCCCAGCGCACCCATAAAAATTGCTGTGTTCCCCTCCTTTCTGGCTCTGCTGAGGGATTTCACAGTGAGATTAAGTTATTCTCTTGGCAGAGTTATTTATACACCATGTGACTCAGCTGCCTTCTGAGGGATGGCAACTTGCTTGCCTGAGAAACAAACTTTGTGGTGCCTCTCCTGTGTTGTTTCTTCCTTCAGTTATCCATCCCATGATGTTAGATCAGCGGTGGAAGTGCTGTCTGCACCAAAACAGAAAAGAAAAAGATGTGGAAATTGCTTTATATTAATCTTAAACTGAAAAATTGACAAAATTGATTTGCTATTTAGATTTTCCTTCCTGGTGTCAATAACAAAAGGTATTGTGCTACAGAAGGATTAAAAATAGGGATTCTATGTTTCCTCTTGAGCCTGAACTTCATTTTACATCTGGAGAGTTTTTGTCTCTGCACAGTAATTTCAATGGCTGCTGTGAAATAATTCCTAATTTATAATAATGATGAAAAATCAAGATCAGCCCTTCCTTTGTTGCTATGCATTAGGAAACTAGTTTCTTTTGTGTGAGGCACAGATACAGCTTAATGAGATGTTCCTTGGCTTTTTGCAGGGACTGTTTGCTCAAGCACATAAGATTTTTAGTTTGGAAGAATACTCTTATTGTTCTTGGGAGAACTTGGATCTATAAGTCTTTGTATTACCTTGCTTCACCACAGGTCTGCTTGGTTCTGTTTATGTCTTTCATACTCTTGAAATGATATCTTTTTGTTGCATATTTTCACTTGTAAACAGTAAGGCTTTTCCCCTCTTGTTCTCCTTGTTAGTTGTTGTTGTTGTTGGGAGAGCTTTCCTCCTCACATCCTGTGGTCTTTTTTTATTCTGTTAAAGGTAAATGTTCTGCATTTCCTTGAGGCTCTGAGACACTGCAGTGGTGGGAGACAAATCTTTCTTTTTCTTTGCTTTGAGCAAAGGCAGGGTATGTAGCTTGGGTTTTAACCTTCATTGCTATTGGTTTTCACCTTTTTCAGTCCTCTCTTTGCACTGTCTTTTTTTAACCTGGTTTCTAGTGATTTTGTGGTGCTGACATTTTTGCTGCAAGGGAGCTGAAGCTTAGTAGCATCAGACATTTGCATGCTTGTTCCCTTAATCCAACCAAAATAATCTTTAAGAGCTCAAAATCGTCGTTATTCTCATCTTTGTTCACACAGTCCTTGTTTTTAGTTTAAGATAGAAATCCCATACCAATGTAGCAGTGCATTCAAGTAAGAATTCAGAACACTTCCAGCCTGATTATTTTGATGGGTTGTGCACATATACCAGTGATCAAAGCCTCTCAGCTATACTACCTTCTTACTGGGAGGGAAAGAGCACTGTGAAATCCCAGTGAGTGCTGCGGATATATTCGTCTTTGACTACAGGTAAAAATACCAGTATGACTGATCTTCAGCTTGATCATGTGGAGATAAAGCAGATCTGTTGGTGAGAAGGAGTTAATGGCTGATTGAGCATGCTCTTTTAGTTTGCTTCAAGCTTCTACCTAGCACCATTTCTGTTGCAAGTTCTCTGTGCTGGCTGAATATGAGCAGTCACCAATGTAATGACAGTAGAATATATGCTGTGAGCAGGGTGGTGGAATACTGATTGCATATGTGCAAGTGATGAAGTTATGTCCTAGAGGTGGGACTGCAGTTCCTTTCTCACCCTTTAGTTTACCTTTGGATTGAGTAAATGCTGTCCACGTGCAATTAAGTTTCCTCTGGTTCTTGGGAAATGCCGAGAAACGTATTTCTCTCTGTTCTGGGTTTGATGTACTGATCGTGCCTCATGTCCTTGAGAAGGACATTCACTTCTCATGATGACAGTGTAGGTTCTGGTACATTCAGACTCTGTGGATGGCTGAAAGCAATACCTAAAGCCAAGAAGATAAGAAGGGACGCTTTACTTGAGCTAGATTAATGTGAAAACATAAGACCAATTCTAATGTTTCACAGGTGGAAAACCACAAAATATTTGACAAGCTGAAAGCTCAATATAATTTCAGTTACACAGACACTAATGTCAAATAAGCAATTATACAGAAGTCAAACTTCTCGTGTAAATTTGTAACACAGTAAAAGAACATTATGCATAATTATGTTACATATCATTTTAAGGATGAAGCTCATATTCCAGGCTCCATTAGCTTTCAGAGTCTTTGTAATATGTCTGTTGAACACATTTGAAAAAGTTAGACAGGATTATCATTGATTTTTATTCACAGCAAGAGATTTAGCTGACAATTGATGCTGCAGTTCCAATTCTATTCCTTTAAATACTTACTGTCTTACATTTTGCTGTCTTTATCCACAAGACCCTTGCATGACACCAGTCATGATTCTGGGTGTGTTTTTTGACCTAGTCAAAATTCTCCTACGGCAATGACACATGAGTTTGAAGCAAAGAGCTGCAGTGACTCAGCTGTTGCTGCTCCTAGATGGCTGTTCTGCCCTGTTGCCAGAGGTTACAGCCCAAGTAGCAGGGATGCTGGAGGCAAATCTATGATTCTACTTTGCTCCCACAATTCATAGGCTGACATTTTAATGTAAATGGCAGTTTAAATATCCTAGGTCATGAATTGGAGGGACTGAGGAATGGAAAATTATCTGATTGTGATAGTAGCTTGAAATTAATTTGGTGTTCTGGAACCTCATTTTTCCTTTTCTCCTGGCAGCTTCAGTCCAAACACTGAGCTTATTCTGTCCTCATCTGCACTAAATGTCCACTGCTTTACACAAATGATGATTACTGTCTCTGGTCACAAACTTGCCTTAGAGATGTGGCTGTCTCAGATGCATTGTGAAAGGGGTGGATAAAGATGATGACCCTAGGAAAAGAAGACTCTAAAGATGAACTGTTCATTGTGGATGTGAGTTTAGTGTCTGTAGATATTTTTTTTTCTATTTGAAGAATTTGGCAAGTGATATTTCATGTTATTTCTTCCTGGGGACATGCAATTTGCCACCTGGCCCACTAACACTTGCCAAAGAGGAAAAAGTAGAACTGCATGATGGAAATATCTGTTCTCTTGTAAATCAGGCTGTTATTCACAGCAAGTCTGATATCAGATTACATATAGGTTAAGGTTATTATTCTTCTATGTCAGAAAAAGCTACTCAGACGTGGTCTCAACTGACTCGGGCTTCAAGTTGGAGAGTTTCTCTTACTGTTTGGAGGTGGGGATGATGGCTCTCTGTTCCCCAGTGTACATTGGTCCTTAAGTTATGGGATTTCCATTAGACATGTAAATTCTAAACCAGGAAGAGTCTTATATCTGGAGTAGTGTTAAATGCACATAGTGCCACTCTGAATCAATAGAATTAATCAATTCTTTCAATCTGTTTTCCTCTCTAATTTCTGTTCTTCTGAATTATTTTGTTTTGCTAACACAATCACTGTGCCAATTCAACTGTGTAGTTCTGGGTTAGAAATGGGGCTGCCTGTGTTCCCATCAGCTCTTCACCTCTTGAAAACCAGAGTCTTTGATATTGTTCTCTTTTAAAGCTCATTTCTTAATAAGAATATCATGATATAAATTGCTGGCAAAAGTCAAAACTAACCTTCTCAGATATGGTTCAGGGGCAGAAATTTGGTTCTGAGAGTAGAGACACTGATAGGAGAATCTGTAGATTAAGGGTAGAAAAATAACTATTGTGATTTCAATGCAGAATTATGGTTTAATGAGAGATATCCCACAAGTATTGCCTAACATCAAACAAATCACTGCTCGGTGGACTAGTATTTCTGCTGATGGACATTCAGCTTTCAAATAACTTATAGAAGACATAAACTAGCTTGAATAACACAATACCAATTGCTTCATTACCATGGATTGATCTGTTTAGTGAAATGAAGTGATTGGCCTGTCTCTATTACGGTATAGCACACACATGGTAAGGTGATGCTTTCCAGTGCTGTATCATATTCGTATGTTTTGTATTGTTGTAATACTGATTTTGTTGATCCATGCTGTGAGTACTGACCCAATCTTTTTCCCCTCTCTGTCTCAATCATGCTGTAAATAGAGGAACCACAGTCATTTGCAGGAATGGATGTGATTCAATAGCAGCAAAAGCACGTTCTCCATTTGCTCTGTGCTGAAAAGCTGTGTAAGAATCCCCCTGTAACAGGCTACATATTGACCCTTATAAAATGCTGATGTACAAGTATACTCATTATCAGCCACTGACAAAGAAACACATGCATTCTCTCCTCTCTGAGATGAAATGCTCTGAATGACAAACATAAGAGAAATGATACAGTAATTTACTGATTTAAGGTGTGGGATGTTGATTCACAAATCAGTCCAGTAAGAGATTGTTAGACCTCAGATAGAGATGCTTTTGTATTTTGCACCAGAGTTTCTTAAATGGAGATGCAGAATGAATATCTATTTCACAGAAGTCATGTTATTGCAAGTCACTATTTACATATATGGCAAATACTGACTTTTATCTCTACAATATTTGAAATGTCTCTTTAGAATAAAGACAGGCAAATTCAGAGATCCTGCTGATGTCTGCTATCCTCAAACAGTAACAATGGCTTACAATGTGACACTGGGCTATCAAATGCTTGCCCTCTCCTTACATTGTTTTCTGCAAAGGTATGTGCTTAGTAAAGGCCCATTTGTCTCACCTAATTTACCTCTTTTGACTCTATTAATACTTTGGCACTTTTGGTCATGTTGAATAACTCTGTTGACAGAATTTGGGATTCTCCTTGAGGCTAATTCTTGAAGTGTGGTACTTGTAGGGGTTGTGTTTATAGGGATGCACCAAGACTGGGATTTCCTCTTTCTTGGTTGCATTCTTCACTCTATTGTCCTGGACAGGGTACAAGGTTATAAGAGAATGGATTTGGAAGGAAAGGTGAACTAAGAAGAAACAAATGTCTTCTTGTGTGGCAGCTCTGACTTTGCTGTTGGGCTTACAGTGAAATGTAAAGAAGGTCTTAAGTGCTTGGTTTCTGCAGTCAGGAAGCATAACTTTTGAAAATGTCAGGTGCTTGCTACTGACTGATGTTGTGTGCTAAACGTGGCAGTCATCCAGGGAGGCAGCCTCTGCAGTCTACTTCCCTTTCAGTCTCTAGCTGTGACCAGGGCAAAGATCCCTCTCAGACACAGCACTGATTATACACAAATGGAAGAGTTTCTTTCTTGAAGAGGTAAAGGCTTCATAGAAAACATTTGTTCCATTTTAGATAATGCAGAGATAATAGTTCACTTGCATCTTAAAACTGCCCTTAAGGAAAGGTATAAGTCAATATTATTTCAGACAGAACAAAAGGTAGCGTATGTTAATAGAATAATAATGATAGAAGCTCTGAAAGGCAGTCTTATTCCATGAGATTACTTTGTTACAGCAAGGCAGAAATAGTGTCTGAACAAGTCATTAACTACTTGGTGTTTTTATAAGGTTGTCTGTTCCCATATGCTTTTTTTTGTGCACAATCCTCACCTGCTGATCCCTGCTGGTCAGTCCATCGGTGCAGGTCCTGTGGTCCACACACAAGCTCCTGGGAGCTGGGGCTGAGCTGCTGAGTACTTACTGTGCTGCTCTGAGTGTCTGTGTGTCCACTCTGGGACCTGCATCTAGGAGTGAAGGGACTACAGCTACCCTATGGACAGTCAAGCTCTGCAGAAGTCTGTTACCATGACCTGTTTTGTGGAATAAGAGACTATATATACTACTTGACGTAGAGTAAAAAGATAAAAGACTGAAAGGTTCTCAAGCTTGGCATAAACTGCACCTCAGAGTCTTTCTGTCTACTGAGTTTTACTTTCAAGAGCTGTGAAGTAATGACAGAAAGGGAAATTTCAGTCTGGATAGCTCTGCTAATTGAGCTAATCAAACCTTCCAGTGAAAATGACAGATAAAAGCGTGACAAACTGGGATTTCTGTCTCCTAGAGTGAAATTCAAAGAGGAAAAGCTATTTTTTTTTTTTCATGGGAAGTAAATTCATTTGCAACTTTGTGTTTTCCTATTGTTTGTCCTGTACTTAAAATAGTAATGCCAGGAGATGGAGGAAAAGGTGAGTTTATAATTGAAATGCTGAAATACTTTTCAGAACAGTTCTAATAAGCCATCTGGTTTCAAGCAGATCAGTTAGTAGTTTCAAACCTTTCAAATATTAGATGGGTGTATTCCTAAACATTTGCTGGTCAGGTGAAGGAGGATCTTGACGGTTTCAGAGGTACAGAGAAAATGAAAACATAAATCATGTAAACCAGAAGTGATTTAGCCATTGGAGTTATCACATATACCTCGAAGGTGATGGGTCTGGACTCGGGGCAGGAGTGAGGCCAGAGCTGCAGGAAGGGTGAGCAACTCCCCAGCTGGTGCACATTGGTATTCTTCTGTAAAGGAAGAGCTCTGATTTTTTTTAAGAAGGGACACTCTATGACCAGATGATGATCCTCATGCACAGTGCTACCACTGAGCTGACCTTTCTGTCTTTGTGCCATTAATCCAGATTAGTTGCTGCTCTTTCCTAAGTGCTCTGGCTCAGTTTCCTGACCTAGTGCTGACATTTGGGGAAACACAAGGGGCCAATCTGTTCCTTGTCACTGTTGTCAGCTCTCTGCAGCAGGAGGGATGCTCTTGTTCCTCTGTTCTGAGTTTTTCTAAGGAGAAGCATTTGGGATATCAGGACTGCTTTATTGGTCTGCTTGGGCTTGGGAGCTCTGGCCTGGCTACAGAGACTCTGGAATGGCTGGAGCAGTTGCCCTCCTGAGCAGCCACTAAAGCTGCATAGGGTAGGACACACTCCAGGAGCAGAGGCACACACAGGGGATGAGCTCAGAGTGCAGGTGGAGAAAGGAAACCAGGCTACTGCCAGGCAGACAAGGTCTGTACAGACCAAAAGAGATACATCAACGCAGGGAACCATGGCAAAGGAAAGCAAAGCTGGAAGAGAGGACAATTTTGCAAGGACACAGGGGGTGGGAAGGAAGACAGGATTTGATTTCAAACCAGAAGATTTGTATTTTGTATCTGAAGAATGACACAGTTCTTGTTTAGGATTTCTTGTTCTAAGGAAACAGCTTTAGAGATTAAAGCTTTTCTTTGCTTTTGGCATGGTGTCCCCAAGACTGCTCCCCTGCAGCAGGTGCCCTGGCAAGTGCTGCCCTCCCAGCTGCCTCCCAGCTTCCTGCCAGGTGCCTCTGTCCTCTTGTTGTCTTCTCAGCTCGTCACTTGTACCCTCAGTGGAGCTTGTTTCTAATCCCTATAACAGCAGAGACACATGGAAACCATTGCTAGACCTTGCCATGCCCCTTTAGCATCATGAGATGAGGATGTACAGACGTGCCCAGGCTGCTGCAATTTTATGAGCAGACAGCAGGACATGGTCTTTTCTTCAGGAAATCCCAACAATCTGCCAGGATTTATCCCTGACAATGTTTAGTGCTGTTAGAAGAACAATCAGAATTATCTGAGTGTCTGAAGAAATAGTTTTAGCACTGAACTGCTTTTTATTTACATTTCATTTCTTTGACTTAGCTGGACCAGATAGTGTGCATATCTAAGAAAATATCTCCTTAAAACTAGGTGAGGAGTTTCCAGAGGATGAGAGAGAATAATTAGTCATGCAACTCATAATTAAAATTTTCTGTAGTGGTTGCACACAAAACCTTTTCTTATACCTCTGCTACTGTAGCACTGTAATAAGAATTCATGAATTTTGTCACTATATAAGTTATATATGTCCTATGTTGACTTAAAGAAAATGTTAAATGCTACTGATAGGAATAGCAGAATTTAATTCTTTTTAATCTTTTTTAACAAACATATATGGCTACCAGTAACCCTGGCATGAAAGAATTGACCATACTGCCTGTGTGGAAGTGGTGGGATTTTCACATCAGTTCATGCAGAAAGTCCACAAGACTGAAGCAAGATAGAAGATAGGAGGCTGTGCTCAGACTTGGTTTCTGATGGGTGCTTCCCAGCCTCTTGGTTAGCCACCTGTGGTGAAGTTGTGACAATCAGAAAAGACAGCAAACCCTTCCCTTTTGGGGACCATGGAGTCCTGCAGAGCCGTGAGTGGTGTTGCTGCAAAAGAAAATGGGGTTTGCAGGCAACTGAAATGCAGACTGAATTTGGATCATTTGAAGAGGCAATGGGAATGCTGGGTGAGAACTATCCCGAGAAATCAGCTATTTCAAAGCACCTCTGGGACCTCTTTTTGTCCACAGCTCTCAAATTTCCTATTGTGACTTACTGAGGCCTATTATTTGTGCACTTCATAGGGTTGCTATGGAATTTATTAGGCTGAATTGTGACTGCAGAGAGAAGTTGCTTTCAAAAGAGAGAGAAACGTGGATTGCAGAGCTGCCTACAGATTTAAGATATGCACATTCAGTTTCTTAGAAGTTTTTTAAAAATTACTTCCTTACCCACATTTCTTTCCTCTCTTTACTTTGCACTGGGAGAATTTTACTTTCTAATTCTTTGTTTCAGGGTGTTTATATGTGAATAACAAGAAGAGAGAAAACCACTCCTGACAGCTCTCCCAATTTCCTTTTTTACATACAGGAGAGGTGCTTTCTAAAAGCAGCAACATCCTCTACTCATGTGTAAATTCTTTTTGTCAGTAATGCAGGAAGGCTTTGTGCTTTTGGATTGTTTGGGGGAAGGATTGATTCAAACATACCAAAAAGGATAAAATTGTGCTGTTGTATATTACTGTGAGTGGAAAGGGTGGCAGAAGTTTACCTGTAGCATGCACAAGCAGGATCTGTGGATTTTGGCTGGGATTTTAGGCAGGTAATGTTTCAAAGAACCAGGAAGAACAGCAAGGTCAGATTTGGGGTTTACGTGTAGACATCTTTGTTCCTAGCTTTGACACTGGGATGTAGGCAGCTGCTGTCAGAGTCTGGGAAGCAGAAGATGGCCGAAGAGCTGAACAGGCAGCTTGATGTGTATGAGTGTGGGAGGTGAAGGAGATGCTCACAGGGAAATGAGGTCAGGCTGTTTTTTTCAGAGCAGCTCAGCCACACAGATTCGAGAGCTGTTTTCTGTCTGTGAAGGAGCACTTGAACAATTTGACCTGTATGATAGTACAAGAAATAAGCCAGGGCCGAGGTAGTTTTAGATTTTAGACTTAGACAGTTATAGAACTGGAAAGAGTGAAAAAAGAAAACGGATGGAAAAGTAGTATTTCCAGGTTGCTTCACCTAAAGAATAGTCTTAGTGCAGCTGGATAACAGTCACAGATGGAATTTGATACATGAAAAGAAGTACAGTGCTGGATGATGATCAAGCAATGTTCTTGAGTCTCATAAAAGTGAAGTAAAAGTAGGATTTACAAGAGAATTTGGACTCTGAAAGTATTGGAAAACATTTTCCCAACAGCAGAATACCTGAAGGAAAGGGAAAAGAGAATCTACCTAGGGACTAGCTGTGTTAGGGGTTTTTTTTCTGCAAACTGGGTGTAGAGTTACTTATTTTGTAAATTCTTTGGGAATAGTTTTCATCTGTACCCTGATGGTAGGAGTCAAGTTCAGGACATTGAAGAATACATGGATTTGTAAAATGGTAATACAAAAAGGTAAAATGGAAGCCAGGGATGGAATTTTTCCCTGTAAACCAGAGACTCAATATACCTGGGAGTTCTGGTAGACAGCAAACTGAACAAGAGCCAGCAATGTGCCTTCACGGCCAAGAAGGTCAATGGCAGCCTGGGATGCAGCAAGAGGAGTGTGAGCAGCAGGTTGAGGGAGGTTCTGCTCCCCCTCTACTCTGCACTGGTGAGGCCTCATCTGGAGTCCTGTGTCCAGTTCTGGGCTCCTCAGCTCAAGAGGGACAGGGAACCTCTGGAGAGAGTCCAGCACAGGGTCACCAAGATGATCAAGGGACTGGAACATCTTTCATAGAATCATAAAATCACTGAATCGTAGAGATTGGAAGGAACCTTTAGAGATCATCTAGTCCAAGCCCCCTGCCAAAGCAGGGAAAGGCTGCAGGAACTGGGGCTGTTTAGACTGGAGAAGAGGAGACTGAGGGGGAGATCTCATTAGCACAAGTGTTTAAAAGGTATATGTCAATTGGACAGGGTGGCATTCCTTTCTGTTGTCTCAAGTGACAGGACAAAGAGTAACAGGCATAAGCTGGAACACAAAAAGTTCCACTAAACACAAGGAAAAACTTTACTGTGATGGAGCCCTGGCACAGGCTGCCCAGAAGTGTGTGGAGTGTCCTTCTCTGGAGGTTTCCAAGCCCTCCAGAACATGTTCCTGTGCCCCCTGATTGAGGTGAACCTACTTTAGTAGGACTGGATGATCTTTAAAACATCCCTTGCAACTCCCACCCTTCTACAATTCTATGATATCTTTATATTATATACTACCTGTCTATATACATGCACTATATCTAATAGAGTATCAGGTCTCTTGCTCTTTACTTTCTCGCTTCAGACAAAGGTGGTGATAGCAGTTTGTTAGGGTAGGTTTTTTTGTTATGTAAAATTATTTTAAACTATTTTACATTGCAAAGCAAATCTATAGAAGGCTCCCAACCCAGTGACTGGAATGAGATTCCTCTCACGTAACTTGAGCTGTCTAGAAGGATTTTCATCTCCCTGAGAAGTCAGTGAGGATCAAGAGGCACTGCCAGTAAGAGATCCCCAATTATCTTCTCAGTCTGAGCCTAAGGAGTAAACCTACATTCTGCTCCAAGTTTAGGTTTTTAAATTTTTCCTTGGGTGATGGTTATTGGCTTTGTGATGGGTTATTCCATGCCTATATTTGCACCACACTGGTGCACTGTTCAGGAAAAGCAGGTACATGGAAGGGAGAAAGGATGCTCTGTGCTTATGCTTTATTTGCAATTCAGCTTTCATAAAAGGGCCAGCATGAGTTTTGGAAAACAATTCGGTACTGATTTCATGGAAGTAGTTAATAAAGATGATTCCTGCACTAGTATTAAAGATAATAAACATATTAAGCCTTCTTGCTTAATATTCCTTTAATACAAGAAATTATCAAAATCTCTAGAGAATATGTCTAAGTATAATGAAGTCTTTACAGGGAGATAGGAGAGGGGAGAGTGCAGCTTTTGTCTTCCTCTCTGTGCAAACAGCTATCTTGAGAGAAAGAACCTGCTAAAGATCAGCTTGACATTTCCCCTAACCATATCTCAGAAAGATGAGGGAATGAGAAATTTGCTTAGAGTTAATCTGTGGAGGGAAAAAGGTATTTATGCAATTTATGAATAACCTTTTTCCTTTGGACCTCCCTCTTTGATTTGGAGATAACTTTTTTTTTTTGACAGGAGCCCATGTGCTGCAACTGTCTGTGCATAACTCTTTGGGCACAAATAGAACCCTGGGAATTAGTGGGTGCTGTGAATGGAAAGATGGATGTTGTGTTAAGAAACTGATAATGTGTAGGTCCATACCCTTCCTCAGGGGAGGAAAATGAAACCTTTGTTTTAGGATAAAAAGAAAGATTTTCTGCCTAAAATTGACACATGCTCATCCTGTCCCAATCAAATTCCAAATATTTGACTTTATTGGAATGGAGATTCCTCCTGATATCCACCATTTAGATATTTGTAAATATTAATGATATCCTCCATCAGCCTTCTCTTCTCCAGACTAAACAGCCCCAGTTCCCGCAGCCTTTCCTCATATGAAAGATGTTCCAGTCCCCTGATCATCTTGGTGGCCCTGTGCTGGACTCTCTCCAGCACTTCCCTGTCCCTCTTGAGCTGAGGAGCCCAAATCTGGACACTGAACTCCAGATGAGGCCCCACCAGGGCAGAGAAGAGGGGGAGCAGAATGTCCCTTGACCCACTGGCCACACTCTTCTTACTGCATCCCAGGATGCCATTAATGTGGAATATTAGTTTGAACTTGTAAGGAAAGATCAGGTAGAAAATTTGGTGTCCCTGAAGCTCTGGTGGTTCTACAACCATTTTGACAGTCTCCTACGGTTTGGGCAATAACTGAGCACAGCAGTGCCTGACACAGATTCAGCCTCACTGTTAGCATATGTATGGACTTGTGTGTCAGAGCTTTCTGCAAGCATACCAGCCTTGTAAATAAGAATGCTGGTATCCTAAAAGGGAGTCCTGCAGGAACATCCATCCTATTCTTCTGGAGAAAGTTGCTTTTGACAACTTCACTGCCCAAAGCACGGGAACCACTGTGTTACGCTGCTTGGGAATGATGAATTGTTGGCTTCTTTGGAACCCAAGGTAAATCAAGCACAATCATTTGGTGTTTTAGGAGAAGGTGTATAAGTTGCCTTTTACTAAATTCTAAATGTGGAAAGTTTAACTTTTAATAAGCCCCAGGAGCTTTCAGCCAGCACTGGATCTTCTTACCAAGGCTGTGATGTTTTTCAAATGACCTCTCTATTTCCAGTAATCTTAAATCCTGTTCAAAACCATGTTATTGTTATGTCTGAGTATTGAGGCTTAAGCAAAGTAATGAAGGACAGGCACTTGCAAAAAACCAGAAAATATTGTATTGCATTTTGAAAAGCTGCGTGATCACTCTCATTTTGTCTGTGCTAGTTAAAGCTTGACTTTTACCCTGGTTGGATTAGTTTCAGCCAGGTAAATCAGCCTTTGCTTCAGCTGGAAGAGGATCTCAGTCTTGCAAGCCATGTAAAAATCAGAGCCAGTTTAAAGATATCTCTCTCAGCTTCAATTTCAATGTTGCAGATGCTTTATTTTCTTTTATTTCACACTTTCTTCAAACTAAAAATGAGAGCTTACAGCTTCACAGAATAATACTTCCATTGACTATTTCAAGTTTTAAGCACTTATAAAAGAGTCAGCTTTCCTTCACCACAGCCTGGGTAGTAACTATAACTCACTTTTATAAATGGAGGTTGGGAAGTGTGAGGAAGAAAATGTGTTGTCTGGTGGCTCATTGACAGCAGCAGCAGGAGGAAGAGCAGGGCTTAGGATTCTTGGTTTAGGGTCAGGTGTGAGCTGCTGGAGCCAGTCATTGATGGATGATTAGTAGTGGATTAGTTTGGCAAACCCAGCCAAGAAATAAAATTAAACCAAAATTATGCTATCTTCTGGCAAGTAGCAAAGCTAAATTAAGCTGGCTAATTCCTGACAAAATCACAGCAGGGAAAGCAGATCAAGCAAATCAGAACTTTGCTTTTCTTTTAGTTCCTGTACTATTTTTAAGTCATCCTGACAGCTTGTTAAATGCCAGAGAATGGCTTGGAGCACTGACTCTCACTTAAGATGTTTTCCACAGGAGGCTTTGCCCTGAGAGGATGACTAGCAACACAGTGCCCTTTCCATATGGAAGTCAAGCCCTGCAGCAACTCAGGGACTCAGTCTGTGGGTCATTAAACCTTTGGTGTTAGTTCTTTCTATGGTCTCACCAGTTTTACACACTCAGATTCTGCTGTGTGACTTCGAACACCACATTTTGCTGTTTCCAGACCTGCATGCTCATTGTACAGTAGGCCTTGCAATAAATATAAGTTATACAGGCACGTTGTAGAGATCCTTGCTAGCCCTCTGATGAATGTCAGTCATACTCCTGTCCATCGAGTCACAATCAGTGCACAGGTTCAAGCAATAAGAAAGTGAATGTTCTGAATATCCAAATATACATGTGATTCTGGGAGGTGGAAGTAAAAAAGAAGAAAGTTGTCTTGACTTCTTGGGAGAGATGTGGTATTCACACCATTTAACTTGATACCACACTTAAGTGCTTGAGCTGGAGTAACCAGTCTCTGCCAGTGAAAGACAACATGCCTCTTCTCTTCATATAGGTACTGCAAAGCTGGTCACGTTGCATTGCCTTCAGAACTTTTTGTGACAGACTTTGAATAATCTGGAAAAGTCAATGACATAGCTGGATTGCAAATTCAAAAGACTATTTACAAAGGATTATAGCAAATGAGAGCCTCCTTGTCTTCCTTTACGAAGCTTTGTGGTAGTTGCAGCCTCTCATTTTCTATTAACGATGTGTTCTGCAGAGTGAAGCAAAGCTTTCTTGTATTTCATTGTGAGTAACAATTGAGTACAGCAGCATGGAATCCCAAGCATGGTAATTCTGCAGAGTTCTTTTTTTGCAGGGGAAGTTTATTAGTATCAGAGATTACATTTGAGTGACAGGACCCTATCACAATATATTTTAACATGATGTAGCTGAAACCCCACTGTACGTAACGAATTTCTTTTTTGAATGGAAGAAGATATCTACATTTCTTCAGATTTGATGAAGGTATCATGGAGCCATAGAATGGTAGGGTTGGAAGGGACCTTTAGAGATCATCTAGTCCAACCCCCCTGCAGAAGCAGGGTCATCTAGATCAGGTCGCATAGGAACACGTCCAGGCGCATCTTGAAGACCTCCAAGGAAGGAGACTCCACAACCCCTCTGGGCAGCCTGTGCCAGGGCTCCCTCACCTCAACAGTCAAATAGTTTTTTCTTATATTTAAGTGGAACTTTTTGTGTTCCAGCTTCATCCCATCACCCCTTGTCCTGTTACTATCTACTATAGAAAAGAGGGATGTCCCAACCTCTTGACACTCACCCTTTAGATATTTATAAATGTTAATAAGATCTCCCCTCAATCTCCTCTTCTCCAGACTAAACAGCCCCAGTTCCCGCAGCCTTTCCTCATATGAAAGATGTTCCATTCCCCTGATCATCTTGGTGACCCTGTGCTGGACTCTCTCCAGCACTTCCCTGTCCCTCTTGAGCTGAGGAGACCAGAATTGGACACAGGACTCCAGATGAGGCCTCAGCAGGGCAGACTAGAGAGGGGGAGAAGAACCTCCCTTGACCTACTGGCCACACTCTTCTTGCTGCATCCCAGGCTGCCATTGGCCTTCTTGGCCACGAGGGCACTTTGCTGGCTCATATTTAGCTTATTATCAATCAGGGCTCCCAGATCTCTCTCTGCAGAGCTGCTCTTCAGCAGTTCGACCCCCAGCCTGTACTGGTGCATGGGGTTGTTCCTTCCCAGATGCAGGACTCTGCACTTGCCCTTTTGAACCTCATGAGGTTCCTCTCTGCCCAACTCTCAAGCCGGTTGAGATCCCGCTGAATGGCAGCACAGCCTCTGGGGAATCAGCCAGTCCTCCCAATTTGGTGTCATCAGTCAACTTGCTGAGGGTACACTCTGTCCCTTCATCCAGGTCATTGATGAAGATGTTGAACAAGACTGGCCTCAGAACCAATCCCTGTGGAGCTCTAGCCTTCCTAGTTGCACCCCTGCATGCCCTGGCAATGTTCCTATACTCTTCCCAAGAAGCCAGCCCCTGTTTCCACCTCTCATAGATGGCTACTTTCTGCCTGAGTTGTCCCAGCAGATCCTTGCTCATCCATGGAGGCCTCCTACCTCTTTTTCCTCCTTTCTTGTGCATCCTGGGCTTGGAAGAAGTGGTGCTTGAAGACTGACCAGCTCTCATTGGCACTTCTGACTTCTAGAATCATATCCCATGAGATCCATCCAAGTAGATCCAAGTCGGCTCACCTGAAATCCAGGGTCATGGTCCTGCTTTGTGCTCTGCCTCTTCCATATGTATTAGCTTTTATCTCTATGCTTTATGCAAGTATGATCTAACATTTAGATTTACTCATATCAGACCACTTGTATTTTAAACAGAGTATGTGAAGAAATTAATATTATTACATGATAAAAGTGTTCTTCCTTCCATGTCTAACACCATATTCTTTGAGGTTTGCATCAGGAGAAAAAGCTTCATCTCTGATAAACTGATATCCAGAGTAAATTATTGGTCCCTGGTCCTTAGTATTTGGTGTGGAGAAAAAGGCCTTTCAGCAGAGTTTTTAAAATCTCAGCTTTTTAGAGGGATTGCAAAGATTAAGTTTAGGATGAAATGACTAACAGAAATGAGACTTCTATGCATTAGAAACTGTAAATACAGACTACCTGTGATTTCTGACATTTTAAATACAACATTGTTTAATTCTATTCAGACCAGTTTTGAATGGTATTTTGGCTGAAGTGCTCCCTTTTACCTCTTAGCTGAAAGTGGTGAAAAATGTGTGGAAAAGGTTATAATTAAAGAGATCTGTAGCCATCACCAGTTGGCCTAACTTGTCCAAACTCTTGTAGAAACAGATTCAGGTATGTTCTACAGCGAACAGCCTTCATTTTTGAAAGGTATAGAGAAACATGACAGTCAGTGCAAAAAAATATTGTTGTGATTTTATATCTTTTGCCAAGTCTAAATCTTTTGCTAATCCTGCCATAGGCAATATTGTAAGGGTTGGAGTTGGGGTTAGTCCCATGGGAATTTCATTACAAACCTCTGAACATGAGTGTTGGGACTTGTAACAGCTATAGAATTGCTTAGAAATGATTGCTAGTGCTGGGGGACAGCAGAGGAAACCTGTGCCACTAGTCAGCAAATGAGGTACTGCAGACCAAGGACATAGCAGAGGACCAGGACACTAAGGCTAGCTGTACTCCAGATGATCTACAGCCATCAGTGCAAACTGAAAATACAACATATCAGGATACAGTGTTGAGATTAAGCTTATTGCTTTATGCATATTTCTTCATGAGCAAGGATTCCTATATGGCTTTTGGGATGACATTAATTTGTGTTTAACATACAAATTAGCTTTGAAGCAACTTTATGATGGTGACTTGCTGCACCAAAGCATGTTAAAAGGAGAATAATCTGCTGTCTGATGTTTTGAATAATTTCATCCTTGTTTATTTTTGCTGTACTTGATAATATCAAGTAAAAATTTGGTAGGAAGACATTTCCTGATGAGTAGTTTCTGTCTAAATGGAAAATGGATGACTAATTGTTGGTAGGATGCTTCTTAGCATAAGTATTCATTTTATCCATAAAATGCAGATGGATGAGCAAAGTAATTATCAGTTAAAGTATTATTTACAAATTCATCTGGATAGATTTTTATCCTTGGGACAGCTTGGTAATAAATTCCTTGTTTGCAAGTAGACTGGAACACTGACTGTTCAATGGACAGCCTTACGGTTTTGGCTACCAAATTCTAAGCAGAGTGTTTCCATTTTTCCACATCTCCTCTTTATGGTATGAACAGGTATTAGAATTCACTGAACCAAACCACCACACTGTGTACATGGTGTGCCTTGAAAAGTATGCTTCGGCTTGTCTCAGTAGGCTCTTTCATGTATTGTCAATATTTGAGACATAGTACAGCCTGCAGTTTTGGAGAGAGGATTTTCAGAGGTTTGGTGACCTTTTAAGTATGCTTCCCTATCACTTCATTGATGGTTTTTAAAGTGAGCAAGAGCCAAGAACTTGCATCCAAATACCTGTATACTGAATCCTATGTGAGAAGTAGATAGCTCTGAAACCTCACATGATTCATTTGCAACATAATGTATTGACTGAATCCGTGAGCCTAGCTGCCTTGTTTTGGAGGCTATTTCCATTGGGAGGGGAGGGAAAAACTGTTTGTTCTCTGGGCAGTGTATTACAGCAGAACCACTAACACAGACCAGCCTGCTCCTTCAGAGCTGTGGCCAGTCAGTCTGAAGACTAGGGCATGTTATGGTGAACACTTTCCAGATGAGGATCTTCTAGTGAGTAGGACAAAACCCCACTCTTACTGGCAATTCTGTGCAGCTATAATAGCTATTGCTATGGAGAGAGGTAAAATGGGCTTTTTCCCATCCCTGGTAAATATGCTGGACAGAGGCTGGTGTAAATTCCTCATCACAGTAGCTTTCCCTCCTCTTGCCCTTGTGTGACAATATCAGCGTGATTCAGAAGTAACCAAACTCTGAGGCTTAAAAAGAGTTTCTTTACACAAATGGATGCAATATGGGTTGATCACCTGCAAGAATGGTGCTCCTTGGCAGAGCCAGGCTTAGGAAAGGGAGGCTATACACTGCTGAATCCAGCTGGTTCCTTCAGAGTCTTTAGGGCAGATTCCTTGGTCTACTCTCAGCTTCAGTATCAGCAAATCCCCAGATATCAGGGGCTTTGGACTCATAAGAGATCACAGCCCCCTATCCTGTGAACTTATTGGGACACTGGATGTGTCTGCATCCTCAATGTGTGCTCTTACTTTATCTCATTTGTGAAGGACTTGCAGAGCAGCTGCACTGTGCAGCTCTACTACATCATTACAGTGTGATTTCCAGCCAGTGAATACCCACAGAGCTCTTCTGTTTTGAAGCAGAAGGGTGGGGGGAGAGAGAGTTGTCAAAGACAAACAGAGCGGTCTTTGCCTGAGCTTACTTTTGTTCTGATGTTGGTTTCTATGCCTCATTAGCTGTGCTGCGATTTATCTCTCTGCGTTTCATCACGCTGTGTAATGTGGCAGAGTGGTGCAGGCTCATGTCAGGCATCAAAATCTAAGCAGTCATCTTGGGGAAAAATTGAACATTATTAAAAAACATGAGAATTATTTATCATTTTAAATGACTTAAATAGTGAGGTTAATATCAGTTTAGATATAGAAAAGTCACCCTGAAAGTATCCAACTCATTGATTTTGGTGTAATGGTGGTGGAATTCAGCTCTGTGCAAGGAATCATCACAAGACCTGTGTGCTATTTATTTACTGGTTTGGAGAACTGACCCAGAAAATAGAGAAGTGAAGGACCTTCAATCTCCATTTAATCTCTTCTCCTGCTCCAAACAAGCATACCAAGCTGAAACACTCTCAACACATAGAGTGTGTGGTTCTCATAGAATCATAGAATGGTAGGGCTTGGAAGGATCTGTGCAAGAAGCAGGTTTCCTCCAATGAGCTCTGCAAAACTTGTTCAGATAGATGACTGACCTCATCCCCTGTCCTGTCTCTGAAACAGCAATTTGTGGTATTAATATAGTAGACAAATTAAAAGAGCTATCAAAAGATATTTATGAATTTATTGGAAGTATGTCCACTATTTAATTTCAAGAAAAATTGTCATTGCTTATGAAAAATTATGACTAACTGGAAGAGGGAATGCAGTTGTCATAATACATAACTGCATTTACCAAGGCTGTCCAATCTTTCATCTGTGCAAGTACCACGCTTCTTGCCAATAATGTGCAGTTATCTCCTACAAATAGTGTAGGACAATGACAGAGGATAGAATGTAAATATATATTTTTACATAAGAGAATTTAATGCTACTATCAAGACTTTTTGGGGTATCACCAGTTATGGTAGGAGTTGACTTTGTCTCCCACAACAAAATAATACACTTGTCTGCTGGTTTTGGCTGGGATAGAATTAATTTTCTTCACAGTAGCTGGTATGGGACTGTGGGCTGGATTTGTGCTAGAAAGAGTGTTGATAGACAGGGATGTTTCAGTTAGAGCTTACACAGAGTCAAGGCCTTTTCTGCTCCTCACCCCACCAGCAAGTGGGCTGGCAGTGCACAAAGAGCTGTGAGGGGATACAACTGGGACAGCTGACCCCAGCTGAGTCCAGGGACATTCTGTATGGCATCACGCTCAACAAGTAAAGCTGGGGAAACAGGAGGAAGAGGAGGAACATTTGGATATTCCTAAATGTACCTCTTTTGGATCCCTTTGTGTTCTTCAGATTAACACCAATATGTTAGTAAAAACATTTTTAGTGATCATCATGAACACCAAATGTGAAACTCATCTCCAAAAAGCACCAACAAACTTTTGAGGAGCTGAATATGCACTGCGAGTCCAGTGCTACAAGCCTGTACCCAATTTTATGTGCTGAAGTGCTGTGTGGTGTTCAGCACAACCAGCACCTGCAGAGCAGCCAGGCAGCTCTGATTTGCTTTTTGCTCTCAGTCTGTTGAGTTGGGTTTTTATTACACATTTAATGACAACTGTACTCTAGTGGCCTTGATTACTGAACTTTATGTCTATTTACAGTGCCATTAATAGCATCCAAGTACATGTTGTTATTATGTTGTTTTTAACATCCTGAAATCATATAGCTGAAAGTTTTCATTTAACACACTTGATTGCTCAGTATGCAGTATTGGATAGGATAATGAAACTTCATGTTTCTGCTTTTATTGACCTGATTGTATCGTCTGTATCTCTTTATTAGTTTGTTAAAACACTCTTTTCCTTCTAGTCTATTGAAATTAGACTGCTTAATTCATAAAATGAGTTGCCTTTAGTGCTGCTGGGTGAGAAATGTTTTGGGTTCTTTTAAATGAATTCTTTGTATTGTTGGAACATTCTTATCAAATTCCATTCATTATTAGCCATTAACTTCTGATGACAATGTGTTGGAGGGGATCCTTCCCAATACCTGGTACCTACATAGTCAACAAAAAACCAATCCCGAGTCAGATTTTATCTTTGTTATACCTCGACTCCAGTTCCTTAACCACAGAGTACTTTTAATCCCCACTTACAACAATGTTCTCTCCTAAATCCTATATCCCTCATTTAGACATAATCATAGAGAAAGTGTTGGCATCAAAGTCAGTAAACAATTTTATACATTCTCACATTAAAATCCAGTTGTTTAGCTACATGTCAAGTTATAGTTATTGTTTCTCTCCCCAAAGTTCTTTACCCCAGGGCAGGAGCATGCAGAGACCCATTGGCAGCAGACACTTTATGCTTTCTCCAGAGGAAATAGTGCCATTTTTCAGTTGATATGTTTGCAAGAGGCACTATCACAACATTATTCTACTGTTATTTGAAGTCCTGAAATGTTGTGTTAGAGAGATATTGCTGTTGTGTCAGAAATGTATTCAGTAATAATAGCTCAATATTTTTACAGACGTCTGTGAATAGGTTTCATTCATAGTTTTATTATTTTCTTATTCCATTATTGCTCTGTGTTATCTCTGAACAGTTTCAGAGGCTTTAGGAAATCTGAACTTCCTTTGTGGATTTGGAAGTCCTGAGCCCAAATCAGTCCTTGTCCTATGTCACTGAGTGACATAGGAGTTGGGTTTCTTGGAGCCTTGCATCCTAGCTGGCCCCTAAAAAGAGGTTCCAAAGTATACACACTGTCAGGAAAGTTGTCACAGCTGCCCCTGTACACATGCACAGAATTTGGGAGTAGATTCACAAGTGTTTGCATCAAGATCTTAAGTGCTCAGATATTACCATACTTTACATAGTAATTAGATATAGATGTAATTGTTGTTTGAGAGCATGAATGTCTGAATGGATGGTTGTTACTTCACAGTAAACGTAACCATAGAATCCCTGCTGTGTTTTACATCCATCTCCTTGCAAAATGTACTTTTATATTTAGAAAAAAAGAAAAAAAAAAGTACATTTTATGCCCATCTCTGTTTGTGCTTGTGACCAAGAGTAGGGGCAATATTTAAACAGAAAAAGTTAACATCTTATTCATAGTTACAGTGAGAAAAAGGGTAAAAAGTCAATACCAGCACCGGTATTGTCCAATGTGACAAATGATATTCTGAGCTAATTAAACACACTTGCTGTAAAATGACTTTTTGAAGCAGTTAGTAAAAGAAAAATCTGTTCGCAGAATCCCATATTGGTACAGAAGTTCATGTCTTTTTTTTTTTTTTTAAGGCAAAACTCTACCCTCAGTGTATTGTTTCTGCTGCTGTTTGTGAGGCTGTCAAGACCAAAGCAATCCTGAGATAAGAAAAGTCAGTCTGGCCTAGAAACTTGATCTCTTGATTAATCTTTTAAACTGCATTTTCTGTTTTGTTCTCACTGCCCTTACCAATCTATCTCTCAGAAGCACTATGTAAGGTGTTGGAAACTTTTGCTAGACTAAGACATGGCTTTGAAATGAGCCCTTTGAATAGAAAGAGGTACTTTGTGCTTCAAGAGAATGACTGGGGAGAAGCAGGGAGCCTGAGGCATCCCTGCTCCTCGAGGGGAGACAATGCAGAGAGGTGGCTCACACAGGTTTTCATTTATTTTCCTAGTTAGCATTTAAAATATCCCTTAAAAGCAATGCATTTAATAATTTAAGGGTCCATGAAAAGTGGTGGTTTATTATCAGTTTATATAACACGTTTCTGTTTTCAAGTATAAAGTACATGCCAAGGAAAGAGATTTGGAGATTGTTTTAAATTCTGAGAATATAAGAATCTACTGCACAGATGTCTTAAACCCCTGGAATCTCTAATCTATGAACTTGCAAAACTCTCTTGTAAGGCATTTATGGTTGGTCAGAAATATCTGTGCAAACCAGCTGACCTGGAGGAGCAAAGGACACCTGGGTAACTATAAAGTCAATGTGTGATATAGACAGCTGTGTGGGATAACTGCAGGTAGGCTGACCATAGTCATGGGGTTTTCTAAATCAGTTTTAAAATGTTTCAGTGCTGCTGGTAGTTCAGTGCTACTAGGAAGAAAATGCGATATGAAAGGATGCCCAAAGCTTTATTGGAGTTATTTTGGTAGTTTTGGTGTGAAAAAGGACAGAGCTACTACTGCTGTGTTTTCGTCTTAGGCTCAAGTCTCTCATGACCTGTAGCTGTAGTTTGGGGTAGTAAATTTTATGCAAAGCTTTGTATTTTGTTGTGGTTTAGTTGCATATTTTTTCCTCCTGATCAGGTTCAAATGCAGCCTCACAATTTTTAACCTACTTGAACTGATCTTTCAAGTTTGGAGATAAAATCAAGCCAGTTTTGAGACAGGATTCCTGAGGAAAACCAAGCACCTTGCAGGGAATGCTGGTGGTGTCCCAGGAACTGCTGTTTACTTTTACCATCCTGAACTAACACTTGAACCTTGTGTGGCCTTGCTGTAGGTGATGATGTGTTTCAGAGGCATGACACAAGGTACTGATCTGGAGTGGGTCAGACAGGTTTCATGTTGTTAGCTGGTAACTGGTTCTGGCCAAATACTGCTTGATGTTGTTGCAGGGCAGGTGCATCTAAGACATTTCTATTTGAATTGAGCATTTCTGTTCAATCCTCACCACAATGTTTGTATGAAATTCCACTTTTCTGTTAACTAACTGCTGTCATCCTCACTGGAAACGGAGTGATCTCTTGTCTCATGTTAACAAGAGTGAAACGTTTCTTGCAAAATCCTTCACAAATTTCATGAGTAATAGTATAAAGTGAAAAAAAGTTGTTTAAATCTTCCTAAAATAGAAGAAATGTCACCTGTGTTTTCCCCAACTTGACCTCTTATATAAAACAATAGCAAAATGTCAACTGGAAGTAAGCTGCTGTGCCCAGTCCCAGTCACGCAAGCAGACACATCTCAAGCGTGAACAGTTGCTTCAAGCAGTCTTTTGTGTTTGGAATCTTGAAATTTTCCTTTAAACCTTGAAATGACCCCAGCCACGGTGTTCCTGTCCAAATCCAAAGTGGATTGCAAGCCAAGGAGACCAAAGCTTCTGATCAGAACTGAATTCAACTTTCGATATAAAACCATAATATTATGTATATATTATTTATTAAGACTAAATAGAACTGTGAAGAACCACCAGAAGGTGATGCTCAGTTACTGTACCCCATGTAAAATACGGGTGTATAATATCCTCACCTCAGGACTTGATTCACTTCCTAAAAACGGAATTGATCTCTTGCCTTGAAGATTCACAACAACCAAGATTTGAAGGGGCAAAGGCAGATTTGATTCAGGACACACTTTTTTTCCCCCCCTTTTTGAAAAACACAGAATACACTTGCTTGATCATATTGTACCAGACTGGAGGAAAGTTTTGCTCAGAGGTAATTGGATATTTGCTTGGCTGCTTTTCTTGTTTCTAATGGAAATACAAATGAAAACTATAATCCATTAATCTTTAGTTTTGCTAAGTATTGAGCAGCATTTAAAAACAATTACTTTACTTTGGCAGCACAAGTCATTAGAGGAGAGAAATTTAGCAGCTGGTGCAGCCCAGGGTTTGTACAAGAGCAGACTTCTAACTGGTTTATTTGATAGGGGTTACAAAACAGATAAAATTATTTACTTAGCACTTCTATTTAAAGCTCAGAACTTGGGAAACCCCAAAAGTTTTGTCAAATCAATTTCTTTGTTTCCCCAACTGATAGAATAAAACCTCATATTTCTCATGCTGAAGTGACTTTATAAAGGATAGTAATTTTGAAAGTACATTTTTACTACGACTTTCTTTTCCATCTTCCTGCCACCAGTGTGATCAGTGAAATTGTGCCAGGTATAAAAAGTCCAGGATTCAGCATCCAGTGAAACAAAGGGAAAGCATGCCATGGATTTCAGCTTTGGGCTCTGGCACTGCAGAAGACTCCACATTTTCAGAGGCAAGGTTATGTTATGGTTGTCTGTGTTCTTCCAGTTGGCCTTTACCTGGTGCTATGACTCCAGGAAACGCTAAGCCATTTCATGTTTGCATAAAAAGATGCACAGAAGGGTTTGGTACTTTGCTCTGAAGCATGCTGAAAGTTGTTGGGGGAGCTAGAAGTCTTGAGTAGACCTTTTATCCTGAGCTCACATTGCTGAATCCGTGGACTTGGAGCCTCTTATCATTATATTTCCCATCTTTCCACCATTATACTCATGTAATACTGTGTTGACTTCCTGTACATTTCCAGTCTAAAGCCAAAATGAAATGCCAGAGATGTGGTACCCAGTGCCGCGCTACCCAAACCCAGGCTGCATAGTGCAGAGTGTCATACCTGAGGTGTGATGCTGTCTCTGTACCTGGGCTGTCTTCCCTGGAGGGCCCTGCAGAAGTGATGGCAGGAGGAGCACTGCTTGCCTAAATACGAGCTGGTCAAAATCAGTGCTGGGTACGGCACTGAAGCACCACTGGTTTCACATGATCTAATGTAGAATACAGGGCTCCACACTGTCTTACAAATAGCCAGGGCTTTCACATACTCAGATGTGCCAAGCCATGGGCTCATTTAGAACTTGAAATAACACTAAATTAGGAACCTCATGAGATTCAACAAGGACAAGTGCAGAGTCCTACATCTGGGGAGGAACAACCCCACGCACCAGTACAGGCTGGGGGTTGACCTGCTGGAGAGCAGCCCTCCAGAGAGAGACTTGGGAGTCCTGATTGATAATAAACTGAATATGAGCCAGCAATGTGCCTTCGTGGCCAAGAAGGCCAATGGCATCCTGGGATGCACCAAGAAGAGGTTCTCCTCCCCTTCTACTCTGCCCTGGTGAGGCCTCATCTGGAGTCCTGTGTTCAGTTCTGGGCTTCCAGATCAAGAGGGACAGGGAAGTGCTGGAGAGAGTCCAGCACAGGGCCACCAAGATGATCAGGGGACTGGAGCATCTTCCTTATGAGGAAAAGCTGCAGGATCTGGGGCTGTTTAGTCTGGAGAAGACTGAGGGGGGATCTTATTAATATTTACAAATATCTAAACAGTGGGTGTCAGGAAGTTGAGGTAACACTTTTTTCAGTTGTACTTAGTGACAAAACAAGGGATAATGGAAAGAAGCTGGAACACCAAAAGTTCCATTTAAACATAAGGAGGAAGTACTTTACTGTACAGGTGAAGGAGCAGTGGCACAGGCTGGCCAGGGAGGGTGTGGAGTCTCCTTCTTTAGAGGTCTTCAAAACCTGTCTTGATGCATTCCTATGCAACCTAATCTAGGTGGACCTGCTTCTGCAGAGAGGCTGGACTAGATGATCTCTAAAGGTCCCTTCCAACCCCTACCATTCTATGATTCTGTGGGGGGAAAAAAAAAGAAAAAGGAGTGGTGTTGTCAGGAAATGATCAGATAGCATTGTTGTGGGGCTGCTCTTGTCCCCTGAGGCAGTGGCATACCCAGACCTTCAGCTTTAGTGTGTCTCCTTATCAAAATTAATACAGTCATTCTGGGGATAACCAGCCTCTTTGTTGCTAGGAGATGCTTGAGTCGCATTACTGCTGATATGCTGCCAGCACCGAAACACTTTAATGTTTCTTCCATTTCCAGAATGCTCCAATGGGGAGCAAAGACAGGGGCTGGACTGTAAAATCACTTCTAGGTCAAGGGAGAGAGAAGTAATGCTGCTGAGACTGGCAAGTTTTAAAGAATGAGTGAAGTCAGTGACTCCTTCAGTATTTGAAGGTGTTTTATTTAGAGAGGCGTTTCATTTCTTTCATGTAGTGCTCCCAAAGACTTTCATCCTTTTGGTACATCATTTTGATCCCAATGCTGTAAAGACTTTATCCAGCCAGTAGGAACCATTACAGTAAGCTGCTGCTCCATGGGACTGTGTTCCTGTGTGATCAGTCAGCTCATGTGAAGACCTCCCCTTGCACACCACAAACTTACTAGAAGAGAAAATGCAGCACGTGATGTTCACAGTTTTGGCCAGTGGATCAGAATGGAGTCAAACGTTTTGACTTGTTGAACACTTCACCATATCTCAGCCTCAGCTGCCTCTGTTCACCCTTGGTGCTCAGAAGAAAGATATAAAACCAGATAAAGAGATGTAATAAATAGGACCTGACTAATTTATTCATGCAATAAAACAGCAATAGCCTCAAGTTAACTGAGCAAAAACAGACTCGCACTAAAGTGCTAAATTAATACCTCCCTGCTGCACGGAATCCGTTGCTCCAGTGCATTTTGCAGAAGTTTAAGAAGGTGGCATTAAGCATGAATGTGTTTTAAAGATGATTAGAAAAGGCACTCCTCGTGGCTAATTCTGTTTTCCATTATTTTTAGCATTACATTCAGACTGTTTTAAAATTAACTGTCTCGTCAACTCTTGAACTGCACTGCCTAGTCATGGCTGCCTATAAAGACGTTAAAGACCCACAGTCCTGATGCCTGTTTGTTTCAGCAGCTAACAACAGTTGGAAATTCTTCTCCACTGGGTATTTATCACCTCCTTCATTCTGCTGCATTGTTTCTAGCTTTTGGGCCTGCCTCACCACAACTCTCCACGACAGCTGCCATATGTCCTGTGCAGCATCCCCAGGCCTGGAATCTCCTCTCTCCTGCTCCTCAGCTCCATGTTTGAAACATGGCTAGATCGCCTTATCAGCAGTGCTTGTCACCCTGATGTGCTTTTCTGTGGGCAAATTTACAGCTATAAATCCCAGAACATCCATTAAAGGGGCAAGCAATGTTGTCTGTACAGCTCTAGGGCCTGAAAAACAGCAGAACCTCAAAGAGTAGATAGAATTAGGGAGGGTTAAAAATTAGGTAACTGGGAAGTGAAATTTAAAATATGAGTGTTCAATAAATAATACAGCAGAGAAGAAAATGGCAAAAACTACCCCGTTCCCTAAGCCTGAAGTAACTCTGAGCTAAGCACGGTTCCTGTCCTGTGCTCGCAGACCTCAGCTGCATGGCCTCTGCAAACTGAGAAATGGCTCTTTGTAGCCTTGTAATATTTTTATTGTTTGCAACATTTGTTTTAGCCACAACAGTGAAGCATCCCTCTAAAAGTAAAATACTGACACATCTGAAGGAAATCCATTTAGCAGAAAGAGATTTTTATGTTGTTTTCTAGCTTCCATCTCTCTAATGCATTTTAGTGACTGATGATGTTGCAGGAGGATCTTGCCCAGTTCATGGTGCTGTATAATCTGGAATGGATGTAGCTAGAATGGGATTGCATTCACCTTCAGTAGCAGTGTGGCTTCCCTGAGCTGTTTCCTCCAGCCCCATTGTTCCATCAATCTGACTCCTGTCTGCATGAAAGTAGAAAAACTAGTGTCTTCCTCTGTGTGGTGGATCCTGTTACAGGATATGGGTGTTAAACATGGTCTTGAAGTGTGGACCTTGGGTTTGAATAGAACAATTATTTTCTAGACTCTTTCTCTAATCTTTATGGTAATCACCAATGTTTTTTTACTTATAAATTCTAAATGTTTCTACAATGTGCCAGGTAATCTAATACTCCCTAGAAGTTAAGCCATAAATCCAATCTCCACAGACATTTTCATGCTTTTTTCCTATAATAAGGCACAAGAAAAGCTCTCAAAAAGGTCTGCAAAACACTATATTGCCCCTTTTCAAAACTCTCCTTGACTTTTGCCCCTAGTGAACCGCCAACAAAATATTCAGCAATAGCTAGACGGCTACTCTTCTGTAGCAACTGTTTACTGCATTAGGCACAATTGTCTCTCTTTATACCCACCTACTGTTATTCCAGCTCTTGTGGCCTTTTCCAGTTGTGCAAATATTATATGCATGCACTTGAATTCATGAATAGGATAAATAATCACTTTAGAGTCTTCAGTATAACTTCCCTCCCTGAAGATAAAGATGTGAACAAGTGTTCAATCAGAGATTTAAATTGTGAACTCCTTGAAGCAGGAATTCATTTCTGGTAGGTCTGCATAATGTGTTCTGCACTGGAGGACTAGAACTGGACTTCTGTCCTACTGTGAATAAAATGCTGAGGTTTATGGTTTTAAAGCTCTTTATTAGCCCAGTAAATACAGAGTTGGTAGTTTTGAAAGCACTATTTCAGTACAGTAAAATATTTTTTAGCTGAGGTGAAATGGTAACCTCTGAAGATGTCAGGAATTAAAGCCAGTTAGGGTGGCATAGTTTCTTAAACATTACAAAGTGATCTGCATTTGGAGAGAGAAATACCCTTTCTGGAGAGGAGACAGTGCTCTGGAAGGGAACCCCCAGCCATTGGTGCCTTTTCACACACAGAGATGTGTTTGGAGGGCAACACGTTCCCTGTCAAGTGAAGTCATCATCTGCAAGGCCCCTGAAATCCCAGAACAAGGCTCACTGAGTTAGATATCCTTGCCAGTGGGAGAGGAGAGGGGATACTGCTTTTGCTTGTCCTGTAGCTGCAGGGATTTTGAAGGCTAAGAGGCTTTTGGTCTTTGCATCAGCTCATATTTTAGCTTTCCCCAGCTGCCCTTTGATGGGTTTTCTCATTTAATTCTTCCCTCTAGTCCAAGTAGTGGTGTTTGCCCCTTCTTGCTCTCAGGTTGTGCAGCACACAGCTCTGGCAATGGCTTACTGGCATGTGTCTGTGAAGCTGACTCATGCGAACTGCCCACATGGATTTCCTTATGAGGGATGAGCAGGGGTAGGTAATGCACTTACAGGCAGTTAGTCATTTGTTCCTGATGTATGATTTTGCACCTCATACACAGGTTCCTGCTGGGGCAATGGCAATGTCACATCCTCAGCCTCACCATTTCCTCTGGTGTCTGTGATTAGTAAATACACCTCACCAATCAGTACCTGGCTTTCAGGTTATGAGAAGAATCACATTTTTGTGTGAAAGTCTGGTCTTGCCAAATCTTTCTAGGGTCAATTTTAAATTGCACAGTCATTGTAAAGACTCTGATTGATTTTCATGGGCTTTGGATTCTTAGCTGTACAGTTACAAGGCATTAAATGACTGGGGGAAAAAGGCTTTAAAATACCAAGGTATTGGAAGGATTGAGCTGTAAATGGAAGATGTGTCTTCAGATGAACTTCTGCTGAATGGAAGGAAAGGTGGTCAGTAGAGGGAATGCACATCATACTAGATGCGTTTGTATTACAGCTTGCAACATTTTGGCTAGCAATTAAGTGCACTCACAGTAGTGGGAATCTGAACACTTTCTTCCTAATAATGATTTACTGTATAGAAAAAATGAAGTATAGGAAAGTTTTGGACTGCAGCCCACAGGGTGGAAGTGAATGATTGCAATAGTTGAGCCATCGTTCACCATGCTGTCATCATCTATTGGAAAGTTGGAGGTTGTAAGCAGCAGCTGTCTGGGGAGACAAATCAGCTGAAAAAAATATGTCTTACAGGTTTCCAGATACTGACCCCGGGAATATAATCAATTATAAAATCAATGTAATACATGGAACTTGGGATCACATTTTGAGCATGCCGGGTTTTGAAGGATTCTGGCTGTGTTGGAAAATGTGAGTGCTGCAGGAGTTATCTTCTTGTCTTTATAAAAGGTTATCTTATAAATGGAAACAATCCTGATTCAGGCTTCCTCTGCAGCACACTGATTGCAGATTTTCAGCAATACCCTTGTATCCTGCTTTTATCCCAAGTTGTGATATAAGTAAGGAAGGTACAGAAAGCAGAACTGTGATACTGCATCACACGGACTGAGTGTAGGGATTGGATACAGGATCCCTGTGTTTTTAATGGGGAAATCTTGATTGCAGTAAAGTTTAGACAAAATTCCTGTTGAGTCTAGAAGGACTACATGTTCTCCATAACTTCTTTCCTTTTTTTTAAAGACTATCTAGACTTTTAAATATATTATTTGCTTCCCAATGCAGTCTTTCTTATCCTTTAAATCATATAAACTTCAAAGTAAGTGTATCCAGCATATCTACCTTTTCCCAGATATACCTGTTAGGTATTTTCTGATCAACTTCCCCTTACCAGGATATTATATATAAGAAAGAAAAAGACAGAAAAAGTGAGTGGCCCATAGCTAGAAGCAAAACTGGTGGCAGGGGTGGGAACTGAACAAAGACATTGAGTACTGACAGTGGGACTGACCTTCCTGAATCCTGTTTGTCCTTCTGTGGCATGTTTACTTATTTTCAAACACGTTAGACAGGGACAGGATTATAAGCATGATTAAAATCCTTAGGATTTATCTCCCTGACTTTCTTGAGCACATTTAGAAAAGCTAAGTCTCTATAAGAACACAGCTAATGTGCATTTGATATCTGTTTTCAGATATCCACTTAAAACGTTTTAATGTGTTTTGATGTTCGAGAATATGACGTAACTGCACTACAAAAAAATCAATCTTCTTGAATATTCCATTTGAGAACCCCAAAACAGAATACCTAATATTGATGAGATCTCTCTGAAATCTTAGCTATTGAGTTCATAAATGGCCTAAAAGATGCCATTGCTAGAGAGCAAATGAATTCTGTTTCTGGGAAGATGGTTTACAGCATCCCATCAAAAGGATTGTGTGTGGTATCTGTTGAATTGTGCTGACCATTTCCTCCAAATACAGAAAGTAGCTGGAGAATGCTTTTCATTGGTGATAAAAAATAGTAAAAAAAATAGTAAAGTTGTTGGTAGGCCAGTGAGGCTGATCAATATTTTAAGAGATAGAAACAAGAAAGATTAAATGTAAAGTACAACGTGCAATAAATAAAATGAATTTGGACTCTTTAACTCTGGGTGAGTTCTGTTCAGATCCTGGCTGCATCTGTACCTCACTGTTTGCTGCAGAGGGGAGGGCTGTATGTGGTAACTCTATGTTTTCAGCAGTGTTGAGACATTTCAACTTTCAGCAGTGTTAAGGTTTATGAGATCTTCCCATTCTGTGCCACAGTAATAAATGTCTTTTTGTTGTCTTTGGCATTTTGCTCCCCAACACCACAGATACAGGACTATAATCTTTTTCTGAGGATGCTAAAGGGTTTCTTCAGTTTTAAACTTCCACCACCTGCTCTGCAGTAGTCACTTTTAGGAAGTGCAGAACTGTGATTTGGGTTTTTTTGGTGCTGCATGGCTGAAATGGTGCTGCTTGCACTCAGGGGTGTGTGGTGACTCCTTCCACCCTGTATTTTTAGAGCTTGAAATCTGCCTCTAGCAGTGGAGAGAAGAGAAATGGTAAGTAGGGCTAGGAATTCACAGCCACCATCAGGTTTGGAGGAGGACACTCCTGCTGGGTGCTATCTTCTGTTATGCAGTGCAGGGACCTGAGATCAAATTGTTGGTGGGACATTCAGCACAGAAAATCAGATCCACAGGCCTGGATGAATGTATAAATAGGAGTGGGACTTCTGATGTTGCATGTCTGTTCACAGAAACCAACTCTGTATAAACTAGGGAGAATGGATCTGGGGAACTTTATAGCTTTTTTTGCCCTTTTTATTTGTTTATAGAACTTCATTTCTATTACAGGCAGGCAACACTGCAGGAGCCACTCTTACACAGTATATAGTGCACTGTGAGTGCTGTGTCTTGCTCATTGCTTAAAGGACATGCTGAGCATTGTAAAGAAAGCATTGATAAAAAAAGCTTGTAAGAGACATAAAGTTCAACCATGCCATGCTTTCTTGTTTATAACAAGATTTGTGTTCTTATTTTTTTTGTCTTGTCTTTTATTAAACCTTTCATCATTTTATTCTTTCTTTTCAATTACATACTACTTAACCTCAAGCACCATCATAACCCATCTCCAGGAGAAATAATGTGAGATCCAAAATAAAACATACTGTATCCCTCTAATGCAGAAAAATAAGGTTTCCTTCATCCAGGGTTATGTTTCTGAGACAGTTAAAATTTGATATAAGTTGGTATAATTCCAAGCATGTGAAATTTCAGGAGCAGTTTTCATTTTAAGTGTGAGGAATAGCTATAAAAGTTCTTTCTGAATACAGCTCCTCATCTGGTAAAGAGTTGTTACATTTAACAATAGTCTCATTAAAAGACACAAATGCCAGCAATGAG